>NC_080104.1:46150236-46450652 GCF_950005125.1 Chionomys nivalis | reverse complement strand
AGGAGGAGAAGGGTGGACCGGTCGGCAGTGCGTACATGTAATCCTGGCATCCAGGCGGCACAGGCAGGTAGACCGCCAGTGTGAGGCCAGCCAGGGTTGATTAGTTAGATCCTATCTCTAAAACCAAACCAAACAAAGCTTCAACGAAACCACTTTTTAGGACATATGTTTAAATAGCCAAGATAGCACGCCTGCTGAAGACTGGAAGTAAGCCATTAGCCAACCAGCTCGAAACCAACAAACCACAGCAGACAAACAACTTCGGGATCCCAGCTGCAGCCAGTGGCTTGGAAATGTGAGGGGTACCACAGGCTCTGGGCACTTAGGATGATAGGCTGGGGAGGTGGTTCGGGGCTGATCCAAGGGAGTAAGTTTTCACATCTAGAGCATTTATGTTGAGTAATTTTAATGTTTTTTTTGTATTGTTTTCAATGTTATAAATCTGTGCGTCTGAGGTCATTTCTCTTTAGTTTTCCTTGAAGCCAGAAGAACAGACAAACTATATGATCTTACTAGATTCCTTCCCAGCATAGGATTGTATACTTCTATCCATTGGTTGCAAAAGTCCTTAAAAGATACAAGATTTTTCGTCACATCCGGAGATTGAGTACAACTAGATGCTCCCAACCCGGCTTTGTTGAGTTACAGTTGGCAATAACATTGCCTCATTTTTAGGGAGGATAGTATGATGATTTTCTGTGTCTCCAGTTGTAAAATGATTACTGCAGCCAAGCTAATCAATGCACTAGTGACATCACATAGTTATATGATACAAATTGGGACAAGGAGGAAAGGGAAAGGATGGTTGGAAGCTCAAGGTCATCTAGGCTTTCTAGATCAGCCTGGATGCCCTTGCGAGGCCTTGTCTTAAAAAAAGAAAGAATCCTTGCCTGTAAAGACGATGGAATTGAAAGGATCCATGTGCTGCACATCACATATGTAGGGATCTATGCCCCACATATCATATATGTGTATATATCGTGTGTGTGTGTGTGTGTGTGTGTGTGTGTGTGAGAGAGAGAGAGAGAGAGAGAGAGAGAGAGAGAGAGAGAGAGAGAGAGTTAATCTTCTGGCAAATTTCAAGTCTCCCGCAGAGTATTAGTACTGATTGCCAGTGACTATGTAGTTTATAGACTTCCAGAACTGATTTTCAGTGTGTGTGTGATGCTGGGAATTGCTCACTATTTATTACACCACCAAGGCTGGCATGCTAGAAATGGAAGCCAGGGCCTTTGCATATCAAGCTAGCACTCTGCTACTGAGCTACATCCTCAGTCATACTTGCTCATTTTACGACTGTGTGTCTGCCCACTCTGATCACCATCTCCCTGCTAGCCCTCACATACCCCGTCCCTTTCTCCAGGTCTTGGGACTCCATTTTGCCATCTGTTTCTATGTTATATTTAGGTTTCACACGCGGGGTCATGTGGTATTTGTTCTTCTCTAGCAGCCTGGCGTGTTCCACTTTGCATGACGTCCTCCACATTATGTCATTGAAAGTGGCAGGATTGTCACCATTTTTATATAGCAATAGTGTTCCACTGAACCCCGCATTTCATACCCCATCCTTTCAGGTTGCTCATCTGCCAACAGGTGTTTAGATTGTTTTCCTCTCCTGGATATTTTCAATTGTGCTGCAAAGAACATGGGGGCATAAACATCTCACTCTCTTGGATGATTTAATCTCCTCTAGGTGTATAAAACCTAGGAGTAGAATTACTGAGTTGTAACAGTGGTTCCAGTTTTTAATTTTTTAGATGCATTTTTGCTTTTTAATTTGGTGTGTGAGTGTACACGCGTGTGTGTGTTAGCACATGTATGAGTGAAAGTGGTGCTGAGGGAGTCCAGAAGAGGGTGTCAGAGCCCCTGGGCTTGGATTATAGGTGACTATGGGTGCTGGTAACTATGGGTCCTCTGCAAGCGCAATGTGTTGTCTTAACCACAGAGCCATTAGGTCCCTATTGTTTATTTTTTGAGGCCCCGTCATACGGTTTTCTATTTCCACCACACCAACTTACACTGGCACCAGTTCACACCGGCAGATGTGAACCCTCCCTTCCCTCTGCACACATCTTTTCTATTTTTGATCATAGCCATTTCATCGGGTATGGTGTGATAATTTATTGGAATTTTGATTTTCACTTCCTTGCACAATACTGATTTTTAGCACCTTTTCTATACATCCTTTGGCCATCTTCTTGTGAGGTATATCTATTCAGATTTCTTTTCTTTTCTTTCTTTTTTTTTTTTTAAAGCTAGGGTCTTTATTCCAGTCTGGCCTCAAACTCTCTATGTAGTCAAGGATGGCCTTAAGCTTCTAATCTCCTGCCTCTACCTCTTGAGTGCTGGAATCACAGCCATATGATGTGTGGTTTGTGCACTGTGGGATCTGTGCATGGTAGGTAAGCAACTGACCCCCGGAGCTGCATCTCCTCTGCCCGTTTCCAGGTCTTTTCACATAGTACCCCATTTCTTCTAGGCAAGCTGGATCTCTGGGCACCAATCTATGCTTAAACTTGACCCTTTCATCTATGTCCCAAAGCTTCTACAAAGGTTCCTTTGTCCAAGAACAGGAGCCAAATTATTATTGCTATGAGGATCTGTGTGTGTGTGTGTGTGTGTGTGTGTGTGCGTGTGCATGTGTGTGTGTTCCTGGTCTACCATCTTGTTGCCATCACTTCTGTCATTACAGAGGTAACAACACCAGCAATAATGGGAACATTTGCATGCCGAAACTGTACTTCCCAAATTAAAGTGACTCTTTAGGAGGATGTGTTTATGTTATTACTGTTGCCATCACTACCAAGATGGTGATCAAGAGCAATTAATTGCCCATTATATTTTCCTGCACTGGAAGGGCCCATTCCACCTGTCTTGGTAGACCGACCGCTGTGCAGAAGCAATCAGATAGTTCACTATTGACATCCTAGGAAAAGCCGACAAGAATCTGTTTACAGGGCAATAACCTGACAAAGAACGGAGCAGGTTGCGGTATTTTGCAGGACTATGAGGGATATTGGAAACCTTCAAAATGACCATGTTCGAATGGAGAGTGCTATCCTTTTAAATTAAAATTTATAAGGGAGACTGAAGTAGCGTAAGAAGAGGAAGAAGAGAAAAAAGTAGAGTTTCTACTATGATTCATCTAAGGATGACGCCATGATGCAGAACCACGGATCCCGGCATGTTGAACACTGATCCTCCATCCCCCCTCCCCACACCTAATTTGCCTCTTTGTTTCTGTAATAAGGTACTGATCAAAAATACTTACTACTGAGGAAGGGGGGGTTATTTGGCTTATAGGGTACAGTCCATTATTGAGGGAAGTCTGGGTGGGATTGAAGCAGAGGCCATGGAGGAATGTTGCTCATTGACTTGCTTTACCTGTGTGAGTAAAGCAAATTTCAGTCTATTTTTATGCGTATGGGTGTTTTGCATGCATGCATGTCTATGTACTACATGCTTGCCTGGTGTTCTTGGAGACCAGAAAAGGGCATTGGATCCCCTGGAACTAGAGATGATTGTGACTCACCGTAGGGGTGCTGGGAATTGAACCTGGTGGGCTTTCTTTCTTTCTTTTTTTTGTGTGTAAGAGCAGACAGTGCCAGTTTCAAGGTTGGTGTGTTCTCGGGAAAGTCATGATCCTTGTCTCCTGTTTTCCTTAGCTATGCAGGTTAAGTATTTGCCTCATGGGATTTCTTTTTTGACAGGGTTTCTCTGTGTTGTTTTGGAACCTGTCCTCTTGTAGCCCAGGCTGGCCTCGAACTCACAGAGATCTGCCTACCTCTGCCTCCCGAGTGCTGGGATTAAAGGCGTGTGCACCACCACTTGGCTACCTCATGGGATTTTTAAGAGGCAGACAGATTAATGTAGAGGACAGTGCTCAGTGACTTCCTAACTCCTCACAGATGGGGTCAATTCCCGTCCAGAGACTTTGGATGGATTTTTGGTTTCCAAGTCGTAGAGTCACTTATGTGGAGAGAAAGGGCAATGAAGTTCCCTAAACCCCAACCTCTTCCTGAATCCATCCTTCCTTCCTTCCTTCCTTCCTTCCTTCCTTCCTTCCTTCCTTCCTTCCTTCCTTCCTTCCTTCCTTCCTTCCTTCCTTCCTTCCTTCCTTCCTTCCTTCAGACAGGGGTTCCAGGCTGGCCTTGAACTCAAGACCCTTCTGCCTCAGCATCTTGGGTGCTGGGATTAAAGGTGTGGGCCATGGCATCCGGCTTTCTAATTGCTTTCTTTGTGGACCCTCTGATCAGGGTGCAGACATGGAATTTGGGGATGGACAGGCATCCCCAAAGGTTCCATCTCTCTGGGCAGGTATTTCGGTTTCAAAAGAATTATTTGCCCAGCTTGAGTTCTTTCAGAAACTCATTAGTTTAAATTAGACACGTCGGAAGCACCTGCTCTTTGCATGGTGCCCTGGGGGAACATCTCTGCCCTCGAGAAAGATGCAGGGGTGAGGCATTGCACACAGCACAAAAGCGGCAAGATGGTATTCATATTTAGAAAGTAGCCTCCCCATGGCATCAGACTCAAAGTTCTAGAGGTGGGACTACCCCCCCCCCCTGCACTTAGGTTTTCTATTGTTAGTCAATGTATTAGACACTTCAAAGAAATCCTATATGCAAATGTATAGCTATGCAAGGCTCCTTCTTTTTAATCAAAATGCTAAACGAGACACGCTGTGCTGTCGTTCTCGCCGACACTCTGCCTTTTGAAATTCATAAACCGTCTGGGATAGCATCGTATCGCCACACATTGCTCTCCCTCTCTCTCTGTAATGGAATTCTTTGCCGTGAATGTGCCACACTTTATTTAATAGCCCCTTATCAAGGGCCTTTTAGGTTGTTATGAGGCTCTTGCTACCTGAACAATGCCTCAGTAAGTTCTCCTGACAAAGCCATAATTAAGGACTGGATTGCGTGGCTCAGACTGTGAGGGATTCCAATTTTGTAGTGTGTGGGCTAATGGCGTTTTTTGGGGTGGGGTGGGGTGGGTGGGATAGATTTTTACTGTTCAGGGATATCTTGCTCACTGCATAAAATAACGCTACCAAGATGTAGGACGTTCTCATATGAACACTAACGTACTTTCCCCATACCTGTGACTATCCTTTAGGGGAGCGACATGGGTGAGATTGGAAACCCTGCAAATGTAGGCAGGTGGACTAGGACCCCCCCACGCGGAGAGAGGTGGAGTCTGCACATGCGTTGATATGAATGTCTGGAAACTATTTAAATTCACAGTGCATCTTTTAACAAAAAGTATTTTTATGCCTGTGTATGTGTTCATATGTGGGCAAATACATGTATGTACACATGCATGTGGAGGCCAAAGGACAACCTCGGATGCCAGCCTCAGAAACACTATCTACCTCTTCTGAGACAGGGCTTCTTATCGGCATGCAGCTCACAGAATAGGCCAGGCTGTTGGGCCCTTGAGTCCCGGGATCCTCCTGACTTTGCCTCTCAGTGCTGGGACCACAAGTGCGTGCTGACACACTCACTAGGCACTTTCATGTGAGTTTTAGGGGTTAAACATAGATCCTCTTACATGTTACAGATGGGGTCAGCTCCTAAACCCTTGATGTAGTAGCTTGGAGAGGTGGGGCCTATATGAAGCAGTTAGGTTGTTGCGAGTCTTTCTCGGTCCCGCCAGCTCCCAAATCACGACATGGAGACTTCTTATTAATTATGAAAGCTTGGCCGAGAACTTAGGCTTATTTCTAACTAGATTTTATAACTTATATTTACCCACAACCTTTAATCTCCATTTTTTTTTTTTTTTTTTTTTTATGTATGGCTGGGTTACCTTTACTTTGTAAAGGTCACGCTACTTGCTCTGTGTCCCTGGCGTCTCCTCGCGACTCCACCCTTTTTCTTCCCAGCATCCTCTCTGCCCTCCTAAGCCTGCCTAGCTATTGGCTGTTCAGCTTTTTATTAAACCAATCGGAGTGACCCATCTTCTCAGTGTACAGAAAAATTATGCCACAGCTTTAGGTCGTGTGGGTCGTTCCATCATGGATGTGAGAGGGCTTTTGGGAATAGATTTGGTGAGGATAATGTATTTTTCCATATAGGAGAACTCAGTAACGGTACTTCTTGGAAGCAGAGGGAGTCCTTCCTCACCAGATGCCGAACCAGCAAACGGTTTGATCTTGGGCTCCCCAGCCTTCAGAACCACGAGAGTTCCCCTTTTGTATTCACTGCCTTCTGCCTCTGGTGTTTTATTGCAGCAGCACGCACAGAGCAGGACTCTGGCACCCAGACCACAAGATGGCCATAGGCAGCCACCGCACCAGGGGACTTCTGCCTTCCTGTCTGCACCTGCTGTTTGTCCCCACCTGCTCAGTGTTTGCAAACCAGATTGGCCTAAGAGGGGTCCTTAGCTACCGCTCCTGGAAGCAGGACTGGCTGACTCTGCTTCCGTTTCCTTCTGCCTGTCATGCTGGCCCTGAGTCTGTAGGGACCTCAGGCTGCAGACGTGGTGCGGAGGCACTGGCCTGGGGACTATGTTCCCCAAAAGAACAATGAGGACTTCCAACACAGTTGAATTGGGTCAGTTACATAATTCTTGAATTTCCACTAGCAAAACCCGAAATTCTAGAAGTTGGAGTCAGAAGGAGATTTTTATATCATTGGCTACACACACACACTCACAGACACACACACACTCACAGACACATACACAGAGGTGTGCATGTGTTCGTGTGTGTGTGAGAGAGAGATGTGCATGTGTGTGTGTGTGTGTGTGTGTGTGTGTGTGTATGTGAGAGAGAGAGAGAGGTTAATATGCATGCTGAGATCTTCCTTAGGAGGGAAAATGTCCTAAGAGTCTCCAGGGATGAGCAGAGGAAGACAGAGGGGTCCATGCTAAGGGAAAAGTGAAAAGTGATCTAAATACGTGTTTTAAGTTTTATTTTATAACCTAATGTGTGTGTGTGTGCATGCACAAGTGTGCCATGTTGCTTGTGTAGAGGTCAGAAAACCACTTGCCGTAGTCAGTTGGTTTTTCCTTTCTACCATATGAGTTTGGGGGATAAAATTTAGGTTTTCAGCCTTGGCAACAAGCATCCTTACCCACTGAGCCCTCTCACCAGTCCGACTGTTAGTTTCCAAACTGGCTTCTGCACCAGAGCTGCTTGGAAGGGTAACCAAAACATCGATTCCTACGTTCTGCCTTTAAGGAAGATGTTGGGAGTATCTGACAAGGCTTGAGAATATGTACCTGCAATTTCCAGGGGATTCTTAGCTTGCTATAGCTGTCAATCAAGCTGGGGAAACTGATTTAAATAGATTAAACAATTAAGGGGTTTCACGGAAGTGTAGGAGCCTGGAGTGCCAATTGTGCAGGCTCTCTGCTGGTAAGGGATTGAGCGGATAATAGGGAAGGTGCTTAATTATGTTGGCTTTTATTCCTTCTGAAACGTTTACAAAGGTAATTAGAAGTCAGATTAGGTGTGATGCTCCTGACCTTTAATGAAAGCTTGGCCTCAAACTATCAGGAAGGAGTGTGTAAGGGAGAAAAGCAAACGTCTATTTCAAAGGTTAATCAGCAAAACAGTGTGATTAGCTGGGGCTCTCTGGCTTGCAAAAGGAAGGCATTTATTTGGTATTAAGGACGAGAATTAGGAGACAGAGTGTCTCTGTGGGGCCTTGTTTTCTGAATGTGGAATGTCAGTGTGAGAAAAGATACTGACCAACCAGCTCTTTCTAGACCAGCCTCTCTCGAAATGGCTGAGTAGCTTCAGGTTTTGGCTAACACCCTTGGGAAGATCTGGCACTATACATTTAGAGCTGATATTCTGTGTAGGCACAAATCAAAGAGGACCGTGGACCGACATTACCTTTAAATATAGATTAAGGATTTGTAGAATATTTCCACCTGCGACTCCACAAATTTTTATGTGGCCTTGGATATAAGTATGCAGGTGCTTATGCCAGTCAAATATTGACTGATCAGAAATGACAAGGAAATGTATTTTAAAACTACTCTTCGTATACATGTTTTTACTATTGATTGAAGGCTATGGCAAATCTCATATTAATGAGATGGATATGTGTGTGTTTTTTTAAACCATAAAAAACAATTGGATTTTGGGGCTGGTGAGATGCTCAATTGGTGAAGTGTTTGTCATAAAAGCACGAACACCTGAGTTTGATCCACAGAACCCATATCACAAAAGCTGGGTGGGCTGACGAGACGGTTCAGTAGTTAAGGGCATGTACCATTCTCCTAGGATCTGAATTCAATTCCTAGTACCTATGTCAGGTGGCTCACAACTGCCTGCAACAACTGCAGGGGACCTAATGCCTCTGGCCTTCTCGGGCACCTGCTCTTATGTGTACTTACCCACACATAGACTCACGTATGTACACATAATTAAACATAATAAAAATAAATCTTAAAAAATAAAAGGGATCTGGAGAGATGGCTGATGGTTACGAGTGTTTGTTTTCTAAATGGGCCTCATATCAAATGATCTCTAAGTCTGTGTCTGTTTACCCATGGATGAGTGTTGCTTCAGAGCTCATCATAGAATCCATCTTTGCACAGTGGACAGCAGTTAGTGCAGAAGCGTGTAACTGGTCCAAGCACAGAGAATAAATGTCTGTGGCGTTCTCAGCCACAAACGGGGTATTTGTATCACACTTTTCTCCAAGGCTCAGAGACCATCTGTGTAAGAGAGGGCAGGGAGATTTTAAAAAACTGAGTTCAGGGAGGGGAGGGGCCAACAGCATCTCCAAAGACAAGACAGGACCTCTGCATTCATGAACTCCCGGTAGTCACTGTGGTTGCCCGCACAAGACCTGCAGATGAAGCCAGTCAATATTGCAGCACGGACGGGGGAGGGATTATGAGTTCCCATCCCTAGATGAGTGTTGTTGACAGTTGATGACTCCTGAGGGAGAGAGTCAGTTTTCTTTAAATCTATGCTCTAGGTAGGTTGACGCCCTACAGTACATGGTTCCACACCCAGGAGTTACGCAGATAGCACAATTTGGACTAGATGTCGGCTATAAAGAGAGATGAGAGAGAGAGAGAGAAAGAGAGGATGGAAAGTTGGGAGAGAAGAGTTGGGATAATATGAGTAAAACATATTATATGTATGCATGCAATTCTCAAAATATACTTACAATATTTTTATTATAGCTCAGCGAAGATTTTTATTATATCTCAATAAAAGATTGTATTGTAGAAAAAGCACGCAGAGTCGTGGCACGCACCTGTAATGCAGTGTTTGGGAGGCAGAGATAGGCAGATACATACTGACAAAAAGAACTTTGGCTGGACCTCACAGACAAGTCAATAGTAGACCCAGAGGTTGCTTTAATTCAAGATGGCGGTTCTAACTAGGCATTCAGCTTGTTCATTTAACCTGTCTTTAAGAGAACAGTGTAATAATCAACTTTGCTTGCCTTGGATTTCCTGTGCAGTCGGCTTTTTACAACCAAAGCTAATGCAGAGCTGTAATCGCCTGTGCTCTCCATATCCCTGACCCAGAACAATGCCTAGGCAGCGGATACAGAGGCTGGAGGAAACTTTCTAACATGAATATCCACTTGTGGATATTGGCAGGCAAACAACCATGTTTGCAGTACTGTTTGCTGTCTGGGTCAGTTGGGGCCTGTTAAGCCAGCAACTTAACCCTTTGTAAAACTCTGTTGAAGAGTTCCCATTCCTTCCTCATGTGATGCTTTCTATACAGTTTGATAGAGAGCAAAGCCCTTTGTTAGGGACAGATATACAGACAGAAGAGACAAACACATTGACAGGTTCACAAGACAGTCTCCAGACAGGCACAGTTCAGACCCATACAACAGACAGAGGACAGAGGGTACAGGGGACAGGAAGTAAAGAATCCAAGTCTGGACTTTCTGGGTTAAATGACTCCAAAGGGAAGTGTTTCTCTCCAGACCAGGCTGACCTTGAACTCACAGAGATCCAGCTGCCTCTGCCTCCCAGTGCTGGGATTAAAGGCGTGCACCACTACCACCCAGCCTATCAGTGTTGCATGTGCACCAGAGTGGACTATCTGAGGAGTATCCTAGATCTAGTTTCAGCTTGTTGAGAAGCTTCCACATGAACGTCCATAGGGGCTGCATCAGTATCTACTCCCACCCACAGAGAGCAGCGTTCCTCTTTGCCCACATCCTCACCAGCAGTTGATATGCAGGGTGACATATGGCGCCCCACCTGGCTTTTCACTGACGGTATTATCCAGGCGGGAACTTGTCTGTGGAGAGAGAGGGGTGCTTTGCAGTGGCAGCATATTGGAGTCATTGTCAGAGAGAGGAAAAGACATTAGACTCACATCAGATCAAGCCTTCAGTTTAGTCTGTGACCGTTTTCCTGTGCAGTAATGAGAATTTTAATATTAATATCAATGTCAATTATTAATTAATTTAATAATGACCCGTTGTTATGTGTGACTAGTGGACCTCTTTTAAAGGGAGGGCCCTGAGGGCCCTAAGGTAGAACTAAGAAAAACTGACCTCAGTAGCAGACTGACGGTTATGAAGGGGAAAGGCAGCTGGCTTGGGACCAACAAACTGCTGCCGGGCTCCCGGCACAGGCTGAAAAGGAGACACCAGGGCCTAATGTGCCTCTTCTGCCCTGTTTGTTGGATACCTGCGCTTCCCAGGCATCCAAAGGAAGCTTTAGGAGTCCCTGTGCAAGGGCGATCGCCACAGAAGCCGTTATCCTAAAAGCAACAGCAGTTTTTTGTAATTCACGCACGACACAGTACACTCATTTCCAGCATACAGTTCGGGACTGGAGCAATGGCCCAGGTGTTCAGAGCCCTCGCTATTCTTCTAGAGGACCCAGGTTCAGTCCCCAGAACCCACATTGTGTCCTACAACCACCTGTAACTCTGCTTCAGGGCATCAACCTTCTTCAGACATCTGAAGAGAAAGAATCAGAATGAGAAACAAAGGCCAACATATTACATGGTATCTCTTATATGAAAACTGGAATAGGTAACTCCATTAGAGACAGAAAGCAAATTAGTTGTTGCCTAGGCCTGATCTGGGGGGAGGTGGAGGAATATGTCTTGAGAGAGCAATGAAAACATCCTAAAACTAACTGTGCTGATGAATATACAACTGTGTAGCTAAACCAAAACACCTGGAACATAGACTTATTTTGCAGTGCTGGGGATTGAGTTCACAGCCTTATGCATCATAGGCAGCTACCTTACCACCGAGTCTTAGCCTCAACTGTGCACTTTCCTTTATTTGCCTGTGTGTATGTGTTATGTGCACCATGTTCATGCTTGCTGCTGTCATATATCTGATAGCATACTATTACTGAGATTCACACATCATAGCGCACATCATTGCTGCCCTTAAATGGCACACCCCACCCTGTTTGTACAACCACCTGTGGATGCACATATGTGTGAGTACGAATAATGTCACACAAATATTTGAGGACAGGACATTCTTGTTTTAGCGCTAATCATGTCACCAGCTTGTAAGTCACCTGCTCTGAGAACTGGATCTGCCACCATCCACCACCTTCCTTTTCTCCTGTCCCCATGTCTCTCTCACAGGTTGGGCTGTGCTCGTTGTTGGCACTTATTCTCCACGACAATGGCTCTGCTGTCATTTCTCAGTTACTCCTGGGCAAGGACTATGACCTGCCTTCCTACTCCCAGCAACTATTTGTTTTAAGTTTCCACTGAAGAATTTTCAGGTATGGCTTGATCTTAATATCTTTCTCTTTAAGGAATTTCAGGTTAGCCTAAAGTTTTTGCACCTTTCTCTTTGGTAGGAGAAGAAAAAGATGTAGCTTACTTGTAACTCCCCATATCTTTTATGGTCTGTGCCTAAACCCAAAGGTGGCTAAAAACCTCTGCCATTGTCACTCGCCTTGAGCCAGAGGGAGGCACCACGGGAATTCAGAAAATCAGATTTAAAACAAACAAACAAACAAATCTTGAAGGTTAGTTTTTTTTTTTTTTTTTTTTTTTTTACTAACACATATTTGTCCTTTTTGAACTCTAAAGGAGGGGGGACACTCAGTGGGGTCCCCTAGGTGGTGTTAATTTAGGGGAGTTTGAGGGCAGATGAATAACAAGATTCCCACGAACATGTGGGGCTGTAGTCAGATTGGAACGTGAAATGTCCCCCACAGGCTCAATGAGTCTGAACTCTTGGTTTTCTACCAGTCCTGAGGGAGGAGGTGGTGGAGCCTTTGAGTCTGTGGTGGAGCTAGCTAAGTAGGCTGCTGGATGTGGGGCTTGGAGGTGATATCTACTTTTGATTCTGGTTTGAGCTTTCTGCTTCCTGATCCACCAACCCAGATCCACAGAGTGATGTGAATGTCTGCTATACCTTTCTCACTCTGATGGACTGTTCCCTCTAAAACCATAAATTAGAATAAAGTGCTCTTTCCTTCAGTTGTTTCTGTCCAGTGCTTGGTCACGATGATGTAAAAGTAACTTAGGAGGAGGCTTCTTGAGCCCGACAAAGGATGTTGCTGTGTGCCCAAGAACATGTGTGAGGATTCTCTGCTCAGCTGAAGCCGCCAGTGTCTATGTGTTTTTCTGGGAATTCTCACCACTGTTTCCTTTGGGTCATTAGGGCTCTGTATTCCTGCCATGGCTTTTGAAGGTGATATAGACCTTCACAGCCAAGAGAAATGTCACATGGACAGATTGACTTTTGCACTACCACGGCCAAAACTGCTGCTTGTCTGTTTTAGGTCAGCTGTGTCCTGTTATGCCCAGATCACAGAGTCCCCCCAAAACCAACTAGGAGACTGAGTCCTGTTTGTAAAAGCAAAGAGTCTTTATTCTTACACAAGTTTGCAAACTTGGACTCTCTGCGTGTTCAACATATTGGAGTGATCAGAGAGCCCCAAGATCAGTTAGAGTTGTTGTTGGTTTTTTTTTTTTTTTTTTTTTTTTGTAGCAAAGGTGGGGGTGAGGGATTTCTAAGGTTCGGACCCCTGATTGGCTGACATTTGTCTAGGAGTGTCCTGGTGTAAAGTGATGGGTGTGTGCTGGCAGGTGATCCTATCTACAATGATTGGAATGTTAAGAATTTCCTTTGGATGGTCTGTTCCTGAGTGGTTCCCAGGGTAAACTATTGAGACTCAGGCCTCTGTTGAGCTTGTCGTGGCTGGGTCCTAGTGTTGTTCTGTGTTCTCTCTGCCTTCTCTTTCCGCTATGAGCGAATAGATAGGTAATCAAGTCAGTAGGGAACTCTCTACAAAACCGAACACACCAAATTATGAAGCGTGATAAATCCGCAGTATTAGAGAGAATCAACCATAGAGGAAGTAACAGACCAAATAAGAGGACTTCTAAAGACCCAGGGATCTCATTGTTCTATTATATAGCAGCAACAAAGGATAGTCCAGGCCTGTAGAAATGTCTACTCTCCTTAAGTCCCCAGCACTATTCACTCCCAGTTAGTAAACCAGCATCAGAGGTTACCATGGCTTCCAACAGAGCTTCTCCACTGCATCTTCCATGACTATACAGCTCCCACGGGACTTCCTCTACATTAAAACCTAACAAAGAGCTGATTTTGACAGTAGACATGACCCTTTGAATAAGCCAGCTCCACTTCAAACTCAGTGAGTTCATACAGTCCTCACTTTCCCAGGAAAAAATTGAGGGGGGCTGACTTGTCGTATGACAATTGGAGACAGTTGGGGGTAACACAAATGTGGTCAAAGTCACAAAGTAGGGTCCCCATGAAGTCCACATGGGACAAGTGAACGGCAGTTTTGGCTGAATAGGTAACCTGGGTGCAACATAGTTCATTGTCCATGTAGTGAGGTTGGGCTTGGGCTAGCTTCTCAGAGGCAGCACGGCAGGAGAGCCTAAGAGACGATTTCTTCTGCTCTGGGCTCTCCACAGGGTGGGTTTCTAAGTAGAGAGGAGTAGATAGACTGCAGAGTTTTCGATCAACTCCTCATAAATCTTTCTCTCGGCAATTTATTTTTAAAAGAACATATCCACCCAACCCTCAAGCTCAGTCTCCTTTAGCCTTCTTTCTCTTATGCTATTGGGACACTTTAATTAATTACTTATCCTTTATTTGTACATGCGTATGTTTGTGTTAGCATGGTGTGCACTTTCCATGGCGCATGTGTGGAGGTCAGAGGACAATCTTGGGTGTTGGTTCTCACTTTCTCCTTATATGATACAAAATCTCTTGTCTGGTGCTGGAAACGCCAGCTTCACAGCCCCACCTCCTTTTTTTTTTTTAGCTATGGTTTCTGTACATTTGGCTGCACATAGGTATGTGCTCATGAGTACAGGTACCAGAGGAGGCCAGAAGAGGGTATTCGATCCCCCTGGAGCCAGAGTTACCTGCTGTGGGTTCTGGGAACTGAATGCTGCATTTCTGGAAGAACACTGAGTGTTCTTAACGGTTGAGCCATCTCTCCAGTCCTTCCCCCACCTGGATTAAAACAGTTTAAAACATTGATAGGAGATTACTCTGTGACATATGAAGTTATATAAAATTAGATTCTCAAAGTCTATGCATACGGTTTTGTTGGCACACGGCATGTTCATTTATTTCTGGATTGTCAAGGACAAGTCTCACTTTGTAATCACGAAAGTCAGGTAGTAGTGGCAGGTCTTATAGAGCTCAAATAACTAAGAAGATTTACTGGCTAGACTCACAGAGAAAAAAAATCTGGTTTCAGTGAAAAATAGAGTAATATAAGACCAGGATGTGGTGTGCAACACATATCCATATCGGTATAAATAAAACTATATATGTGTGTGTGTACACGTATGTATGTATGTATGTATTGAAGAACCAGCCTGCCTCCATCTTAGGCTTAAGATCTGTGTTATAGTAAAAACAAACTAGGTTCATTTCTGTTTACCATTAAGCCTCTGTTTCTCAAGGATTAGGCTATGCCTCACCTGTAACCTTAACTACAAATGGTTCTGTACTGCCAACTTAAGGAATGGCAATCATATTCTTGTTTCAAAACATTAATAATCATTTTGAAACCCTACTTCTGTCTCAAAAGGGTTGTTATGACTGCTTTGTTATGACTACGTGTTGTTACGACTGCCTTACAATCATGTCTTTGTTTCAGCACTAATTTGCTGTGCTCATGTTCTGCTCCTGTAACCTCACCTGTTTACATTGTCTGCCAAATCCCCCATTTGGAAACCCATTATGTTACTATTTTTTAATGCGGGGGTGTTGTTCGGGAGGGGGAGACACGAGACGCGCGGGGTTGGGGAAGGAGAGACAAGACACGCGGGGTCCCACGTGGGTAAACTTTAATGGGGGAGGGTAACATACAAGGAACGGGAGTGAAGAGACGAAAGGAGAAGAGGAGGGGGGGCGCGAGAGAAGAGAGAGAGGGCGGGTTGGAACGCCCATTTTTAAAGGGCTCTGGGCATTTTGGGGTTTGTAGTCCACTTGGAGACTGTATTTTCTGCGCATGTGTGGCCTTGTCTCCAAAGGAACAGCATTCCACCCTTTTGGTTTTATTAAAAAAAATTGAGGGGGGGGTTGAGGGTCTTAACGGGTAGGGAATAGGGGCGTAGCCCGGTCTCTCATGACTGCTTCCTGCTGACTTTGGGCGTCGAGGGGTCCGGGGAGCGTCCGGTTGTCCTGATGTCATATCGATGTTTTGTCCGCTATGTTACTATTTTTTTTAAGATGGGGGTGTTGTTCGGGAGGGGGAGACACGAGACGCGCGGGGTTGGGGAAGGAGAGACGAGACACGCGGGGTCCCACGTGGGTAAACTTTAATGGGGGAGGGTAACATACAAGGAACGGGAGTGAAGAGACGAAAGGAGAAGAGGAGGGGGGAGCGCGAGAGAAGAGAGAGAGGGCGGGTTGGAACGCCCATTTTTAAAGGGCTCTGGGCATTTTGGGGTTTGTAGTCCACTTGGAGACTGTATTTTCTGCGCATGTGTGGCCTTGTCTCCAAAGGAACAACACATTATCCCTGAGCTACAAAACCCTTGTCTTCCTCACGTCCAATTCTGACCTCTCAAATCCTGATTTAATTAATTGCTTGCTTTAAATAACTTGGCCATAATGATTTGGGTCGGTGGTCTTTCTCCTTACATCTTCAGGATTAACAGTAGCTCTGTTTCTAAAGCATCCAAGGAGGGCTCTGTTGACTTGGGCTGTGAAATTAGATTGTCTGCTATCACTCACAGGTTTCTACTGTGATAGAAATAGTCTCTCTCCACAGAAACCTCACACTATTATAAGCCCAGACACTGGTGGGCGGGAGTGTGGAACCACCTGGTGCTAGGTTCAAGCCCTGCCTCCATCGAGTGCAGCTCATACAGATAAGCATCCGATTTCTTTTCTCTAGCTTTGCTCTTCCTATAGCTGTTCTAGGGAGGGTGCTGGGCCTGGGGAGGGTGACTCATAGATTCTCCCTATGAGTTCCATGGCTTTCACTTTCCAGATGGACTTGGCTAGTCGGATCTTTATCCTTCAAGTTTTCTCCTTACCAGTTTGTTGTGTTTGGCTGCCTCTCCTGAAGGTCACAGCTCTGGCAGAGGCCTTTTCTGTACAGATGGTTCTCTCTGCAGGGTACTGGAAATGTTCCTCTTCTGCATGCCTTGGGTTTAGGGGTACAATAGTCTTGGGTGTTGGTTACCTTAGGTAGTGGCTCTGATTGGTTTTTGAATGTGACTCCAGCCTTCATAAACACTTGGAATGTGTTAGGAATATTTTCCTAACACAAGCTCTTAGCCGATGCAAAATCCCAATCAATCCAAATCAAAACAAGCCAAATTAAGAGATATCCAGGTTTAATGGGAGTTCTACACTCTCTGGGTGGCTCCGAGGGGCCGCAAATGTGACCACAGGGAAGAAGAAAAGGAGACCACGTGTTTCACTTTTGGAAGTTCACTTAAATACTCTTGGGAGTGGGCCTGACCCCCCACCCCCACCCCAAGGAGGGGTCAGGACCTAGCCTGCTGGGATTTGGAGTCCAGAGTGCTAACTCTCAGGGTCAGGGGGCTAGGATAGATGCAAGGGGCTGGGGCCTAAGCTCCCAACTTCCCAACTTAACAGAATGAATTTTGGTTTCCTCGTCTGTAGAATCAGGATAGCTTATGAGTTGTGATCATAGCACAGATGGCACATAGCACAGCGCCTGAGCTTGCAGAAGGGCTCAGCGAATGCCATGTGCTCTCTGCCTCCCTTTAGTTCTTCTTGCTTCCTGGTGTGGGGTGGGAGCAAGTCAAAGGGCTGTAGAATAGTTAGCGTCTAATTAGGGTAGTGTTTAGGGGTGACTAGGAAAGGTGGGAATCTGCAAGTAAAGCTCTTTGATGGCTGGGTTAAAGGAGACGAAGGAATCAGGAGTAAGTGTGGTTACTTGCTTACTGATCATCACCACAAGATACAGGAAGCGTACCCAGATGAGAGAGGACACACCGAGTTCCATTAGAATCTGCTGAATTTGAAATGCCTATGAGATGACCAGGTGAAAATGCTAATGAGGAGGTTGGCTGGGAGGAGGCGTGGGAGGGTTTGGGCAGAAGAGGAACATTTGCAAATCAACACTATACTGGAAAATCCACAGAGCCAAGAAGATATCAGTGTCCCGTGGGGTTGGTGGGAAGATAGGATGCCCTAATGGCCTTGCTTCTTGACCTGGGTTGCCACTCTCTGCCTGTTTAATGTTGGAGACACGACAGACCTTGCTTAACTGCACCAAAGTTCTGTTTTCTCCAGCAAATGAGAAGGTCATGACAGGTGATACCCATGGAGCTACAGGATTTAAAATCTAATTGAGAGGTTAACCCTGAAATAACCTGAGATTAATGACCACAATCTCAATGACTGCCTGGACACCAGACCCCCCAGAACTCCTAACCGATGACTATTTTTTAGTGAGAAGACACACAGAATTGTCCAAGGCAAAATTCCATAGAAGA
This sequence comes from Chionomys nivalis, assembly GCF_950005125.1. NCBI lineage: Eukaryota > Metazoa > Chordata > Mammalia > Rodentia > Cricetidae > Chionomys > Chionomys nivalis. Next base: position 46,432,753 of record NC_080104.1, on the reverse strand, counting down.
ACCAAAGAAACAAAGTGACACATAGTCACCAGGTGCTGTGATAGAAGTATTCTCTGTCCCTAGAGACCCCACAATATCACAAATCTTTTATAGAAAGGAACTTGGGACTTCCTGGTTTGAGATTTGAACTCTACCTTTACCGAATGCTGGCTGTATGGATAATGTCTGTTTTGTTCTCTCGGTCTCTTCTTCCTGATATCCTGACTGAGCCTGTGAAGGGAGACTCCTATTTAATTCTTACAACCACCCTAGAAACTAGGTAGTGGTAGGAGCCTCCATTTTCAGAGAAACAAGGTAGATGATAAGAAGTTCAGTTATCTCGCTTACAGTCACAGGAGAGGCAGGGAGCCAAACCTGTTTCCAGAGTCTAGGCAAGCAGTCCCAGCCTGTGGGCTCCTAAGGAATACGCTTGAGATCTGGGGAAACAAGCACCAGAAACATGCAGTGGAATCAGTAATACCTTGAGATCCACTGTAGTTCTCAGAGACACAGGGTCAAGAAAGGGAGTCATCAGTTATGATTGGGTGTCATTACAGATAATAATGGACATACTCTTATTTAGTATATTTTAGTAACAATTAAAAAAAATCACGGTGGTGGCGCACGCCTTTAATCCCAGCACTCGGGAGGCAGAGGCAGGTGGATCTCTGTGAGTTTGAGACCAGCCTGGTCTACAAGAGCTAGTTCCAGGACAGGCTCCAAAACCACAGAGAAGCCCTGTCTCGAAAAACCAAAAAAAAAAAAAAAAAATAATAAAATAAAAAAAAAATCACATATGAAGGCTGGGGAGATGGCTTAGCAGGCACAGCTTCTGCCTTGCCAGAAGATTCCTGTATGAAGCAGGGCATGGGAACACATATCTCTCTCCTCAGCATCCTATGGAGAGATGGGACATGGTGGCACTTCCTTTTGGGTACCAACTTGGCATCCTAGAATCACCTGAGAAGAGGGTCTTGGTGAAGATTATCTACCTCAGGTTGGCCCATGGGCATGACTGTGGAGGATTGTCTTGGTATCATTAATTGAGGTGGGGTGGCTGGCCCACTGTGTGGGGTACCTTCTCTGTGCTTCAATTTTGAGCTGTATAAGTGTAGAGAGGAAACTAAGCATATGCACATATATTCCTCCCTCTCTTGCCTGTAGATCTGACATGATACCCTGCTTCAGATACCTCTTCCGACTGTCCTGATGTGATGTAACCTGCAAGTGTAAGACATAGAAACTGCTCTCCACACATTTTTTTTTCCAGGTTATTTTTTATTATAGAAGTAAAATATGACAGACATGAAGCTAGAGACTCCCTGGTAGCTCACTGGCTAGCTAACTTAGCATAGACAGCATTGAACAAGAGATCCCGTCTATCTCAAGCAAGGTGGATGGCAAGAACCAACACCCAAATTGTCTTCCTGACATTTGCAAATGCCCACACTCACACACAGGAACATGCAAACACACACATACCCACACACACCATACATACTTACATATGCAGATTAAGAAAAGAGGACCGTATTCACTGGAGCATGAGGTGATTGAGAGATGCCAACACGGATGCTGGGAACTGAGCTTGGGTCCTCTGGAAGAGTTGCAGTGGATCTTAACTGCTTAGCTTAACTCCAAGCATATTTAAGTTCATTTAAAAAATGTTTTTCATTTTAATTCCTCCTTTGTCTGCTCCAAGAGTCACTTCCTCTGTGTTGTGCCAGTTGTGTGACAGATCTTTCTGGGGAAACTCAACACATATACATCTACTCACTCCAGGAGGGAACCTGTAATGGACCAACGTAATGACTACCAGTGTCCAACTAGATCAATGTGCTGCCTAATTTTGTGTCAACTTGACACAGGCTCGAGGCATCTGAGAGGAGGGAATCCCAATTGGGAAAAAGCCCCCGTAAGACGGGGCTTTCGGCAAGCCTTTAGAGCGTTTTCTTAATAAGTGATTGAGGTGGGAGGGTCTAAACTATAGTGGGTGGGGTCACCTGGGCTGGTGGTCTTGGGTTCTATAAGAAAGCAGGCTGAACAAGCCACAGTGTGCACGTCAATAAACAGTGTTCTCCACGGCCTCTGCTTCAGCTCCTTCCTCCAGGTTCCTGTCCTGCTTGACTTCTTTCAACCATGAGCAGTGATATGGCAGTGTAAGTTGAATAAACCTTTCCAAGTTCGGGTGACAGTTCCTAAAAGCTGAGGACTGGAGCAGGCTGCATAGCCTGTGAGGTGGCTCATCAGGTTGGAAAGTACTTTTTCCATGGGGCTCAGTGGGTCTGAACATCCTCCAGGCAGATTGGCTGGTCTATACTTCTTTCAGGCTTCCTGTCTGGTCTGAGAATGACTTTCAGCAGCCTTTCCTAGTTGTCTACTTTTGGAGAGGAAAGGACCTAGTGAGTCTAGTCGGTTTCAGGGACATCCTGAAGCTATTTTGAGTTATTTATTTCCCATTTTAAGACCTTTATGCAAGATGGAGTATTTTACCCCTCTTAGAACATCCTAATATTTTACCTCCCTGTAAACATCCTGCCCTAAAACATGCCATTGCTTCACTTCTTGATACCCTATGTCTCACCAAGTTTCCCACCAAGATGGAAGGCCTTACTCTCAGAAGAAGCTCTATACAAGAGTGCCTGGCTCCGTTACTATTCTCTGCAATGAAGGCCGGTTCCTCTTACTCTGGCAAGTGTTCCCAGGGTACCACTGAGGTCCCTGTTTAGACACATTCTATGTAGTCCCTCGTTAAGGATTCCCCAGGTAAAATCTCCTGTCTTGTCTATATTAATTTTCCCTCTAACAATTTTTTTAAACCAGTGATCAAGCGCCTGTTGCTTCATAGTGGGCCCCTGAAAATCTGAGAGCTGAATCTGTGACCAGCACCAACACGTGTATGTGTGCACTTTCTGCTTTCTTCTCAGTCCAACTTGACAGCCCTCGCCTTTGGTTTGGCACTTTATTTAATCATAACAGAGACAAAATGAAATTCGAATCGATACCTGTATGGGTATGAGCTTGGTCATGCCCACACACTCTCTTTGGGAGGTTGGTGTTGGCTCTCCGGCATAGCGACTGTTACTGTTTCCTAACTGCTCACCACCCTTGCTGATAGCGAGGAGGTTATCAAAAAGCAACTCTTCATTAGGAGGATTATCACAGCTATCAATTTGCCATCCCTTTGATGAGTGCTGGCTGCACTTAACGACTCACTGAAGATGGAGCCGCACTCCCTTTCAGCAATAACACAAGCTTAATCAGCGTTAGTATGGCAAAGACAACGGGTAAACAATCATCTTTGCGATGATAACAATTTGGTCCAGGCAGGAGGGAAAGTATCCCTGGCTAGGCTTGCTCGACTGTAATGGGAAATCCAGAGGGGATGCTGAAGAGGAAGGACAAGACTGGTGGCAGGGGGAAGGAGTGTTGGAAAATGTTGATGAAATCGCTCAAGAGACCTGGTGCACATGCGTGTGCAAGCACGTACATGTGCATGTGCACACACGCGTGTGTGCAAGTGATGTGTGTGTGTGCGTGCGTGTGCATGAGCATACAGGATTGAAAAGCAGTGTATCAGGAGCTTGGTTCATAGCAGGGAGGGAGGAGAGGGAGAGGGGGAAGCAATACATTCCTGTGTGTCAGCGCGGGTCCGATAGCTAGCTCTGCTGCTGGCAAGCTGTGTGACCTTGGACAAATGATTTGACTTCTGTACATCTCAATTTTCTCAGCTGGAAAAGTAGAACAAGAAGAGATGCCCACCCCACCAGGCTGGTGAGAGGCTAAGATGATACAGATAGGGCTTTGCTGTGTGCTGGGCACATTGGTGAGGGCATAGTGATGGCTGCTACGAGATGCTACGAGGATGCAGACTAAGCTGCAGAGATCCAAATCTCAGACTTCCAAGAGGATTGCGTTGCATTTTGAAGGTGGGAATGTTGTTCTGGGAGCCTCTGTGTTGTTTCAACAGCCTGTAGATCTTTCCACCCATCCCTTCATGAATGTGCGATCATCTCATCTCCTTTTATATTTCTTTGCATTAACATAGAAGCTTGGGTGCAAAATGATGTTAAAAAAATAGCCACTGATTGAAATGAGGTTTGCACTTGTTAGTCAATAGCTTGAGGACATTTGAAACCACGAATGACATCACCGCCCTGAAAATAATAATAGTAATAATAATAATAAAGTGTGAGGGTTATTTGGACTTGGTGTTGTTTTCAACAGATCTGTGCCCAGTGGAAGGACAGCTGCCTGGAATCCGTGGCTGACAGCTGGGATGCATGACACAGAGGCTGGGAGTGGCCCACGATATTGTGTTTAGTTACATTTGTTCATTTAGTGTTTGTGGGCAGCTTGTGGAAGCAGTTCTCCCCTTTCTCACGGAGATCCTGGGAATCAAGCTCAAGCTGTCGGGACTAACCCCAAAGTCCTTTAAGCACCGAGCTATCTTCAACTCCAATTTGGCTTTTTATATGAACCCCTCAATTTCAAGTAACATTGTCTCATTGAAATTAAAAACACACACATGACAAGGGTCAAATTAAAAAAAAAACATGCAGGGACTGGGGATGTAGCACATTTGATAGAGGGCTTGCCTAGCATGCATGAAGCTCTGAGCTGATCCCAAGCAACACATAAAAACCAGGTATGTGGTATACATCTTGAGTTATGGCACTTGGGAGGCAGAGGCAGGAGCATCAGGAGTTCAAGATCATCCTTAACCACACAAGGACTTTGAAGCCAGACTAGAATCTATACTCTACCTTAAAGTAAAAAGAACTTGGGCCAAATCAGTCCCCAAACTCCGGTTTTTAGTCTTTATCTTAGATGTGTTTCAGGGTCCCTTACAGCTCTGTGATGCAATGTAAAAGGCCAGAAGCTTCATGTGAGAAGCCTGGAAACATTTATCTCTGCTCTTCATCAAACTCATTATGTGTCCCATTGAAGACTGCCAGTATCTCCTCATCCAGGCCTCCAGGTGTTCTCTGTGCATTGAAGCTGGAATCCCATGCAGACCACCATGACTGACAGCTGTAGATGCAGAGGCGATGTGGGGGAGGGCAGATCTGGGTTAATTATGTAAATCTATGGCTATACTTTAATAAGACATCGCGATAAAACTGTCATAACTGCCAAGTTCGGGAAGCAGCATGAGTGAGGTTTTTATTTCTGGTATTATATTGTGAAGGAAAAGAAGAACTAAGAGGGAAAATATAGAAGAGCTGGCTCATCTTTGAAAGCCTGCGAGAGGAACGTGTTAGAGCCGACCGAGCTCTTGGCTCCTGCAGGAAGCGTTCGGGAAGCGTTCGCGATGACGCCCGCGTGAAACCCCAGCAGCCCACACTGAGCTCCTGCAAAGGAGAAAGCTGACGGCTCAAGGTTGATGCTTCATAACGAGCTCTCAGAGAGGCGGGGCTTCGCATCAGTACCTGCCAATTCCTCCTTGAATCCGTCAACCCCCTCTTTGCCTCACAACCCTGCTATGTGCCTGCTGCCAGGACTTGACAAAAGGTGACCAGGGCTTAGGTGTGTTTAAAAGTTGGCGGCAGCCGGTCTGGTAGCTGTAGTGGCTACTGTTCTCCCCACCAGGTGTTGGGGTAGGATGGTTGCATCCTGAGTTTTAACTATCCAAATAGGCGTATAAATAAATAAATAAGTAAAGGAAAGGACATAGCTGCTCCTAGATAAGATGGAGAAGAAAGTTTATTTTTCTTTCTTTTTTTTTTTTTCTTTTTCAAGACAGGGTTTCTCTGTAGCTTTGAAGCCTGTCCTGGAAACTAGTTCTTGTAGACCAGGCTGGCCTCGAACTCACAGAGATCCACCTACCTCTGCCTCCCGAGTGCTGGGATTAAAGGCGTGCGCCACCACTCTGGCTGAAAGTTTATTGAGGAGAAAAGGGAGAGCATTGCCAGAGGCAGAGATATATGGGAGAGTCCAGGGTGGATATGACCCTGAGCCACTTGGGGTTTGGGGGAGAGCAGCTGCTAACCAAGAGAGGAAGACTGAGCCAAGAGACTGGCTAAGAGAACAGACAAAAAAAGAAAAGGTAACCAAAATGATTGAATTATATAGGGAAGGGCAACTGGGGGAAGAATAGCCCAGCCCCAGGGTTGAAGAAGTCTAGAATAGGGGGTGCGTTTTTCCAGCCAGGAGAGCCCATAACAGATAGGGACTAAGGGGTACAGGGAGAACTTGGTGGCCCGCATCTGCTTTGATATGTTAAGGGCACCTCGGTTAGCCATTTCTCCAGGTTTGAGACCTAACAGTGTGCACTTTGATCTCATTGGAAGCATCCCATCTTCATTTCATCTTTCATTTCCTCTCTTCCCCACCAGGGTTCTATTGGTCATGAACGACCTGATGCCTACTGAGAGGAGTTTCCTGAGTTAGTGTTTATATTTTACCAAAGAAAGAGATATCACGTTAAGAGAAACTAGTACCTTCCCTGAAAGGGAACACTGACATGGCCATGCCCTTACCCGTTTCTTAATAACTGAGTGACTAGCTTGGGAAGAGGGAAAGAAGTAAAAGCGAGGGAGGGAGGGAGGGAGAGAGAGAGAGAGATCAAATGATGGAATGTTTATGGACTTATTTATGTTTCTAACTAAACAAATTAGTGAGAGCTCATACTCCAATTAGGAAACTTACAGGGAGTGTTGGGAGTGTTATTACAAATTTGGTGTAAGAATGCTCAGTCAGAAAGCTTCCACTGGATAACCTGCTCTTGATTCCTTGTACTCACATGATGGAAGGAGAGAACAGATCCATCAAAGTTGTCTCATGGCTCACGTGCATGCCCCAATACACAAAAATATATGCAGTCAAAACTTCTGTGTGATAATTATATTGTAGTTGTGATTTTTGAGAAGGACCTAGCGGTCAGCCGTTCGTTCTCATGTCCTTGTTATAACAGATAGATTTAATAGTGGAAGGGAGGGAGAAGTCTACTGATGTTTCATTTCTCACTCTTTAATGTTGGCCTGGGGAAGTGCATACATCCCAGGGAGCTTTAGACAGTACCAGCGCATCAGACTGAACAGCAAAGCCCCAGAGATCTGTGCTCTCGGCCCTGCGGCACGTGAATGTAACCTTATCTGGAAAGATAGACTGTGAGTATGTGATTAAGTTAAGGATCTCGAGAGGAGATCATCCCGGATAAACACAGTGGTCCCTAAACAGAACAGCAGGTGTGGACAGAGACAGTAGGAGACAAGACACAGGAGAGCCACAACATGGGAGAGCCATGGTACAGGAGAACCATGATGGCGGAGAGTCTATTTTGTCAGATATTAGGATAGCTATGTCTGCTTGCTTCCTGGCCCCATTTGATTGGGGGTGGAACCTGAGTTAGATCTGGTGGGTTGGGACAAGGGTATGGATGGAGAGGGTAAGGTAGACTCACAGGGCTAGACCCTGGAGAAGAATGCACGAGAGCGGGTCGGGTGCATAGTTTCTTATCTCTTATTGCTAAATTTCAGTACACAAAAGTCATTTTACCCTCATTCATTCCCCCTCCCTCTCCTGCCAGAACCCTTCCCAAGCCCTCTCCTAACTTTCATGTCTGCTGTTTGTGTGTAGCACATTGCGCTTAGCAATACCGAGCAGGAGCTTATTTAGTGGAACCAAGATGACTTACCAGTGGCAGCCCCGCTGAACAAGATGACACTGCTTCTCCCAAAAACCACTAAGTGCCAGGAGTCTCTCTAGAACCAGAGGGGGCCACGATCCCCTCTGCCATCCACAGTGAAATGTTGGAGAGCCCCATCTTGTGCGCATCTTTGAGTGCTGCGTCAGGGAACTCAAGCACACTTTCCTCTTAATCACTGTAGGCTTCCCCTCCTCCGGGGAAGTGTCGCCACTATGGCCCATCATGCTAGAGGGGTGACATGCTTAAATCGCAGTCGTAATTGTTAAGCTAAATGGAAGTGGCTCCTGGAAAGTCTGAACTGATTGGAGCTCGGTTCACCCCGAGGAGACCCTCATGGTATCACCCAAATAACAGATACGGCTTATGTGGATGGAGAGTTCCATTGCACGAGGTGGTTTGGTTTTGAAAACTACTTCGGGGGAAAGGCTGGGTGTCAGGTCATATCTATTTCTTTTGACTCCCGGTTCAGAGGGAAACTATTACCGCGCCGTTTCCTGTCCTAGGCGACTGATGCTTCCTTAAGTGGCTCATGAGGTCCGGATACCGAGGCGTTAGAGGAGCTCTCGGAAATTTCATAGCAGCAGAGAACAGAAAGCCTGGCAGTTCCTTTATTTCTTATCACTAAATTCCATTACACATTGGTAACAAGTCTTGGGGTAGAACGTTCCGAGGTTTTATTGTGTTCCCTGAGTTGTCAGCCAACTGACCTTCCATCCCAAGCTTTCTTGTTCCTCACAAGTCAGTGTTTGTTATCCCTTCAGAGAGACATTCTGTAATTTTCAAATGGAGCTGTTTTGATCCTTTGAGACAGACTCTCACGTAGTCCAGGCTGGCCTTGAGCTTAAACGTAGCCAAGAATGTTTTGAATTTCTGATCCTCCTGCCTCTACCTCCCAAGTGCTGGAGATCAAACCAGGCTTTGTAAACACCCGGCGAGCATTTTCAACTGAGCCACATCTCCAGTCCTTAAGATCTGTGTAAGGTGTGAGTCAAAATCATTCCAAGACTTCTGGAAACATTCGTTCCTCCCAAAGGGTTTTCAATCCCTAGCTGCTTATATTGTCACAGGTGTTTTTGGTCCTGTCTTTTCTGGTGTTAGAGGATTCCTTATCTGAGCTTAATCCCCATATTTTCTTCTGCCCCAGATGGGAGACTGGTTAGTTTCCTAGTTTCCTTAACACACACACACACACACACACACACACCCTTCCCTACCCTAAAATTCCTCCAGCCCAAAGGCTTCCCTCCCTGCAGCTATCCCTTCTCCTTACAACCCTGCTATCCTCACTGTTCTCTGCTCTGTTCCTGCTTCTCTGGCTATGTTTTCTCTGTTCTCTATCCCCTGCTGTTCTTCCTTCTTTGGCAAATAGCCCTGGCCAGGTCTAGTCTACTGGCCATGTTCTCTGTCTCATATCTACAATAAAATCTTCTTCTTAACCATACCGCAGAGAGGTCATGTAGACAGTTTATAATGGGTACTATGGCTGGGGACTCATCACCGGCTGTTCTCTGGGAAACATAGGCATTTCATAAAGACACAGAAGAACCCAGAAAACAAATGGGTCTTAGGGAGATGGCTTTGGATTTTGACTTGTGCAGCATCTTTAACCAAGTCAGGACATTTCTAGACAACTGATGGGGCCAAGGAGAATGGGGCCTGGGGAGAGCAAATCGCTGGCAGACTCGAAAAGTGACCCCTCGTTCATAACAAGACAAAGCCGTAATAAAGACTGGGGCTTCTTGGGACTTTTTGCTTACTAAAGGTTAGGAAGGTTTGGGGCAGATCCCTTTGTTACCCACAGTATACATGTGGTTAGGGTCCCACATTGTCCTCTGTGGTAAATGTTTGTTCTCTCTGGCAGCAGGTGGAGGGGGCCGGTGAGTAAGTGGGGGGTTAGTGAGTTGGGGAGGACAGCAAAACTTTTGCTTTTGTAAGTATGCTTTTAGGCAAATGGAAGACTGAGAATATTTTTTCTTAATGTATTAATTGCCCTTACTTGTCCCATGGAGAACATAAACCTTAACCCCATGTCTACTATCTGACCCTCCTTTTTTTAATCCTTTTCTCCCACCTGCCAGCCTCAACACAAAAGCCATGTAACAACCTGAGCATGCTGGCGCTGCCTGTCTCCTTCTCAGCACAAGGACATGCTCAGCTCTTGGATCCTGACAGTGCCTATCTTCTTTGCTGCACGCAGGCATGCTCAGCTCTTGGATCCCGACAGTGCCTGCCTTCTTCACTGCACACAGGCAAGCTGAGCTGTTGCATCATGTTCTAACTGCAGGTCCCACTGCTTGCTCTGTCTTTGCTTGCTTCATACTGTCCTTAATGCTTCGTGTCTTTCCCCCCTCTGTTCCTGGATCTCTTTCATTCTTCAGGAGTCCACTGTGGGTAGATTATTGGAGGTGGTGAGGCTGGGAGTTGCATGCCTGCCAAGTGTTTCCGAAGGGGTGGGCTAGCTAGTGCTGTAGGACTGTGGGACTACACTTGAAGGAGTCTCTGAAACCCATTTGTGTTTTGGTGGGAAGAGCATTGGTTGTCTTATAAGCTGGGAGTCTCTCATTCTGTTGATTGTTCCTCTCACAGAATCAGACACATGGAAGAGGTGAGCCATTTCTCATTTCTGCTCTTTCATAACAGCCTTGGGTGAGAGAAGAAATCAGAATATTGTAAATTTACTAATGGAGAAGGAACAAGAGAAAGTACCTCTTTCTTTAGGATTTGCTGTCTTCATTCCATCCTCAACACTATTCATTTTCCTCAACAAACCAGTTTTAAATTTACCTACAGTCAATATATTTACAGTTTACAGCTGAGGGACTTAATTGCCAGGACAATTAAGTGTCTTGACTTTAAGGAGAGGATGGAAGGAGTTAGGCATGGTGACCTATACATTTGATCATAGAATTTAGAAGCAGAAGCAGATGGATCTCTGTGGGCTTGTCTCAAAAACAAACAAACACACACACACACACATACATGATGCACGGGCCACAGAATAAAGATTATCTTTTGTAAAGCATGTGAAAGATAGATTTTTGGGTACCACTCCTAATATCCTTCTGTGATACTTAAAGAAGCATATGACAATCAGATTATATTTGGATATGGATTTAACAAACATGTAGTTAGGGGTCAGTGGCTGAGTCAGGTACTTGAAGATGCCTGTCAAAGGGATGAATGAACTGCATCCTGTAAATTGTATATGGATTTAACAAACATGTCAGTGGCTGAGTCAGGTACTTGAGGATACCTGTCAAAGGGGGGAATGCATTGCATCCTATAATTCTCACAGATTCCTTGGGTAGTAATATTTCCAGAACTGAAAGCCAAATTAGAGAAGGAAGAAAACCCACCAAAGGTTCTACAACCAGCTTCAACCAGGATTCAAAAGCAGATATTTGTTACTGTACCCTTAATTACTTGGATTTTTCCACATCACTTCCTTGTGTCGGTCAAGTATGTGCTTACCCCACAGACACCTGCTGAAAGTCCTTGGCTGTGGAAACAACCATGGTACAGACAGCTTCCACTTGGCTGTGCTGCTGACAGTCTACACCCAGCAGTCGGAATCCAGTTAATGTGAACCAGTACATAAACCATAGCACCTTCTATAGCCTCCAGGCTGGTTCCCAGTGCCTTCCATCCTCTGGAATGCACTCCCTTGCCCAGTCCTTTCCTAAGTCTTACTTGGAGTCTCTGTGACCAGTAGTTTATGGCGGGAGTGATGTTCACCTTTCCCAAATGAGGGTCTAAGAAAGACTACAGCTTCTGTCTTGGGCGGTTCAGATCCTGACTCTCTTTGTAATTAGTTCCGTTAGTCAAGTACCACTGTCAGCCTCCTTCCTCATCTGTGACATAGGAGAAAGAGATGATCCTGAGAACAGATGGGTGCATAGTACAATGTATTGTATTGAAAAGTACACAGAGGAAGGGGCTGGAAATATGGCTCAGAGGTTAAGATGCCCATTGCTCTTACAGATGACAAGGTGTGGCTCTCAGCACTCACATGGCACTTCCCAACCACAGTAGCTAAAGCTCCAGGGGATGGAAATCCTCTTCCGGCATCTGTGGGATCCTGTACACACTTGGCACACACAAACTCACATACTGATTAAAAAAAAACCATGAAGGGTAATGTAAATGCTGGACAGTATTAATCGGTGTTCTGGCTTTAGGACCATCTTAAGCAACCTGTCCCTTGATAAATAATTTTAAATCAAAGTAAGAGACAGTCTGCCCTGTCCCCAACACAAGTTGATCTGCTTTCCAGGGTGGAAACATTTTATCATCGTCAGTTAGGCCTTGATAAACATGCTCATTCTTTCACTTTATAAACTGATCAAATATTTACTCTGACCCTACAATGGGCTAGGCATTGTTTTAGGCTCATGGGACAAAGATCCCCTGCTCACACAAAACTTTCCTTGATGGGTGAGAGGTGGGTCTGAAGCTCCTTCTGCCCAAGATGACTATGCTTGGAGCTAAAGAGGAGCATCCAGTTGTGTGTTCTGATCATAGACAATGTTTATTGGTTAAGAAGGGGGTAGTCGGGGATGTGAGAGAGCTAGCTTGGCAGTTACAAACACTTGCTATCCTTACAGAAGGCTGGAGGTTGCTGCCAAATGTCCGTGCATGTCAGGCAGCTCACAACTTTCTGCGACCCCAACTCCAGGGGATCCAATGCCCTTTTCTGGCTTCTATAGGTCATACATGTATGCACATGCTTGCACACACATATGCATGCACACACACACATAATTAAATAATAAGAGGGTAGAGGCATCTTGATGAATCATCAAGTGGCTGAGAATCTGAAGTTGTCACCTAAGTGACCCTTGCTATCAGTCCCGATTAGATTTGTGACGGCAGAGATACATAAGGTAAGCTGTTTGCCCCAGGGGTCTCTTTGTTAAAAGTGTAAGCTTGCCTGTGTATTAAATCATGAGAGTTTTCTGCTTGCTGTTCAACAAAGAGCATTTGAATTCTTTCCAGACAGAAACCCATAACGAATAGACATACGCTTTTCTCCCCAAACCTGGATGAACCCACTTATGCTTGCTTTTCTGTTCACTTTCCCTCTGGCTCTTCTCTTTGTTCCTCTTTCAGCCTCTAAAGTAGTTCACCCAAGTTTAATTGCTCAGTGCATAGTTAAGTGTGGAATTCTCACGGGAACACTTACAGGTTCCCTCACGTAAGGCAGAGTCTGGATGAGGTTCAAGCGAGGGGATGGTGAAGCCTGGCAAGGGATGAGGGAAGCCTTTGGTCCTCAGAAGGGGCCGGGACAGCATCACCGACAGATCAGCAAATCCGAATCATTCTGGAATGCTGGGGAATAGGCAGTATCTTGCTGATGATCTGGGCAGCACTGCAGAATAAGTGATAATTACTGGAATGTTTTAAATTTCCAGAGAACTGAAAAAAAATTACTCTGTTGGGCATTCATTAGATAAAAAGCTGGAGAATTATAGATGCTGCAGCAGAAAGGTGGGGACAGCGGGGCAGCCATGAGGCAATGCCCCTCCTCGTTTTGTTTACGATAGTAATATTGTGCTATTCCTACCACCGCGACAGCCACAGGCACCTCTGCTATCAGCCAAGACTTACTGGGTGCCTCTATGTTCTGGGTGTTATATTAACTGCTTCGAATATTTGTCCTTCTTGTTCTCTTAGTTTTTGTGGTGCTTGGTATTGAGTCCAGCACCTCATGTACAGTAGGCAAGCTCTCTGCTGTGGAGTTCCCGTCCTAGCCTTCATATCACCCACAGTACTTTAAGCTCCTATCAGTCTTATGTAGTAGGTATTGCTCTACCCTTATTCTCATTCTGCACCCAGGGAAGCAAATGCTAAGAGCAATTAGATCCATCTGCCTTAAAATTTCCAATGTTGATGTGTTGAAGCTGAGTGTTAAAACTTTGTTTGTCTGCTCAAAGCTCGTGTTATTAATCGATCTGCTAATATATTATATGTGTGTATGCACACATACATAATGTCACTGTGAGACATGCTTGCACATCCATGTATACTGCAGTACTATTCATGTCAGTGAAGTTATGGAACCAACCTGTCTACCATCAGAGGACTGGATAGAGGAAATGTGGTTTAGTGTCTGATCCATAGGCTGCCTACAGTTACCACAGTCAGGGTCGTATCTTCATGTCTGCGATTGACACTTGTCTCAGATCAGAGGAGGCTCTGCTGTATACCCCAACTGGTCAGGTCTATGTGTCCCCTGGCTTGCAAACCCAGTGGGAGACAGATGTGAGTCCAGCAGGACTTTCTGGCAACTTCTAGCAGCAATATCTTAACCCTTGCTTTTAAAGACATTTTCAAGCGTCCTCCTCTGCTACCAGTTAAAGGCTGGTGCTTGAGTACTAGACATTGTGACTAAACCCCTTGCCTCTGCTCTTTCCTCAGTCACTAAGTGCTTACTGGGTGGCGGCCACTGTCCCCATCACTCGTGTTATGGTTATTGTCATCCTCCCTCCTTACCGCCCAGGCAGCGGAAGTTAAATAAACTTGTTCCTGAGTCAGGAGCTGGGACTCAATCCCAGCTGACTTTGGAGCCCACTGAAGTTCTCTCTCGGTAAATACTGTAAAACACTGCATTTGGAGACAGTGAGCTCCATTTCAGCATGGAAGCAAGGACTGGATTGCTCGCTGAGGCCAAGAGCAATGCGGAGATGCTCAAGCGCTATAGTCCCTGCTGTCTCATACACGCTATTTCAATCAGCAGGGTAAGACAGACAGATAAGCCTCTGCAATGTCTGCAGAGCTAATGCAAGCTTTGAAGTCTGGCTGTTAGTACAGCTCTTGCCACCACCAGCAGATAAGACATCTGTGCAGGCCTAAGTTCATTACTGTGTGTTCAGGGTAGAGCTTCTATACGTTTATAGGAAGCCATCATCAGAATTCTTTAAACCGAACAGGGCTATCCAGTGATGAGTGTTATAACCATGTGCAATTCATTGCTCTCTCTCTCTATCTCTCTCTCTCTCTTCCTCTTCTTCTCCTTCCCCCCTCTTCTCCCTTTCTCTCCTCCTTTTCTCTATTTATGTGCTACATGCCAATACTATATCAGCAGTGGACTACATAGATAATGGCAGTCCCTCCCTATACTATAGTACAGTTTATGTGTGAAGTTAAGTCATATCATCCAGACTCAGAACAACACATTCTGTAACATTAAAAAAATAATGTTGTCTAGAGACCTATAGCTCAGAAGGTATCCCATCGCTATGTGACACAAGACTGTATACAAATGTGTGTGACTCTATCAAAGAATAGGTTTACTAAATATTTATTAACTGGATCCTGGTTCTCCAGAAAACAAAACTTTTGCTTGTAGCTGTTGTCAGTGTCTGTGATATAAATAGTCCCACCATGCTGACATTTGGTTATGAGTATTATTGCTGAAGGATGCAGGGTTAAAAAGGGATGATGCAAGTTGCTTCTCTTGAGGCATCAAGAGCTGGCTCAACACACCAGCGATAATGTTAGATGGGAGCAAAAGACACTTTACGTATCAAAGCTGAGAAAAAAGTATACTTTGAATTACAGACAGCCAACTAAAATGTCTACCACATCATAGTCAAGCAGAACACGGGAAGTGTTTTAATGAATTTTGTTCCTAGTAGTTCCTCTGGGTTGTGTGCTTTGGGGTTGTTCTCTGGCAAATTGATGCTAGCTGTCAGGGAGGCCTGCCACTTTGAAGAATATCAACTCTGGGGCTGACGAGATGGCTCGGTGTTTAAGAGTGCTTGCTGCACAAGTTGAATGATCCAACGGGCTCCTAGGACCAATGGTGGAGGAAGAGAACTGATTCCTAAAAATTGTCTCTGACCTCGACGTGTGGACATGTGGCACGTGAGTGTGTGTGTGTGCACATCATTCATCTGAAAGCCTTCTGGTGCTGATAGTTCATGGTTTGGGGTCCAGTGAAAAGGTGAAATGAACCAAGATACATCAATAGGAATGATCAGTGAAGGAGAAACAGGAAGAGGAGGAAGAAGAAGAAAGAAGGAGGAGGAGAAGAAGAAAGAAATAAAGGAAGGAAGAAAAGAAGGAAAAAAGAAAGAAAAGAAGAAAAGAAGGAAAAAAGAAAGGAAGGAAGGAAGGAAGGAAGGAAGGAAGGAAGGAAGGGAGAAAGAAAATCTAGTGGGGGTGTGTGAGAAAGAACTGAAAGAAGAGGAAGAAGAGAAGAAGAAAGAAACAAAAGAAGAAGGAGAAGCAGAAGAAAAGAAGCAGAAGCAGAAGCAGAAGCAGAAGCAGAAGAAGCAGAAGCAGAAGCAGAAGCAGAAGAAGCAGAAGAAGCAGAAGAAGCAGAAGAAGCAGAAGCAGAAGCAGAAGAAGAAGAAGAAGAAGAAGAAGAAGAAGAAGAAGAAGAAGAAGAAGAAGAACCACCTTGTGGAAGTGTGGGAGAGAGAACTGGAATCTAGAGAAGAGGAAAACTCCATTCAAGGACCTGTGAGGTGCCGGCGATTATGACTGCGATTATGTGAAGCACTTTGTTTGTTTGTTTATGCTTTCTAATTCAATTTCCACATAGACCTCATGAGACAGCAATGATTTTCTCTATTTTGCAGAAGAGGAAAATGAGCCCAGAGTACAATTAGCCACTCTCAACCACTTTCTCAGCAGTGTGCTGAGCTGGAGTCTCAAGCAAGCTGCACACGTCAGCAACCATGCTCTTTGCGTGGGCAGGGCTGCCTTACGGATGGTGGTCAGGAGGGCATCTGAGCTGTGACCCTATGTGACATCCATGAATCATCCTTGTTGTTTTCTTCCTGCTCAGACCTTTATATCTTAAGTGGTTTCTGCCTGAATAGGCTGGAATGGCTTAAGCAGAAACGATCTAAAGGATGATGTACCCATTTGCAGAGTGATTTTGGCTCTTGGGTAGAGCTTATGTTTGGATTTGCTCTAGGGAAATGTGAAAGGACACAGGTACCCAATGGGGCTGGATTTTACCATCCTGTGTGAACAATGGGGGAGAGAGAGAGAGACAGAGAGAGAGAGACAGAGAAAGAGAGAGAGAGACAGAAACAGAGACGAGTGCTGGGTTTCATTGCCCAGTAAAGACTATAGTCTCAGAACATTGGTTCCTAGGCTTAAAAGCAGAAGCTGAACCAGGCATCAGCCTTAATGAGTAGGAAAATACTGATTAAAAGCGTCAGACTCCCTCAGCTTCCCAGCTCCGGAATCTCACAGCTCTGACAGCGTCAATCGATATCCTCTTGTGAAGGTTTAAGCTCTGACTTGTGAAATAGGAACTGCACCAGGGGCCAATAAGGGCTTCTAACCAGCAGAAATATGGTGGCAGGTGCTGGCTCGGATGCTTATACCATCCTGGAAGCTTTTATTCGAGGCACGGAGCCCTAGGCCTGTGCTCTGTGCAGCTTCCCTAGCGACCTCCTGCCTCAGACTGCCCAGGAAGGGGTCAGATTCTGTGCGTGCACTGTCTTTATTAGACTCGCCTCTCATGCGTGGCTCCATCCCTATCCAGAGCGAGCGCGGTGAGCTTGACTGACAGGAAGGTCTTCGAGGGCCCCTGCTGTCTGTACTGTTGCATTTGCACCCCTTTCTGCTCAGTCCTTTTGAAGGCCTCATGGAACATGTTCTGGTAACAGATGTGCACACATCTCTTTTGCTCTTGCTCACTGGAATTTAAGGTTAAATATTTTCTTGTTCTGGAGAATGAGCACACAATCTGGAGTCAACACAGACCCGTTGCTTGTGAAAGACGTCGTTTAGTCTTCTGAGCTTGTTTGCTTGGCTATGAAAACAGATTCCAACTGCTAGAGTTGTCGCCGGGATTCACCAGGACTTGTGATGGCGTGCCGGGTCTCTTCCATGGATGCTGCAAACTATGATGACAGTGGGATCCCCTTTCCTAGGTTACTGGTGGCCTTACTATTCAAATGTCCAGGTATCTGATGGGAGTCTGGATAAATGCAGGAGTAAATCCTCGGAGTCCCTGTTACCTGAAAATGGGGAGGCATGATGTCATACTCTTGTAAGGCCAGCACTTGGGAAGGGCAGGAGACTCAAAGGTTCAAAGTCATCCTCAAAAGTCCCAGGCAAGGGCTGGAGAGATGGCTCAGTGGTTAAGAGCATTGCCTGCTCTTCCAAAGGTCCTGAGTTCAATTCCCAGCAACCACATGGTGGCTCACAACCATCTGTAAAGAGGTCTGGCGCCCTCTTCTGGCCTTCAGGCATACAGACAGAATATTGTATACATAATAAATAAATAAAAAAAAAAAAAAAAAAAAAAAAGTCCCAGGCAAGCCTGATCCATGATGCTATGCCTTTAGAAACTAAGTTAAAAATCCCCATCCCACCCCGCCCATGTATGTGGCATTCATTGTTTATTTGCTTGATTTGAATCCAAAGTGGTGGGGCAATTGGATAGACAGATGGAATCAATATGCTTGGTCTCATGCTGGTTCTTAGTGAGGCTGGGGGATGGCTACATGGAGGTCAGTCATATTATTCTCTTTGTATTTATAAAGGTTTTAAATTGTATGGACCGAAAGGGACATGGCTGAAGAGATGGCATGGTTTGAAGATGCACCTTTGAGTTTTGACAGGTGGAAAATCCAGGTATTCGTGTGTGACCTTCCCTGCATCCTGTGTCTTTAGTCTAATGACACCAACTAAGAGCCAACAGTGAGGTTCAGCCGTGGCTGCCAGGCACCTTTCTTCTATTTTCCCTGTAAGTTGCTGCCCGTACTTGCCTTTCTCAAATACCGTGGCATTTCTCTTGTTTCCATATATGTAGATAGCTACACAGCCTCTGCCCTTTCCACTGAAAAGCTCAGTGGGACTCCCTCTGCTTCGCTGTCTAGCACTAGCCCGTTGAAGGATCACACAAAACCCCCTGAAAAAGGAGGAACGGATAACCAGGGTCTGGGGTGCATTGAACGAGGCAGATTTAAAGAGTCAAGGCAGACGCTGGCTGTTATTTAGAGACCAGACAGGAGCGTGAAAAGTGGGAACCGAGAAGGGAGAAAGCGAGAGACATCACTTAAGCACTTGAAGGGAAAAAGAGCCCAGAGTACATCGTAAAGGATAAAATGTGGGCGTTTATATCTTCGTTAAGAAGTTTATTAATTAGAGTTGAGCTGTTAACTAGTTTATAGCTCCCTGGGACTTGAGTGAGCCTCTGAGAGGAGCCCAGGCAGAGAGCAGCCATCCTGAATAATCACCAGGTCTTGCTTGGGGGTCGTCCACTGCAGCTTGGCGCGAAGTGTAATATCCGTCCGGTAGGTGAACAAGCCTGGGGTGCTCTGTCTAACAGGCAGGACAAGTTCCCAGACTCCTGGCCAACTTCCCATTTGGCTTCTCTCCTTTCTTTGGAAGTGAGGCCAAGGCTAGTGGTCTTACATAGCAATGGCTAAGGATCTCCTCCTGCTTAGGCCTCTGTTGTCACTGGAGTTTGATGTTCATGTGAATTCCGAGTCTTTCAATTTGATGAAGCCAAGGTCATTACCCCTGTGGTCCCTAGTGTTAAAGAGCATCTTTCTTGGTGTCATACAGTGAGTGGAGCCTCCCATTTTTGGTTCTTTTTTATTTCTCATTCTTAAGTTTGCCTACTACTTGCAATCCTATACTTACCCACTGGGTTTGATAATATTGTTCAAGCCGGGCAGTGGTGGTGCACGACTTTAACCCCAGTACTTGGGAGGCAGAGGCAGGCAGATCTGAGTTCAAGGCCAGCCTGGTCTACAAAGGGGGTTCTAGGACAGCCGGGCTACAAAGAGAAACCCTGCCTCAAAAAACAAAAACAAAACAAAAAACAATGATACTGTCCTTTTTTTGTATTTTTAATTTTTTATATTTTTGAGATGTAGACTTACTTAACCTGTGCTGGCTTTGAACTCGTGTGACTCTGAAGATGAGCTGGAGCTTCTGATCTTCTTGCCTCTGCTTCCGAGTCTTGTAGCTATGTGTAGTCTTGTCTTACCGTGCTCAGTTTACATGGTGATGAGGGGGACACAAGCCAGGGCTCTGGGCATGCTGAGTAAATGCTCCATCAACTGCTCACCTCTGTAGCTCCATTTGTTCTCAAAAAAGAAAAAACCAAAGATTTATTTTTCAGTTTTTTGTATCTATGTGTGGGTATGCACATGTACGGTTGCAGGTGCTCAGAGCTCCTAAGAGGGTGTCAGCTGCCTGAGAGCTGGGATTAAGAGGCGGTAAGGAGTTGCTTTGTGTGGAGGCTGGGAACTGAACTTGGATCCTCAGTAAGAACAGCAAGTGCTTTTAATTTTGAGGCCATCTCAGCAGTCCAACCCCTCATTGGTTTTTTTTGACTTTCCAGTTTTCTCCTAAGTATGGAAAAGAACAGTCTAGGAGTGTCCAGTGTAGGAAGTGGCTGGAGGAAAAAAAAAATGCCAGCAAGAGCATCCATAGCCATGGAGATGCAGGTCTTGACACCTGTCTTCCAACGCCCATGCCAGCTTCCAAAGAATGAAGCCCAGGTCTTCCGGACTCCCTGATTCTTGGGGCCCAGCAACATGGGTAACCTAGTGTTTATACCTCTGGTAGCAGCCTGGGAGGAGGGTCACTTTGTCACCGTTCAGGGGGGTCAGATGCTTCTTCAGCCCTTCTATGGATCTTGTTAACTGAAAGTCACCTGCCTGAAGTTTCTGCCTGTTCAAAAGACCTTGAGTGGAACCCGAGGAGATGGTCCAGTCAGTAAGTATGTAGACCAGAGTTCAGTCTCCGGAATCCATGTTTAAAAAGTCCGATATGAGGCTGCCAGTCCACCAAGCCCCACCCCTGTTAGGGGAGGTCCCCTCCTGCTAACCCAGAGGGGAAGAAAGAACTGGGTTGATGTGGGACATCTTGGCTTTAGCCCTTTCGGTGAACCAGAATGTGACATGGGAAAGAGAAGTGAGAGAGGCGAGGGTGAGAAGGGGTGTGCCACAGGACAGTTGTCAGACTGGTGCCCGGCTAAGAGGCCCGTGGAACATCTGTTAAAGCAAGGTTTTTCTGAGGGGCACAATACTTGGGAACTTGACAGAACCCTGGACTGTCCTGACCTAATTTCTGATTTTGTGTAAAAATATACGCAAAGATGAAAGAGGGAGAAAAGAGAAAGCAGTGTCTTAGTTAGGGTTCCTCTTGCTGTGAAGAGAAAGCATGACCGTAGCAGCTCTTACAAAGAACAGCTTTTCACTGGGGTGGGCTCACAGTTCCATTGTTGTCCATTGGTGTCATGGCAGGAAGCATGGTGGCCTGCAGGCATGCTTGGTGCTGGGGAGGTAGCTGAGAGTTCTACATCTGGACTGGCAGACAGCTGGAAGAGAGAGTACCACACCGGCTTGAGCGTCTGAGACCTCAGAGCCCACCGCCAGTGACACACTTCCTCCAACAGGGCCACACCTACTCCCACGAGGCCACACCTCCTAATAGCGCTGAAGAGTCCAAGAATAAGGGCAGAGAAATGTAGGTTCCGGAAATAGGAATGTAGAAATAAAGGAACAAAACATTGTAAGCCTAGGAGAATGAGAGCAGGCTGTCGGCCACTTTCTCAGCAGCTTAAGGATTAACTATTAACAGTGGGTTAGCTGAGTTAATCTTTACACGATGAGATGCATCTGACTTTTTGGTTGTGCATTGTCCTATATTCTTCCCAGTTACACAAAACTGGCAGTAGCAGGGGAAGTACAGAGCTTCCATAAACACCATCAGAAAGTGCCAGAGAGAAACAATGGGCTAAATACAAACACCAGTTTAACAAAAAAAAAAAAAAAAAAAAAGAAATTGTAAAAAAAAAAAAAGCAATTTGTATCTGAGTTTTACCTTGAGATTGTAAAAATTTTGTTCATGCCCAATGCTTCTTCTTGCTATAAAAGGGGAGTTCAGAAACCACCCACTGCCGCGGCCATTCAAGCCCCATCTCCGCTGTGGTCACGGGTATAGCTGATAAGCTTTGTGTGCCCCGTGGAGATTTTTTTCTTTTTCTGGAATAAAGTCTGCTTCTGGTTGAATAGACTCTGGTGGTCTGTTTCCCATCTTTGCACGACACCTGGACCCATAGGCTCTCTGTGAGCCTATGGGGGGCATTTTTACTCAAACCACCCCACCCAGGGAGAAGTCAGAAGGCAGCAAGGGGAAAGCCAGTTTCTTGAAGGATGCTGATTGTATTAAATTGAAGAGAAGTGGGTGGGGGGCAATGGCACTGCGCAGGGCTTTGAGAGGCCACTGGAACAGAAGGCATCACTGACTTAATGTTCCTAATGAAATGGAAAGACACATGGGAAGCTGACCTGGTAATTGCAAAAGAAGCCAGCACGAAATGTTCACAAATCGTGGTAGCATTTTGTGAAGTGAAATAGTCATGACAAGCATATCCAGAGAAGGCGGGAAGCAAGGAAAAGAAAGTGCCAGGAGCCAAGGGAGGGAGTGGCCTCCGTCAATTCTCCTTGCGCTCAGCACGTTCCTCCCCTTCCTTCTCCCATCCCTTTCTCTCCTAAACACATCCATGAAAAACACCGTGAGCCACCGAAGAGCAGCAACAACTGTGGGAAACTCAGATATGGCCGCACGTGCTTGGAATCCCCAGCTCTGGTGAGGCGGAGATGGGACAGAACCCGAGGTTGGCTGACCCGGTAGCATAGTCTACTTGGAGGACTCCAGGGCAGTGAAGATCCGGCCTCCAGACCAAGGTGCATGGTTCCCAAAGAATGGACATGAGCTGGACCTCTGGCTTCTACACGTAGATGCACATGCATGTGGACATTCACACATGCACGTTTCTGTGTTTATATTGACTAATAGAGACCCCCAGCCGGCTTATGGCATACTTGCTCCTGAAGCCAGTCCTCTTTCTGATTTCTGAATCTTCAACTGGACTTAGAAATAAAGATGGAGGGTAAACTCTGCCTTTCCTCGTGGTGCTGGGGTATGGATGCAAATACCATCCAACTGTGGTGTGCCCTTCTCTCAGGTGTACCGCTTAGTAGCTTACCAGATCAGGCACCTGCTGTGAAAGCCCTTTATGTCTTGAAGAGGGTTTAGTTCACTGGAGATTGTACTGACAGCCAGCCCTCCCCTCCCCTACTTTTTTAAAAAGAACATTTTGCTGTTAAGATAAAGCTTTAGGAAGTGGAAATTTTGAATGGTATTATTTATAAAGCAATAAAAAAGAGTTACTAAGACAAAAAAGATAAAGCTTGTTGAAAAGCAGACAAAGGTGGCATACATGCGCCATCGGTCTGTGAGCTTGCCTGGCACTCTGGCCTTCTTTAATTGTTAAGATAGATCACTGTGGATAGTGTAGTCATCTTTCCTAGTGGGGAACGAGTTTTGGTGTGGGAATAATTGAATTGGTAATGGGAAGGTGGAAGTGTTGTTTTGTGTCAAAAATCTTCATTTCGCCCATAACTGTTGAGTAAATGCAGCCATTAGCGCCTGCATACAACCTTCCTTAATCCTTCGGAGTCGTCAGGCAGCAGGCGCGTCTCCCGCTGGGAAACAGATTTGAGTGCGACGAGCAGTTTCAGGAAGAGCAGGGATCTGCTCGCCATCTGGGGAGGGCACAGCTAATTCCTGCGCGTCCGGCATAAATTCAGGTGACTGGGGGTGGGGTGGGGAGAAGAGGTGCAAGGATGTGTCTCTGCATTCTGGCTGCTGACCTAATCCAGCTTTCCCTGCAGCAGCTGGAACGGAAGGCATCTTGCGGGCGGAGTGTCGCGCCCGTGCTCCTGAGGTCTTTCTGATTGGGGTACAGTCAGATGCGACTCCAGGTTTTGCGTTAAAAACACGACTCTCTGAGACGGCCCTGTGACCCTTTGGAACTGTAGAAACTCCCTTTTAAATGTTTGGTTGCTTTACCAAATGGCTCGGCCTCCTGTGGAGCAAGCATTTCCTCACTCTAACCTCTTGTTTTCTTTAATTAACCCTTTCCTGAATAGTAATTATGTACCAAACACTAATCTCCATGACAACCTTATTAAGGCAGATAATATTGCTATCGTTTTGTAAGAGGAAGACCCCAATGGCAGTTTAAGAATTTACCATCATGTAGCCAGCAACCCGCAACATGGCTCCAGGGTTGCAGTGTGACCACACTCCACCAACCTGCCCACCGCTGCCGTTTTCATGGCACTTTCCTTCCTTCTAGGAATGGGCGGCTGCCTTTTGTATTGCTGCTCACTCACTGGGGAGGAGGAGTCCAGGGCCTTTGGGACTGCGTTCTGGTAGCTAGTGTGTCCACAGCTGTGACGTTGTGGCACGACCTAGTGGTCTACATGCTTGTAAACTGAAGAACCAGAGTGCCTCCATTTTGTCCTCTGCCTCCATCTTGGGTCTTGCGTAAGCTGTTTCCCGTAAAACATTCCAGTCCTCAGAAATGGCGAGGGGCAAAAGTAACAGGGCAGCCTGCTGGAAAGTACAGAAAACTGCAGAACATCCCCACCTGGAGGTCAGCTGATAAGAAAACTTGACAAGGCCTGGAGGGATGGCTCAGCTGCATAAAGGGTAGGCTCACAACCAAAAATAGAAAAGTTCAGTTCCCAGCACCTACGGCTGTCCCTCCAGGTACCCTTGGGTTGGAGAGATGGCTCAGTGGCTAAGAACACTGGCTGCTCTCCCAGAGTTCAATTCTCAGCAACCATATGGTGGTTCACAACCATCTGAAATGAGATCTGGTGTCCTTTTCTGGCCTGCAGGAAGACATGTAGGCAGAATACTGTATACATAATAAAAAATCTTAAAATAAATATTTAAAAAATTGTACTCTTAAAAAAGAAGAGAAAACTTGACAAACAGCAGGCGAGGTTCAAAAATAAAATTTCTAAAAAGTCCCTAAACAGGAGCCAATCAGGATTGAACCCGTCACCCCACACTCTGCTAATGTAACTTTTCTGGTTTTTGCCTTTAAATGATGCCCTCTAGAAGGGCAGGGTACCTCGTCTCTCTGCTGCTGTGGCTGATTGTTTTGATGAGGTCCCTGCTGGTTTTTACTGTGCACATAATAAAGCTTCCTTTTGCAGTTAGGTAAGTGGGTCTCCCTGGTGTTCTTTTGGGGTTCCCATGGACTGGGCACAACACAAACCGCACAATTGACTGATAAAAAGGAAAATTTAACAGGAAACAGATCTCAGTGTTCCAAGTAAGTTTACTCTTTTAGGCTGGGCTGCGCTCACAGCTCTCACGGATGTATGTGGACACATAGGTCCTGGTTTGGCCACCCCTGGATCCTCTCCTCTCTCTACTGGGCGGTGTTCTCGTTTGTGACCAGTGTCTGGAATCAGAGGTATCCTTGTCCAGGGTGGACACAGGCAGTTTATGGCTTGGGAGCAGCTTGCTCTAGATGTTGGCCCTTTGTTGTTTGTTTGTCAAGACAGGATTTCTCTGTGTAGCCCTGGCTGTCCTGGAAATTACTCTAGAGGCTATGCTGACCTCCAACTTAGAGACCTGCCTGTTTCTACCTCCTGAGTACCATTGCCGGGCTAGATGTTGCTCTTTTATCTAGACACAGGAACTATCCTCCCTACACCTTGTAGGTTCAATGATTTCTGAAGCATAGACAAAGCTTCACCTGATAAAGGACTGTATCTCTTGATGTCTGTTCGTTGCCTATTAAGAGAATGTCTGTTCACTCAACTGGGGAGGCTGAGTGACAATAAGAAAATCTAAGAAGAAACAAATCTCTTGATGTCTGTTCATTGTCTGTATAAGAGCTTTTTTATATTTGAAAATATCTTTGGCCTTTTTGTGTTGTTCTACCATAAAGCTAACTATCTAAAACCTCCCACATCTGGGACTCTTAAAATTTTTATTTACTATTTGTTATTTATTGCTGTCATCATTATTGTGTGGTGTTTTGGTTTTCTTTACCTGCTCAGGGTCTTGCTGATTTGGTGCTTGCTTACTGTGTAGCCCACACTGGCTTTGAAATCATGGCAAAACCCTGCCTTGGCCTCCCAAATTTTGGCATTATAGGTTTGAGCCGGCATGGCTGGCTGGCTTTCTCTGGAACGTCTCTCTCCATTGCACAACAGTTGAAGGCTGAGACTATGAGCCGCCATGGAAAGTTCCACTATGGTATTTCAATGAGACCACGAAGCCCAACTGCCTTTAACAGCCTTGCTGCTGTGGGAGAGCATGGTCCAAGAGCTTCGCTTTGCCGTGTGGTGGTGAGCCCTGCCCTCTAACTTCAGGTACTTGAGAACACAATCGTCGTTAGGTGCGCCACGTGTGCTGCCCTGTGTTCCATCCAAGGGCCACAAATCAGACTGACCTCACAGATCTGTGCATCTATTATAGAAACATCCCGACAGATGGCACTTAAGTGTCTTTTCTGACAAAGGTCATTGGGTTTGAGAAACAGACACATCTTCACTTTTGCATGAAGGCTTCTTTAGGGAAGCCCAGGGGACTCTGTCTTCTTAGTGTTCTGAGGTTGGATATTCATCTTGATTATGACCAAAGAAGAAAGGAACCTCCAAGCTCCACAAGGATAACCTAGATAACAGCTTTAGTGGACCTGGTTTGGTTTGCATCTTGGCCCAGTTTCTGTGCCTTGACACGAGCATCCATGACTTAACTTCTAAAACACCACAATTCATACACATCTTTTCTTTCATTTATAAAGGTTCTACTGCCACCTATAAAACAGCAAATGCATGTAGGATTGTCCATGCACCTTTATTAAGATGGGTATCCCAAACCGTTACCCAACCTCTGTGTCCATTATCGAGGTAAAAATGCCTGCTACAGTTTGAATAGGTCTTCTCTAAAGTCCAGGTGTCCCCAGTGTCCTAGTGTCAAGGTGTGGGGCCTCTGAGAGCTGATTAGGTGTGTGTGTGGGGGCTCCTCTCCTCATGGGTTAAGTCCTTATGAAAGAGTCTTCAGGGAGAGTTGATCCCTCTGCCGTCCTCCCTGTGAGCACACAGTACTCTACCCCAGAGGACACAGCAATGAGAGAGGCTACCTTGGAACAGCACCAGACCCTCGCCAGACAGTCCCTTTGTGCTGACTGATGAACCTAACAGCCCTTTTGCGTTGATGCAGTCTTATGAAAGTATCTCTTAGATCCTAAGAGACTGGAAATTGGCTGGACCTCACAGCCACCTTACAGTTTCTGAAGATTGCTGTCCTATGGTGTACTCAAACTGCTTGCTAACCCGCCTTTATGAGAACAATGTGACGGTCAACTTTACTTGCCTTTATTGCCCATGTAGTCAGCTTTTACAACCTAAGCTAATGCAGAGCGGTAGCCTTCAATTATACACTCTTCCATGCCCCTGTCTCAGACTCTGTGTGCGTATCTTTTGCTGAAAGCAGCAAATACAGGAGTTGGAAGCAGTTTCCTAAAATCTACCAGAAAGTTTGAACGCAACCATTTATGGATGGTGGTTGATCAACAGTAATGTTTATTATTGGAGTCAGTTAGGCGCAGTGACTTAACCCCTTGTAAAATCTAGTAAAGATTTTTGTAACGTATCCCGTTTCTTCCCGCATTGAGACAATTTTTGTGCTGTTCAATAGAGACAGAGCAGAACCCTTTGTTAGGCGACACACAGAGAGAGACCCACTCAACTCATACTACAGACAGACACGCACCATGACACACATAGACGCAGGGACAACAGCTTCACAAGGCAGCATTTAGGCAGGCCTGGATTCGTACTCCTGCAACTGGCTGACGGAAGGCACTGAGAGCGTGACGTAGAGAATTCAAATCTGGACCTGTTCGCCTTCTCCAAGGGAAAGTGCTTCTATTTCTTTCCTTAATGCGACACTGGAGTATCAGTGGGGACCTAGAGTTCATCATTAACGTGCATAATCTGTGCACCCCTTGATCTCGGACTTCCCAGCTTCTGGAAGTGCAACAAAGAAGTTTCTGTTTTGTGTGCATGTGTGTAGCAGCAGAAGTGGACCAAAGCAAAGCTTTCCTCTCAGGTCAAGTCTTGAGGTGCGGTAATTTGTGAGCCACCCATCTGTGATACAATAATACAGGGAATACAGAATCACCACAACTAAACTTCCTGCTTGGCAAAAGTGGCGGGCACCTGCGGGGGGGGGGGGCGGGGGGTTAAGCAAGATAAAATGGAAACCTTTGTTCTGCCTCCAGGCCCAGGGGAGGACAGCAGTGCTTTGCTCTGCCTTGGCTGCTTGGCCCTTGTCCTTCCCTCTGTGGCCATGACAGACAGAGAAGCAGCCCCAGAAAGGCTGTATTCTTGGAGAAGCTGCTAGCCTTTTCATTGCTCTTTCTTCCGGGGTTTAGGGGACTGTCTAGACCCCGAGCAGTTCCAGCTTTCTAGCTTAGGGCTTTCTCACAGATGCCAGTCCACGACTATCTGTAATTCCAATTTCACAGATATCTGGGGCTCTCTTCTGGCTTCCACAGGCTCCTGCATACATGTGGTATATGTAAGCTAACCCAAGCGTGAACACATACAAAAATGGAGAAATATGTTAACGTAAAAAAAAAAAAAATCTTAAAAGATCTAATTGGAGTGGTGGTGGTTCACACCTTTTGTCCCGGCACTTGGAAGGAAGAAGCAGGTACGATCTCTGGGTTCAAGGCCAGCCTGGTCTACAGAGGGGGTGCCACAATAGCCGTGGCTATACAGTAAAACAAACAAACCAAGCAATCTAGTTAGATATTAATTTTGAGCTCAGTCTTAAAAAATTTTCTCATTGTTCCCTTTTCTCTCCCCAAGAAAGGGTTTCTCATTGTTTACTCTCTTATGATCCTGGGATCACGTAAGCACATCTTTTTGTGAGTGAGCAAGAAGGCCAGGGATAGGTGATTTGCTCACATTTCACAGAGAAAACTAAAAAAGTGTATTAGAATTCGATTGTCTCTTTTCGGGTCACAGTGGCCTTCAGACCTCCATAAGCATTAGAATGCCCACTACCGCGCCACCAGCTTTAACCGTTTCTTCCTAATGTTTCTGCAGTACCACTCAAACCCAGCCTGGATGTCAACAGATGGATGGCGGAAATGTGGTACATATATGCAGAGGAATTTCCTACAATCACTAGGGGAGAATGAAATCATGGCATCTACGGGAAATGTGTGGAACTGGAGACCTCGCTGTACGCGTGCGCCCTCCCCTCCCCCCCCACCCCGCCCTGACTTGCGGAAAGCCACAGATCCTCCCGATGCTTTTGCAGCTCTCTAGCATGGGACTGGATGCTCTGCCTTTCAAGTTCGCTTGCTTGAAAACCAATCTGCAGGGCTTTATCTGTCCCTTCCACTGTCTGAGTTTTGTCCCTTTTCCTTAGCCCCTGCCTCAGGGCAACTGAAAGCAAGAGTCAGAATCGGTAAACAGGGTTTAGCTGTCCTCTGGCTCCTGGTTAGCTCCCAATTATTTGCAGTTTACCATGGGAAAATGGCTTTTTCTCGGGGAGAAATAAAGGCGCTGTTTAATCTGGGTTTTTGGTCTTTCTCCACTCCTAGGTCCTCCTTGGGTGTCCTCCTCTCCTTAGCGAGATAGCTTCGCTGTGGGGCAGAAGATTCTCCTTTAGTCGTGTGTGCCTGTGTATGCACAAGTGGGCGCACTCAGGCAAACACACACATATCGAGAGCCAGAGGTCATTGTGGAGCCTCTTTCTCAATCTCTCACCTTCTTATTTTTTGAGCCAGGGTCTCTCACTGAGTCAGGAGCTGGCTGTTTGGTTAGACTGGCTGTTCAATGAGCCCCTGGGATCCTCCTGTCTCCTCTCTGCTAGCAGTGGTGTTTCTGTTGTAGGGAGGGGGCGGCTTGTTTTTCCCCCGGCTGCCCAGCTAGCTTAGACCTGGAATTCTCACACAAACTATATTATTTAAAAACACTGCTTGGCCCATTAGCTCTAGCTTCTTATTGGCTAACTCCTACATGAAACCATTTCTATTAATCTGTATATTGCCATGTGGCTGTGGCTTACCAGGTAAAATCCCCAGAGTGTCTCTGGTGGCTCCATGGCATCTCTCTCTCTCTCTCTCTCTCTCTCTCTCTCTCTCTCTCTCTCTCTCTCTCTCTCTTTCTCTCTCTCTCTCTCTCTCCACCTTCCTTCTCCCAGCATTCAGTCCAGTTTTCCCCGTCTTCCTAAGTTCTGCCCTATCAACAGGCCAAGGCAGTTTCTTTATTCATTAACCAATAAAAGTAGCACATCGACAGAAGGAGCTCCCACACCAGGTTGCATGAACCGTCATGGCCATCTTTCCTGGGGTGATGGTTATCTCTGGTCTGCATGCTGCAGCAGTCCCCACCTGGATCTCCTTAGTGGTATAGACTGGGTATGGGACTGACCCTTAGTGACTTGGGTTATTAACCATAGACAGGAAGAGCAGGTGCTTTAGCTTCACCCATTCTATTTACTCCTATCTGCTTGGAAATATATATTAATATATTATGTACACATGTATGCATATATGTATGTATATGTATATATAATTTCTTCTTCTAGGACCAGACATAAGGGTACAAGAAATAGGCTCTTCTCTTTTTAAATAATTTTATACCAAACAATCATCTTTTTCTGGCCTGTGTGCTAAGGTACAACAGGAAATGAGTAGTGCCCAGTGTCTGCCTTCCACGTTAGACATGAGGTGCTCCTTGGGGCCTCTGCCTTCCGTCAGCCAGGCTCGTTCTAGGTAAGGCTATGTCACTGATGCTGTCCACTAATACGAATTTCTGGATTGCTCTTCTTTGTACCGTTCTTGTCAGTAGCTGCAATGTCCCTCGCCTAAGGGAACCAAAGGAGGGGGAATGGAGACCAGACCTTGGAAGGACCCTGCGCAGCTACCCAGCTACCGTCAGAGCTAGTGAAAGGGGAGGTTCTGGAAACGTCTGTGCCTGAGCCTGAGGAATCGACTCTCTCTTTGGGTCTACCTCTTATTCCAGATTCTTCCTGTGTGTTGGCTCCTTTTTCCTCAGCTCCTTCCACGTTGCCGCAGGAAGTGCTGAGTTGCGTCCTTACACTTTACACCCCAGACTGAGAAAGGAACTCTTTCCAGATGCCTTCGGGTGGAAGATACCGGATCAGGGCTTTAATAAATCTGTCTTGGGCAAATTACTGGAGCTAAGGGATAGGGGCCTATGATCAGCTGAGCCTAGGTCTTCTGCCTTCCCATGATGCCCCTGGATGAATGCCCTGGTGGACAGACAAGCAGATACTACCATACTAGATTACCACTCTCAGCCTAAACCAACCTCTGACATAACTTGCAGGCCTATTTTTCGGGTACTGGGAGTCTGGCATCCTCTGTCTTGCTATAGCTGTTTTTGAATTCTTGTTTAGTGTCATGCTTTTCCTAGTGGCTAGGGCCTTCATGCAAGGGCATCCAATGCAAGCCTGATGACCCAAGTTCGATCCCAGGACACACACATGATGGAGAGAGAGAAATGACTCTCCACGCTTGTCTTCTTGTTGGACTTTCATTGACTTATGCAGCTCTGTCTGCGAGACCTGGGATTTAAGGACCTTGAAGAACAAGGCAGACTACGGTCCAATGCTGCAGACAGCCTTACTTCAAGGTTTAGTGTATTTTTACACATGAATGTAACAGAGAAAGCAATGATCCAAGAAAGGTTGTTTTGAGTTCAGAAAAACATATAAATGCCAGTAAGCATACACTAAATATCAACATTCTAAATATTAACAGCCCTTTCCCAGAACTTTCTCAGGACAGACCAACCTAAACACAGTGGCCTGGCATGTACTATAGGTTGCAGCTGGGAAGGCATGGAAGTGAGGCAGAAAACCTGACCCTCAGGGTACCCTGAGGACAGCACTCAGGAGGCCCTTTTACCAGACTGGGTTCTATAGCTGTGTTCCGACATCCTATAAGAATAAATATGTCTTTTTTTTAGAACTATGGAATGTAATTTTATTACTATTAAAATATAAACATGTCTTTTAAATTGAAATATTTGTCACAGGAGGCATGGAATCACGTCCAAGAACAATCCAGGGAACAAATAGCAGCTGAGGTAAAAGGCCCTTTGCCCTTTTCCCCTGAAGCCTCCCTCGCAGTTCCCCAAGGCATTGTTCACCATGGGTCACTTTTTTGACAGTGTTCTGACATTTTTTTTTTTAATTTTATTTTTTGATTTTTGGTTTTTCTTTTCTTTCTTTTCTTTTTCTTTTTTTTAAAGAAGCCTATCTTTTTTCATTTTACACACCAATCCCAGTTGCTACTCCCTCACTTCCTCTCATTCCCTCCACCTGCCCCCCCCCACCCCATCCACTCCCCAGAGAGGGCAAGGCATATTGCTCCAAGGAAGAACCAAGGTCATCCCCACTATATCCAGCCTGAGCAAGTCATCCATTGCCGCGGACTGACTCTCTTGGAGATTGAAGACCGAGGGAGAACAGGGGTGAAGGCTTAGGAGAACCCAGGATTTGGCGAATGACAGACAGACATAACTCTAATGAGATTTGAATCTGCTGCAACTTTACTAACATTTAAGCACCATTTTTAAGAGATTACAGAAGGAAGTTGGCAGACATAAAAGCTTCCATAGAAAAATGATTATAAACAATTATTTTTAGCAAGTCTTGTGGTCAGGGCCAGGTGGGCAGAGCTTTTTTTTGAAATTTGTCTCACACCATTAATTAATTGTGTTTTTTCATGGCCCTAAATCATATCTGCCCTCAAGGTAACCAAGGTAACCCAAACACCATTCTTTAGGATTTCATCCCCAGGGTTTGTTTCAATATCGAATGACTGACTTTATGTTATCAAGAATAGCCTGTCTTTCTTTCCTATCTAAAATGTACCAGGGGTTTCTCATTCTGGCTAGCCTCTCCATAAATGGTAACTCATGTCATTCCATATATTTTTTTTTATAATTTACCCATCTTTTACCAAATCTCCTATCATGGGCTCTTTTTGTTTTAGGGTATCTGTAAATTCCCCCAGAGAGTGAGCCAGAGTCTTAATCATAACATTAATGGCCTGAATCAAGGCATCAGTTCCTCCGTATTTAAGAAGCCATTGGAAATGCTTCCTGGTTCCTTGAACAGATTAAGTTTTTGTCAAGAGAAAAACAGAACAGAAGCAGAGCCAATGCAAGAAACCATCGCCAGGAACAAAGTGAACGAGGTCGTTGAGGCTGATCAGGCACCTCAACTCGAGCAGACTGCCAGGGAACTGCCGGGGGCCAAGCTCCGGGAAGCACGAGCCCCTCATTTTGAGACGGCTACCACCTGAGAGGCATTTTGTCACACAGACGGGACAGCCATGGATGTGGCAATCCATCCAAAGAGAATGGGTTCCCCAAAAGCCAGGATAAGCAGCAGGGACAAATCCTGGTGCCATTGCCAGTGGCCCAGCAGTCTACCCCAGCCATATAACTGTCATCCATATTCAGAAGGACTAGCTTGATCCTATGCTTGTTCCTTACCTGTCCAACAGGATTTGGTAAGCTTCCATTAGCTCAGGTAAGCTGTTTCAGTGGGTGTCCCCATCATGGTCTTGACCTCTTTGCCCATATTCTCACTCCTCCCACTCTTCAACTGGACTTTGAGAGCTCAGCCCAGAGCTCTGCTGTGGGTCTCTGTCCCTGTCTCCATCAGAAGGTTCTATAGTGACATTTAAGATATTCATCAATCCGACTTTGGGGCAAGGTCAGTTGGGGCACCCTCTCCACTATTGCTTAGGTTCTTAGCTAGGGTCATTCTTATGGATTTCTGGGAATTTCTCTAGTGCCAGGTTTCTTGCTAGCCCCATAATGGCTCCCTCAATCAAAATATCTCTTTCCTTGCTCTCCGTCTCTGTGCTTCTTCCATCCTGACTATCCCATTCCCTCAAGTTCTCCTCTCCCCTTCTCCCCTCCTCCTCCCTTTCAGCTCTTCCTTCTTCCCTCATCCCCATGCTCTCAATTTGTCAGGAGATCTTGTCCGACATCTTTTGATCCTTTTATGTATACACACAAAGCAAGCAAGCAGGCAAACAAATATAATATATATATATATATAATTAGTGGTCAAGCAAATACTCTGGGGGAATTTTAAACCACCCACAAAGAACAGTTTCCTTTTAATAGTAAAAATTAAAAAAAATTTCATTATTCCCATAGACAACAAACTTGACTTTAAAGACATTGCCTTTTTTTTTTTTTTTTTTTTTTTTTTTTTTTTTTTTTTTTTTTTTGTGACTGGCTTTGGAAAAACAGTCACATTCTGCACAAATTATGCTTTTGATGAATGTGGTCCCTGGATGTTCAGCTGGGACAGTGATCTCTGGAGACAGCAATGGAAATGGCCAATCACAGGAGCCTCTACATCATGCCTGAGTGCAGGTGTTTGATTAGCAGCAGGTGTTGGAGATGTCTGTGCTGGAAATTATAGCCTTCCTTTCTCACCTTCGAGAGGCTTTAGATTTTCTTCAAACTGAAATTTCCGCAGAAAGATCAATTTTGTCCTGTGCAGCTGCTCACTGGGCCCCTAGAACACGCCACTTTGCAAAGCAGTAACGTTTTAAAGGGACAGTACAAGCCTGGAGAGGTGGGGTCAGAACACCAGCACTGGGTGTTTGGATCCCCAGAATTCATGGAAATGCTGGAGAGGCATAGTAGTCCATTTGTATTTCTAGTCTCAGAAGAGGGAGGCAGGATTCCTGGAGTGGGCTGGCTAGTGAGACCACCCATACTGGCAACTTCACATCAACCTCTGGTCGCCACATGTATGAGCATACGTGTGTGTGTGTGTGTGTGTGAATATGTGCCTATATATTTGTGAAAACCTATATGCACACACATGTGTGCACACTACATACACACACACACACACACACACACGGTAGTGCTTGTTTTTGAACTTGCCATGAACACCTGGGGACCATAAGACAAGCTTGTATGTACATTTATATCTATCTATCTATCTATCTATCTATCTATCTATCTATCTATCTATCTATCTATCTATTATCTATCTACCTTTCTGTCTATCTAGATGATTACACCCTTTTACTTTTAATTATGTGTGGGTTTGTGCAACGGAGTGCAGTGCTAAATGACTATCAGTTGGCTAAAAATTTAGGGAGGGAAGATGACTCAGCAGTTAAGAGCACTGACTGCTTTTCCAGAGGACCTGGATTTGATTCCCAGCACTCACGTGGCATCTCACAACTGCCAGAGGCCTCTTTTGGCCTCCTCGGGCACCAGTCAACCATGGTATACAGTACAAACAGGCAAAATACCCATACACGCAAAATAAAGTTAAGCATCAAACCCATCAAAGTACATAATAAGTACTTGCTGAAGTGGATTTTGGCCATTATCTGTTGGGTCTTGAGAAAAAAATTGAATCCTTTTCTTAGTTCTAGACATCTGATTTCTGTGACCCATTCTATTCTTCTTTAAAAAGAAACCCCATCGGATCACTTCCCAGGTTCCAAAAGCTTTCAGGGAAGTGTAAGTTGGATAATTGTTATTTCTACTTAACTTTGCAATCTTCTGAGCTGAGTGTCTTTAAATAAAAAGGAACAGGCATAAATCTTGCAAAGTTCAAAATCCATTACTTAGGGATATAGTTAAAGCCTTCCATCTCAATGTGTAATTATCGTTTAAAGAAAAAAAGCTGGCTAAAGAAAGGCTTGGCTGTTAAAAAAAAATCCAAATCAACTTTTAAATCAACAGTTGTGCTAATTGAATTCATTGCATATGGTCCCAGGTATGGCTGGAAGGGGAGGGGAAGGCATTTGTGGGATTTTCTGTTCTCTGAATTAGCATTCCTAGATTAGATGGAAGGGGTTTGAAACCAGGGGAATTCAGAGAGCCTATGGCACACAGCGCCTCCTACTGGTGGCAGATTTAAAAGGTCACACCCTCCTAGATGGAGCAAATCACATGCTCTGTTCCGAGTCTACCTCTGAATAGTGCATCTCTTACCTGCTAGCAGCTATTTTAACTGTTCTCTGTAGACGCTATCTAAAGGAGGGCCACAGAAGTTGAAAAGACACTAGCTCATAGCTAATAACTAGCTTATAAAGTCTTTGCTCTCAAAGCCTTATCCTTGGTACACCTTTGTTTGTTTCCAGAAGAAAAAGCTTGTGAAAGAACTAATCTCACTTGTCAATACACCATGTTCCAGTGGCCCACCTTTGCATCTACTGTGCTTGAGTGGCCACCTGTGAAAGACAGACATCCTGATCTGGACAAGTGGAGCTGCGATTTCTTCTGTTGCTTACTAGCCCCACGTCCCTGATACAGGTCACTAGGTTTTATGAAAACTGGTGCCGCCAAGTCCAAACAAGGTTTTCTGGTCAGTCCTTTGGCACTTGCCAAATTTACGACAGCATGGGGTCAATTCGGGCTGGTGCGATATACCAACTTACCCAGCAGTCGTGGGCACGGAAGCTGGGGCTGTGGTCACTCTCCATTACCATGACAAAATACTGGGGATGTAGTTTTATTTTGGCTTATGATTGTGCAGCTTCCTGTGCCAGACCGGGCAGACCTATTGCTTTGAGCCTTTGGTGGGTGTGCCAAGTTACAGTGGCTGAGTGGGGTGTGTGTGTGGAGGTGGGCATATGTGGGGGGCGGGTTGGGGGTGGTGTGTGGCAGAACAATGCCGATTACATCATGAGCTCTAAGGGTTTGCTGTCAGGAGCCATGTCCCCCCAAATTATTATAGGAAGCACCGCCGTGAGGAGTTTTGCAGAGAGCTCTACTTCCCAATTGTATTGAGAATAGTCTTATTGACAAAGCCTATCCTACACCCAAATTAACTGTTAATAGAGAGCTATCTGTTAACGGAACCCGCCTCACATTCCAAACTATCTAGAGAACTAGGTGTGTCAACTTGTGACTTCCTGACCAAGGAATCGTGACCTGACCGATCGTAACCTCTTGGCCTACGTGACAGGCGTGGATCATGTGGCAAGATCCCGTGCCCCAGCCCCCCAAGCTTCTCATCCAGGGGCTATATAAGCTGTAACCATGACTCTAATAAAGGAAGGCTTCGACAAATATGCTTAGCCTCCTTCCTCTAATCAGCCCATGTCTTTCAGGTGGTACCTCTCCGTGACCCTGGAATAACTGACCAGCCAGGCGGGTTACAGACCCTAGACAGAGTAACCCGTCAAGGCGGTCGACAGTTTGCGTCACCAGTGACCTAGGGACCGACCACCCCTTAAAAGTTCTACTGCCTTCCATATTGCCATCCTGGGGCACAAGATTTGAAACCATAGGCCACCAGAGGAATGAGTATTCTGCCACATTGATGTGATAGTCGGTAGAGAGAGAGAAAGAACAAGCGTTCAACTAGCCACCTACTGATTCATGGGTTACTGATGGAAAGTCACTGCCCTTGCTGCCTAGCAACCTACTTATCCCCCTACAGTGCCCTTTGCTTCCTAGGTGTTTATGCCTTCAGTTAGCTCATGGTTCAGGGGGTCTCACATATTGGCATCCCAGCTGGGTTTGTCGTTTAAGTATGTCCTAAGTATGTACTGTCGTCTGCTTATGGGGGCTGAAGTCCTTGAGGTCTTAACCCAATGGTGTTGGAGGTGAATGCCTCCTGATCCCTGCCTTGGGCTTCTTTATGTCAACGCCAAAAGCAGTAGTCCTTCCCAACCAGTGCGGGTGGGTGGGGGACATCTTCTCCGGTCACATTGTCTTCTCATGGCTGCCTTAGCTGCCCTAGCTCCAAGTTGTGATTTATATGGGAATTTCAGGTTTCAAGGTGGGCAAGTATAGAAAACTGTTTATTCACAGAAAGTCTCTGCCTTTCAAACTATGCAGAATGGGTATCGGACATCATGCTCTGAGGGACCAAAAAAAAGAAAAAAGAAACAAGAAAAAAGATCCTACTCCTGGCTCGCACTCATCTCCTCACCCTGACTCTGTCTGTATTCAGGGAGGAAGGTGAACCATTCTGATGCCATTTTATTTACTGTGCTAAGGAGGGAAGGATGTTTAGAGTCGGGAAACTGCCTTGTATCTGCTTCCTGTATTTGAAAAGCAGCTGTTTAGAGAGGGGCTTTCCATGTGCATCCAAAGGCTGTCCGACTTGAGCAGAGGCACGTCGGGTGCTGATTGGGGCTGGTTTACAAACAGGCTCTTCGTTCTTTCTGGGGCTGGACCTTCTGGGCTGTTGCGCCTTAGAGAGGGTTCAGAAGTCTCTTTGCTGCTGTGCTGCCGGCGCCCCCTTGTGCATGGTAAGGTTACAGCCACAGTTTCCAGGCGTCCCTTCACAAGGGAGCTCTAACAGCCTTTCAAGGCCTCCGCCCCCCAGCTGTCTCTGGTGCTCAAGGTCGGAGAGCATCGGGAGAAAAAGACTAAGCAAAGCTTCAGATTTTCAGTATTTTCTAGTTTCTTCCTCTTCTTCTTCTTCTTCTTCTTCTTCTTCTTCTTCTTCTTCTTCTTCTTCTTCTTCTTCTTCTTCTTCTTCTTCTTCTTCCTCCTCTTCCTCCTCTTCCTCCTCCTCCTCCTTCTTCTTTTCCTCCTTCTGTAGGTTTAGGAGGTGTGTCCTTGCAGCAAGAAGTATGTCACAGGAGCCAGGTTTGGAGAGCTTAAAGACCCGATGCCATTTCCAGTGTGCTCTCTGCTGCCTGAGTGTGGCTTGAGATGTGTGCTCTCAGCTGTTCCTGCTGCTGCGTCTGGCTCTTTCTGTCACACTTCCTGCCATGATGGTGGTGGGCTCTCATCCCAGTGATGAGTCCCCAATAAACCCTCCCTTTTCAAAGTGGCCTTGGATGTGTCTGTTTCTCCCAGCAACAGAAAAGTAGCTAAGACATGTAAACTTACTCATTGGCCAAGGCTCCAACGTCAGGCCTTGTTTCACCCACTCTGATAACCACTGCCCATTCTTTGTTGCTGAGCTTTGTTGAAGGTGACATGATTCTCAGAGGCCGTGGCTGTAAGATGCCACGAAGAGCTTACAGAGGAACCGGTGAACCAGCACACAGCATCTCTTCTTCCGTAGCATCTCATGGTTGCAAGGGTATTAGAAATTTGTCCACGTGCACCAAAGTCTGATATGGTGACAATTGTCCTCTGCTTTGCTTTTCTCTGCAAACTTTTATCTTGTGAAGTGTACACTCAGGAGGCACACAGGGCTTAAGTATGCAGTTTGGTGGGGCCGTCATAAAATAAATGCATATATAGTCTCCTGGCAGATGAAAATCTATTGCGCCCGAGAACAGAGTGGCCCCTCTAAAGTGCTCTCAGTTCCCACCTGCACTCACTCGCTGTCTCCCTCTCCACCTGTGGCCACATTCAGGTTTCTAACATCCAGGGTAACTTGCCTATTAGCTATGTGTGTGTGTGCTCACAGCAGCCTGGATGCCCCGTTCTTCATAATATTGTCTACTGCACAGCAATGCGTTTCTATGCAGTGTCACGGGAGTGGTTTTATTTCTCCCATTTTTGAGTGTTTTAGTGATCATGCCCGTTTTAAAATTTGCATTTCCCCCATGACTAGCCGAGTTGAATGTCTTTACTAGTGTTTTATCCAAAGCAGCTTAGATATTCTCGCTGAAAAACAGCTGCTCAAGTTTTTATAAAAAAATTGATTTTGTGTGCGTGTGCTCTTCTTTTTGCGCAGGTGTGTGTGGGCCATGCCTGTGTGCGAAGAGAACAGAGGTCAGTGTTTGGTGTCTTCCTCTATTGTTCCCCATCTTATTTTTTGGGACAGGATCGCTCTTCGACTCTGGAGCTCACCGATTGGCTGGTCTGACTGGCCAAGATTCCTTCAGGGTCCTCCTATCTCAGATGGACAGCTCTGGGATTACAGGTGTATGCCCCTGCTCTTGGCTTTTTTTTTTTTTTTTTTTTTTTTTTTTGGCACTGAGAATCCAGTTCAGGTCCTCGTGCCTGCCCAGTCAGTGCGTCACAGCTCTGTCCCCTCTCCATCCCCATGTTTGTGCCTGTGACTCAATTTTCTACAGACAACATGACTTGCTATGTAGAAATTCTTTACTATGTTGACTCTGAATTCCATGTCATTCTGTATATTTGTAAACATCGTAGTGTCTTCCTGCTATCTATTTTGTTGTTTTGTATCTCATGCCTTTGTGTGTTATAGTTTGGTGAAAATAGTTTTTTTCTCTTTTAGTTTTTTTCCTTTAATATAGCTTAGTCATCAATTATTCTCTCTAAATGCCTTATATAGTCTGTGTATGACTTGAGAACTCCATCCAATCCCCCAGGCTATAAAGTTAGTATTCTGTGTTGTCATCTAGAATCTCTAAATGTTGAAATGCAGATCTGCAATTTATGTAGTAAGGCTAAGGGTGTTTTTTTCCCATCATGAGACTATCCAATATATTCAGCACTGTTACTGAAAATCAGTTTCTATCTCCTGAACTGGCTATTCTAGAAGTCTAGCTCTACTGTCTTCATTATTAGCTTTGCAGATCTTGACATTATTGTGGCTTGAACGGGAACTGTCCCTGGCAGGCTCATGCATTTGAACCCTTAGTCTCTGGTAGGTGGTGCTGTTTGGCAATGCGATGGAACCTCGGGGAGGCAGACCCTTGCTGGAGGAAGACTCTCACTGGGGGTGACTTTGAGGCTTTATTGCCTGGGGTCATTTACTCCTTGAAGACTATTTCTCTCTCTCTCTCTCTCTCTCTCTCTCTCTCTCTCTCTCTCTCTCTGTTTCCTGAGTGTGGGTGAGATATGGTCTCTTGGCTTCCTGACCACCAGGCTAGCCTCACACTTCTCCCTCAATGCCTTTCTGGTCATGATGGACTGGATGCCCTTTGTGGGTCAAACCCTGTCTCCCCCAAGTTATAAGATTTTTGAATGAGTTGCCAATTTCTCTAACTAAAAAAACTTGTCGTCATTCATCATCACCTCTTCCAATCTATGTTTTATAGGCTTCTATGTATGTTTATATCTTATGCATATTTTTTAGATTTAATCTTGGGAATTTATGGTTTTTAATGTATATATAACAATGTGATAATATTTAATTTCCCATTTACTTGGTAAGTAGAATTCTTGCAATTAATTTTTTAGCCTCTTGTCTAGGAAACTTTTCAAACTCACTTGCTGGGATGGCTAATCTTATTTGTCAACTGGATAGAAAGAAGCCCAGGAAATCAGCAGAGCATCGCTCTGGGTGTGTCTGTGCAGGTATTTCATGAGATCATTAACCAAAGAGGAATGACCCGTCGAGTGTGGGCAATGCTGGGGCCCTGGATGGAATAAGAGGGAAGGAGGAACCAGCTAGCTCATACGCTCTCTGCTTTCTGGCCGCCATGTTGGTCTGCCCTGCCAGGTGCGTGTGCATACACCCACATGATGGAGGGAGATGCCCAAAACCGTGAGCCAGTGTAAATCTCTACTTATTTTGTTTCCTCTCAGGTATTTGTCACAGTTCTGGGGAGATAACAGAACACTAATTCCAAGCAACCCTGTGCACGTTCACTCTGCTGCTGTCCCCGCCTCCCCAACATCGTATCTAAACTGTGGGCAGTAACAACATCTTCTTCTGCGTTTCCAGATAGCAGACCTGCTCCCCTTGCTCCTTGCTGCCTCCCTCCCTTCCCTCTCTCTTTCTCCATTGTTCTGTGCCCCCTCAAGCCTAGTGCTGTGTTAAATACGATTTAATGTATTTCCAATCTTAGGAAAAAAGGATTTCAATGTTTCACCATTAAGTGAATATTTACAGTGAGTTTTAGTTTTTTTTTTTTGTAAATATCCCGTTTTAGGTTTAAAAAGTTCTATTTCTAGTTTGTTGAAGTAATTTTTTTACTCTGAATATTGTTGAGTTTTATCAAATGTGTTTCATGCAATGCTATTGAGTTGATCATTGATTTTCATGCTTTATTCTGTTAATATGGTGAATTACAGTGCATTTCTTGGATAAATCCAATTTGGTCTTAATGTATTCTTTCTACATTTCATTGGTTTTGATTTGGATACATCAATGGTTTACACTAGAAAATTTGACACAAATCCTTTTGCAAAATACTTTGCTTCTTAAACTTTGTGTTCATGAAGACCATTTCCCCCTTCTTTGATTAAACATTTTCTAGACAGTCATATTTATATGGACAATATGATCAGGTATCACTTACATTAGTTGCTTTGATAAAAAAAAACTGCCAAGAAACAACTTAAGAAAGGACTTGTTTTGCTTTATGCAGTGAGGGGTGTAACCCATCATGGTAGGCACAGCATGAGCCCTAGTTTGCTTTCAGTTGCCGTGAGAAACACCGCGACTCAAAGCCAGGTGGGGAGGAAAGGGTTTATTTCATTTTATAGGTTACAGTTTGTCATCTAGGGATGCGAAGGCAGGCGCTCAAGGCAGGAGCTTGAAGCAGAAACCACAAAGAATTCTGCTCACTGACGAACGTGTACTGAGGCTCACATCCGGCTACCTCTCTCTCTCTCTTTTTTTTTTTTTTTGGTTTTTCGAGACAGGGTTTTTCTGTGGCTTTGGAGTCTGTCCTGGAACTAGCTCTGTAGACCAGTCTGGTCTCGAACTCAGAGAGATCCGCCTGCCTCTGCCTCCCGAGTGCTGGGATTAAAGGCGTGCGCCACCATCGCCCGGCTTCCGGCTACCTCTCTTATAACCCAAGTCCACTTATGTTGGGACGATGCCACCCTCAGTGGACGGGGCCCTCCTCCATCAGTCAGCAGTAAAATGTCTCACAGACATGGTCAGGCTAGTTTGATGGAGGCAATTCAATTGAGGTTCCCTCTTCCCAGGTGTGTCGGGTTGACAACCAAGATTAGCTACCACAGTGTGGCAGTGAGAGCGTGAGATAGCTGGTCACATAGGTGATGAAACACGGCGTGAATACAAGTGGGCGGAGCTTCTTAATGGGGGCGGGACACAGCATGGTTAGGAAGTGGGGAGGGGCTTCTCAACCCTCAAGACTTACCTCCATTAACCCATGCCCTCCAGGGAGGCTCCACCCGCTAAAGGTTCCACAATGGCACCACTAGCTGGGGTCCAAATATTCAAACACATGAGCCTGTGAGGGACATTCCTCATTCACGCCACACCCCCATTCCCTTTGGATATAAGTAATATATTCTCCACTGAGGACGGCAAACTAATTTTTAACAATGCTTCTCTGGAAAAATATTTCCCATAAGAGCTGGAAAATACGATCAGTGAATCTTTGTTCACGGCTAGAAACAGAGAAGCATTTCTTTGTGCTTTATTAACTGGGAAGGTTTCTTACTGATGTATATTCCAGGTTTCTATGGTTCTGTTTTTCTGACTCATAAATGAATAGCTTCAAAAATTCCACAGTTGGGGGGCACTTTTTAGTAAATTACCAAATTTGGTCTTCATTGTCTTATGAAATAATAGGAATAATCTAATAGTTAGCAAGAAAGCTTACTGGGGAGGGTTTTATGGGTATGACCCTGAAAGCACAGACAATGAAGGCAAGAGCACACACAAATGGGGTTTCATTACGCTAAAACACTTTTGCGTTGTAGGGAAGGCAACTTGCCAAGTGGAGACATCGCCTGCAGAATAGGAGAAGATTTTTCTCAAACATGCTTCTGATGAGAGAATACTTTCTAAAAGAAAAAACAAAAAACAAAACAAAACAAAACAAAAAAGACTCTCAAAGAATAGCAAGAAAGGGACAGCCCCGTGAGCAATGGGTTAAGCATCTAACAGACATTTTCCAAGAGATCTGCTGAAGGCCAACAGGTACAGGGGGAAAAACGGGCTGGTGAGACGGCTCAGCGGGTAAAGGCACTTGCGGTACAAACATGGTGACCTGAATTTGATTCCTGACGCCTGAGGGAAGGTGGAAGAAGAGAAACAGACCCCACGAGCTTGTTCTCTGACCTCCAAGGGGTGCTGTGGCCCGTGTACCCACACCTGCGTCCTGTACACAGCATGAACGGCCAGGGAGATTCAAGTAAAAACGACAGCGGGATGCAATTCCACGTCTGTTAGAGTAGCATGTGCGCACAGCGACGTGTGCCCGGGCCAGGAAACAGGGAAAGCGTGCTGTGTGCGCACAATCAGTACTGTTAAGTCTGGAAAAAGAGGGCGATCTTCCCATATGGACAATCCCGGAAGGCTTAAAGTGAGATCAGCCACAAACAGGCAAATATGATACAGCCTCATTGCACTGGCTGGTTTTGTGTGTCAACTTGACACAAGCTAGAGTCATCAGAGAGGAAGGAACCCCAGTTGAGGAAATGCCTCAATGAGTTCCATCTGGAAAGCATTTTTTTTTTCCTTTTTTAATTTCAGTTAGTGATCCATGGGGGAGGGCCCAGGCCATGGTAGGTGGTGCTGTTCCTGGGCTTTTGGTCCTGCGTTCTCTAAGAAAGCAGGCTAAGCAAGTCAT
The DNA here is from genome assembly GCF_950005125.1 of Chionomys nivalis. Lineage (NCBI taxonomy): Eukaryota > Metazoa > Chordata > Mammalia > Rodentia > Cricetidae > Chionomys > Chionomys nivalis. The sequence goes on along the minus strand of NC_080104.1, from coordinate 46,388,891 downwards.
ATGTGGACTAAGCTGATAAGCAGCACTTTTCATCTGATCCTCTGCATCAGCTCCTGCCTCCAGGATCCTGTTCTGATTTTGTTTGGTGATGAATGTGCCGCCAAACAAACCTATCCTCCCCAACTCGGTGTTTGATCACAGCAATAGAAACCCCAAAGACACTCATCCGTGGAGTTGGAAAAGTTGAGAATATTGTGCTTGTTACCTAACTGGCTGTGGTGGAGGAGGGCAGAGGGGAAGGCTGGGACGGACAAAGGTTGATCAAAGCTTACAAAGTTCCCCCACGGGCAGGAGTGGATAACTTTTGAGATCTGTTGCACCGCCGATTGATTTTGTGCAGTAATAATTGTGTCTTTCAGGGTAAAAGTAAATTTCAAATACCCACAGAGGATGTCAAGTGATATGACGGATGTGTTAATTAGCTTGATTCAGTAACTCTACATTGCTTACATATGTCAGAACATCACAGTGTCTCTCATAGATGTAGAGAACTGTGAATAATCAATTATAGTACCACTAATTGGGCCAACGAGATGGCGCAGTTGGTAAAGGTGCTTGCCACCAAATCTGAGGGCATGAGTTCGATCCCCAGAAACCACAAAATGGATGGAGAGAACCGACTCTTGCGAGTTGTCTTCTGACCCCTCCCACATTATAGCACACATCCACGAAATATAAAAAGTTAAACATTATAAAGTCTTATACTGAAACTGAAGGGCTGACGGGTTAAAAAATATTTTCTTCTTGCCCTCTTTTTATTGGAACCAAGGCTCTAGGTGAACGCCAGTCCTGAAATGCCTCTGACTGAGACCCCCAATGTTCTCTACTACGGCAGAGCATTTGAGAGGGCCCCAGTGTCATCAGGCCTGTGGCCTGGAATCTAAGAACTTAAAAGATTTTGAGGAACACAGGAGCACAGGCAAGGCTTAGTTTTTTTTTTTTTTTAATAGGTTGATTTATGTGTATATTTTGCTTGTATATGTACTGCAGGTGTGCCCGGTGCTTGCAGAAGTCAGATGAGGGCATCTAGGATCACCCAGAACTGAAGTTACAGATGGTTGAGAGTGTCCATATAGGTGCTGGGAAGCAAACCTAGATCCTCTGAAAGAGCAGTAAGTATTCTTAACCACTGAACCATCTTTCCAACACCCAGCGGCAATGTTTATATTGTGATTTAGTCAGGATTCTCTGAAAGATGGAATCTGTAGAAGGTTTTTTCTTTTCATTTTTGAGACAGGCTTTTAGAATTAGATTTCGCTGGACTCATCTTTGATTTAATGCTTGTACGCATTACAGGTATGGGGGGTGGGTGGATCATATTCACCCAAAAGCCTTTGGTGTACCTGTAAACTAACAAAGTTACCCAGCTAAGTAAATCCATTTTCAATTAGCAACACAGTGACATCTTTTTAAATACACAGCTGGCATAGTACTTGATAGGAAAAAAAAAATCTCAACCTATCATATACACTGCTTGGCATTGACTCAGGGTGCATCCTTTTTTGGTATCTTCTTATTGCAAAGACCCTTGATCAGCCTAAATGGCTAGAACAAGGAACAAATGGGTCCAATGACTTAAATTTAAATGATGGGTAGAGAATGGGTTTTCTTCATCTTCTAACCTTATAACCACAATTGAACTCTTAGTATTGAAGGAGGTCCTGACTTTACCACAATAGAGATTTTGATGTGATTTGATAATGGAATTTTAAGTTTCCTGGCCACCAATTAGGTCAAATGTAAAGGGACCATTGCAAATGGATCTGTAGGTTTAGGGGAACCATCTCCATCCTCACCATGTTGGATGCTTTCTTAGGGACAGCACACATTAGGGGACAGTAATTCTAGTCCGTGCTCTGTCACTGATTAAAACAGGACAACTACTTTCTAGGCCTGTGACATAGGACGGAGGGGCTGGGTAAAGGAACTTGTGTGACATGACAGTCTTCTGAGTCCAGTTCCAGGGACCCACATAAGGAATCACCCACAGTTATTCTCTGACCTACACATAACATTCTGTGAAACATGCGTGTGCGCGCGCGTACACACACAAACACAAATGAAAAATTTAAAGTTGGGTCTGGGCTTAAGGTGTGGTTTTTGCCTTCTGTTGTGCTGTTGCCGTACTGGTGACCTTTCAGAAGCGAAAGGTGGCAATCAATTGTCCTTACAGACTGGTAAACAACAACAAAAAAAGAGATCTCACTTGAGAAACCGACTCCTTCAGATTGGCCCGTGGGCAAGTCTGAGGGGGCACTTTCTTGATTGATAGGAAAGGTCCAGACTACTATGTGAGCTGGTGCCACCCCCTGGGCAGGCGGTTTTTGATTGTATAAAAGAGCCAAGCAAGCCTTAAGCAAGCCAGTCGTCAGCACTGCTCCATGGCCTCTGCTTCAGGTTCCACCCCATTTCTCTTAAAGATGGACCCTCCCTTCCCCCAACCCTACTCCACCAGGGTGTAAGCCAAACAAACCCCTTCCACCCCAAGTTACTTTTAGTCAAGGTGTTTATCACACACTAGAGAAACCTAATGATGCAAAACCCAAACGGAATGGAATCTACCTAGAAAAAAAAAAAAATATATATATATATATATATATATATATATATATATATATAAACTGAATTTAGTATTGTCTGGGCAAAGTTGGAAAAAAACAGTCACTGTATTTTTCTACACACAGTCGGAGCTTTGCAGACAGACTGGGAATACTGACTAGCTTTTGCAGAAGTGCGCTTCTGTTCAGAGTGGGGTCGCTCAAAGGTTGCTGGAGAACAGGGTTTCCCAAACCATTATTTCAAATATCATGGGCCCCCGAGTAAACTACTGGCTAGGAAAAGGTTGGCACTAGACTGCACACCCCGTGTCTCAGCCGATCTTGGTGACCCCCGGAAAACAGGTCGCCCTGCAGCTCTCATTCTGGGCTCCCTGCAGAGCCCCTGCCATAACCCCTGGAGCAGGCTGTGACTTGCAGTGTTCCCAGGAAAGGGCAGGAAGATGATAGGCACTGATCTCTCAAGCTGCTGCCCAGTGCCTGGTGATGGAGAGTTAACAATGCGGGTCTCTCTTGGTCCCAAACACCTGCCCAAAACTGCGCGGAGTCGCGGGGCCCTGGAGAGTCTGTTGGGATTGCCGTTTGTGCGTTCTGTATATAGGTTCCAAGGGTGCATGCGTGGTCGGGAGGATGGCACTATCCTCTTCAAGGGGCACGTGTTCCAACCGCCTTTTACCGGTCTCTGGGCTCCCCACCGTGGCCCATCACACCTCAGAGCTCCTGGGCACCTCATTTGAGACCTACTTTTCTTCTTCTTTTACCGGCCTTGGCTTTACCAGAAGAGGCTCAGTGCCCAACCCTGAACCAAGGCTGGGGTGGGGTGTGTGTGAGGTGTCCTTCCCTCCCTGACTGCTCAGATGTTTGCAACCAGGGGACCACCCAGAAGTCCCAGGGACAAATAGACCTCACCCTGTGTTCAGCTTACAGTCAGTTATATTTTGAAGCTGTTGACATTAACCGCTAGCATAATCTTGCTACCAGGAGACCGAACTGAAGACCTTGGAAAACTCCAGGGGGAAATAAGCTCACCAAAGTCTACGGGATGGAAGAAAGGCCTGTCCCACTGTATAAGTTTGCAGAGTGCACTCGGAAGGGTACTGACTTTACCTTCCCTTGTCTTTAAGGGAAACTTAGAATTGAAGTTAGTGAAGATGACTTGCATAAGGAGGCCTGTTGCCTAATGTGAGTTCTTTGGCCAGCGCCTTGCTCTGCTGGAGGTGCTGCGTCTCTTTCCAGTAGCGTTTGCTGCGAGGAGGGCGCCGCTATAGTCTCTGACTCAGCCTCACCTCAGTCTATGCTTACGAAGAGGGTGATGAAGCCAATCGCTCCATGTAGAGCATCTGCCCGGCTGCTTACTTAACCAATGCAATTCTCTGCTTCCAAAGAGGGTGACAAAGTCATCTTAGAGTATCTGCACTTTCTGCTTAACCTGGAGGAATGCTTTTCCACGCTGGGACCTGAGGAGCCTGGCCTTCTTTACCATCTTTCTCAGATGCGGGTTTTGACATCACTTAAGTGTTAGTGCTGCCGCCGCCACAGCCCCTGCTCCTGTTGTGGATAGAGCTTACATCCGCTCACCTTGTCGGTGCCCTTGTTGGCTTTCCTCCTTTACATCATCCGTCAAGGACCTGACTATGGAGACAGTTGAGGGCAAATGATTCAGTAACGCCCTAGCAGGCCGAAGCGACGTCAGACGGCAGCGCCAACCAGCCTGCCGGTTCTTTCTGCCCAGATCTTGGCTACTGAAACGGTACTGGAAAGTCACTGACTTGGCTGACCTGTCCTCACTGTTGTTCTCAGTCTTGACGGCCCCATCACCCACAGAACGAAGGCAAAATTTTGGGCTGATTGGTGTTTCTCTCTCTCTTTTGTTTTAATTCAACTTAACCTTGACTCAGATTTTAAGTCTGCTTTTCCTGATCATTACTTAGTGATGCCAACAGGAAATCTCGAAACTTCTGAATTCCCAATGCTCAGTGGAAACTGCAGTGTCTCCTACTATTGACCCCCGTCGTGCTTCCTGCTCACCAGTTCTTTCGTCTCTGCCTGGTTTCCTCTTTTCTTGAATAATGAATCCATGTATGTGAATTCTCCCCTACCTTTCAACTGGATCACCCTCTGGGCACCTTTTTATCAGTGACCCCAGCATTCCCTCGGGGGTCATGGCCACCACTGGAGCCAGTGTGTGTGCAAGGTCCATTTCCCAGGCTGCTTTGGAACCGGTTTCTTCAACTTCTGTGCCCTGGCTTTAGCCTTGAAGCCTGGCCTATGCTCCAAAGAGACATGCTTTTCTTGGGAGGGCCCTTCCGACCCTTTGGGAACTGTCAGTAGAAGAAATAAGTGCTAAGTAGCTTTTGTCCCCGCCCAAGGTCACATCTCAGATAATTTACCATGCCAGCACACAACTGTCAGCTGGCGTGATAAGAACCAGACTTGAATGCGTTGTACATTGTCTCCTTTCCACTTTGCATCAGAGAACCTGGGCTTACATGACGAGGACTCATCTGTGGCCACTGTAGGGCCTATACCATTTCTGTGCTTGGAGATAACTCCGTTCACCGTTATAGGTGTTGAACCTGAGACTCACCTGACTGAAATATATTTGTAGTGGCTCAAGGCCAGCACCGTGCCTGGGCTGAAGCTTGGGGAGGGGGGCCCTAGAGGAGCTGGAACTGAACTGCATTGGGAAACTGTGCTTTCTGCATATGGGCAGCGCCTTTAACACCTGCCTATCTGGAGCCAACCTGTTACTATTGAGGAGCGGGCACAAATGGGAAAAGAAGCTTTTCCAGTTATTAGTGTGTACTCCCTCACTTGGGCCCTGGACCACTGTGTGCGGAGCAGATCCTCGGCAAAGGGCTCAGGCTCCATCAGCCTCTTGGATTTATATCAGAGTTTTCCCTTAATCTTCTGCTGGGCCGGGAGCTACAGCCCAGCCTCAGCTCGAGACCCTCAATGGGCAGTGAGGGGAACTACTTTTCCCTACCACTTCCGGGGTTTTCCCAGCTTACCAGGTTCTGTCTCTTGACAGCTCTAGCTTGTAGCGAGAGCCCCTCCACACCCAAGCCTGTCTTCGATGCTGATGGCCTTGACACAGGGCACATTGCCTCCTGCTCCTCCCCAATCTGTTGTTGTTGGTTCTCTGCTTACTGTGGTGCCTCTTCACACTGTCTGTGTGAAGAATCAGCTTGATTCTACGGACACTCTACCCCTAGAGGCAGCCCTCATCCTTGAATCTCTACTGGCCTTGCCTGTACAGTCCTTCAGGGGTCTAAAATACTGCCTTTCAACTTCCTCGGAAGGAGCTCCTCCTGCTTTGACAGGTCCAACCTCCATTTCTAATTTAACCCTTGCTGCATCCCCCAGCCGCTCAGTGTCTGCCGAGCTCTATCAGCTTTTCATGCCTGTCAACAACCACTCATTGTGCCTTTGCATGGACCTCATCCTTTTTTCCCCCGTTTGGTGAAGTTAATATATTCAGCCTGGGGGCCACCACCAGATCCTCAGCACTAAGAAGTGTAGTAGATCATTTTGTTCGCACTGCTGTTATGTAACTTGTCCCCCACAGGGTCCCCAGCCTAGCTTTATGCCTGGAACATTTAACTTCGGTGCTTTACTGAGGGGAACACAGACTTCAGCACCATGTCCTAAGAAGGTCTGTCTCCGTGAAGCGCTTCTCTGTCCTTGGAGTCACTCTGCTTCCTGCCTATAATACTAGCACGAGTAAAGACAGTTTGTTGCTCTTGAGAGTATCAGCTTGACTGAGAAGACAGGAGAGCCAAGGAGCAATCTTGTGTTTTCTTGTGTTCAAATTAGCTGAGACCTAGCCTGCCAGAGTGCATCCTGTTGCATTTTCAGGTACTGCCAGCACCATCCATGCTGGGGGGAGGGACCCTCTGCGAGAGGTCCTGATAAACCTCTGGCCAGAACATTCTAGGGAAGCAGAAGAGGTCAGTATTTTCTGCTGTAGCCAGATTTTTCATGCCTTCAGGCTGTGCACATGAGGGCATCCCTGACCGGAGCTCGTCTATAGATGTCAACAAAGGCCAGGGCCATTTCTGGGCTTAGAGACTCTGGCATTCTCACATACAGGCAGACCACGTGGCCCGTGTGGCTAAAGTGCAGGTGGCAAAACATCATGGAACTCACACTTCTCTTGTCCAGAGCTCCTGGGAAGCTCGTCCCCAAAGTGCTTTGATTATGGTCGCCAGGGACAAGGCTACTTACTGTTTAGTGTGGCATGGATGGTTTTATTTTATTTTTTGCCTCAATGGAAATACCTGGTCAACAAGCTATGGTACTTCCTCTACCTTCTGAGGACACAGCACCACTGAGAGCCTGTGTTTAAAGGTGCCCCTGAACCTTTGGTTAGAAGACCCCAGCTCTGGGATGAGCAGGTTTGGCCAGTGCTCTATCTTTGTCACGCCGAGAAGGTGTTGGTTGAAGACAGATGTGTAGGAGCACCAACCCGACTTTGTTTCCTGGTGCAAGATCTCTGCAAAATGAAGAAGTGAGAGTCCCCTTTTAAGAACCTGACTGCTCTCCCCATGAGGCCTTGTCCCACCGGGGAGAGGACCAGCTTTATGTCTGTATGCCAAACAAATGCCACCTTCTGACTTCCCTTACCAACTTGGGAAGTAAGAGATTTCAAGTCAAGTAGACACGAGGCTGGAGGGTGCAGGGGCAGGACAAGGTGGGCTTACTTGGCTTTTGTCGCCTGCTTTGCCACCTCTCCAACCTCCCTGCGGGTGGCATTGTCCCAGATGTACGTTGGAGACGAGACTTGATGATGTTCCTCCCTTCAAATAAAATGTTTCAATATCTCTTTTTGCATGCAGCTCATTAAAAGCAAATGGGACTTAAAAAAGCCTGCTTTGGTCTGTGTTGCTATAACGAAATACCTAAGACCGGGGAGTTTATGAGCCACAGATACGTGGAGGCTGGGAACCGATCAAGGGCACTAGCAAGTTCAGTGTCTGGAGCGTCTGTTACTCATTAATGACACCCTTTTAGATAGCCTCAGGTGCAGAGAAGAGAGAGAATGAGGCTGAGGATGTGTCCGTTGTCACAAGAGTGGATGACTAAACCCTTTGGTAAAGGCCCTGACCCTACTTACGGGGGGCCCACGAGTTATTAACCCAGTTATTAACTCGTCTCTTGGTATCCCGCTGCAGGGTGTGCTCTCCTGTGTGTTCACACTCAGATCAAAGTAGGAAGCAATCCCCGCCTCCTGCTATGGCACTTAGAAGGGATAAATTGAGCTGCTGGAAGCGCAAAGGATGGTCAGGCCAGCACCTGTTCTGCAGGGACTGAAAACACTCTCATGTATCATAGTCATTATTGCACTGCTGGAAGCGCATAAAATGCACTCTTCATGGGAGTGCCCAGATTAGGGACTGTTAGGAAAAAGATCAGCCTGCCTCCTGTCTACATTAAATATCGAATTGCACGCATTCCAGTTGTGTAGGCTGACCTTAATGTCCTGCTGGATCACCACTGGACCCGGTTTCTGACAACGCGACCTACCCAAGATACTTCACAATATAGGAGAGCGCACTTAAGGTGGGAGAGCGTAGTGTGGGCACGTCCCTCAGATCTACAGATTTGATTGGGCGTTGATTCTGTTATTCCCACAATAATAGCCCGCGTGAGGCCCTTGCCCTCTACAGCACAAAGTTAGCTCTTTCTCAAAGGAACTTAAAATGTAGCGGGAAAAGGCAGTTGAAGAGTCTCAAACTTGCAACAGGAAAGGTCAGCGTCCGGCTAGCGGGAGTCATTAAGGAGGTTCTAAAGCTAAGTGGTGGTAGAAGTGGTGCCAGTTGTATCTTAAAGGGGAGGCAGCCAGGTGGAAAAGGGTTGTTTTCGAGTCCAGGAAGTGGTACAGTGCCTGAGAAGTCCAGGAAGTGAGGTCATTGTGAGAAGCACACCGGCAGGGAGCCCCCAGGAAGCCTGTGGGATGCAAAGATTCAGGGTTTGGCAGAAAATTGACTTACCATCATGGTAAACTCCTTAAAAACCCATCAGCCGAGTTCTTTATCAAGGAAGCGAGGGGAGTCATGAGGCCCTGGGTTCCAGGTCCATTGCTGCCCGGAAACCAACCAAAGCAAAACCCCACAGTCACCTGGAGGTGTTAGAAAGAGCTCTGTGGCCACGTGAGAACCAGTAGGTGTGGTGTGACAGCAGAAGGAAGGGGAGAAGGCGACACAGGAGCCCAGGTAGGTGAACACCAGGATTAAATCGTCGTTATGAACTTTCCGATTTTTATTTCGTTTGTGTGCATGCTCGTGTGTACATGTACGTGTGTGTGTGTGCCCAGCAAAGTGTCAGTACCCTGGGAGCTGGATTTGCAGGCATTTGTGGGTCATGTGGTGTAGTGGCAGGGATCTGAGCTGCAGTCCGTTGATAGAGCAGTGACTGCTCCTAACTTCTGAGCCGGACGGAGGAATGCTTTGAGCCAGATCTTGACGCGTTCCAGCAAAAACAAAGTGATAGTGATAAAACGTATCATAGATGCTGTGAATAGCTGAAGGATTTCTTAAGGTATATTTTTTTTCTTGAATACTATCTACATCCAAAACTTTTCATTAAAGAAAAGCATAAGATTAAGAACAGAAGTCAGACTTCTCATGGAAATTGAGGAGATGAATTGATAAGGCAGAGTCTGGGGAAACATTCGCAAAGGACATCTGAACTGGATGTGGCAGCTCATGCTCCCAATCTCAGCACTTGGAATACTGAGGCAAGTGGGTGGTTGTATGTGGTCAGCCTAACTACATAGTGAGTTTGAGGTCAGCTTCAGATACACAGTGAGACCTTGTTGCAAAAGCAAAACCTCCACATCCACCAGGAGCAAAATCTCTAGCAAATGGTCAGTGTGTAGAATTCATGAAGGTCTTACCACTCAACAATAAAAGGACATGGCCCTTAGTAGAATAAGTTGAGGATTTGCACATTTCTTTACGAAGGAAGCTTACATGTATCTAGTAAGAGCATCGCGAGCTCCCAGTGTCATTATTCATTGGGGAAATGAACAGTTCAAGCTACCATGAGCTCGGGAAATGTCAGCAGAGCCACAGAGTTCTTAGAATTCTCCTGAGCTTCAAACAACACCATGGGACAAGTTCACTTAGAGTGTCAGGAAGCTAAACATATGCCCATCCCAACTCCACAGTTTTGTTTCTATGTTTACTCTCAAGAATGAGAACTCATGGACCCTGAAAGTCTATCAAAATGTTCCCAACAGTTTTTTCTGTAATAGGCAAAAGTTGGGAATAGTTTCAACCACTTGAGTGCTTAGGCATGCGTGCGCAAGTGCACACACACACACACACACAGAGAAAGAGAGAGGGAGAGGGAGGGAGGAAGGGAGGGAGAGAAAGAGTCATCAACATGCAAGAACATGGAGAAATCAAAATGTTTTACATGGGAAGGAAGGATGGAAGAGGGCGCCCTGTGTATTCCCGTGCGTGGAAAATGCTAGAACCACCAAAACTAACCAGAAGGGGCTGGAGAGATGGCTTCATTGGTAAAACACTTGCCTAATAAGCATGGAGACTTTGAGTTTAGTCCTGAACCTATATAAAAAAAGTTGGGTGTGATACCATGCAATTGTAATCTTTCAGCATGGGGAGAAGAAACAGGATCTCTGGGGGTTGCTGGTCATCCAGTCTAGTCCACTCTGCAAGCTTCCATTCATTAACAGAGCCCTTGAAACAAGGTGACGTGTAGACAGAGCCTGAGGAACAAACTTGAGGTTGCCCTCAAGTCTCTACATACATGCGTACACATATGTATCTGACACCCCTAACTCACCTGGAGTAGACATGTTCTTGGTTGGGTGCCCCTGGGATTTGACAGGTAACTGAGGTGCTGGATCAGCCCTCTGCCCACCCCACCACACCTTCCCAGAAGGACTTCCCATGTTCTCTACCTGTGCTACCAGCCTGCACCCAGATCTGACATATCATTTAAGGAGAGAAATGGCCAGTGTAGCTCTACAGCTCTTGGGTCGTGAGGCTCTCAGGGATGCGCGTTCTCTGCAGTCAGCAGACTGCTGGTGATCTTCATTGCAAGAAGGGAGCAAAGAGCAGGCTGGAAATCAAGGCCTCTCTGCTTTCTCCACAGTGAGTAGCATTTATAGTTTCTTGCTTTATTTTTTTTTTTACCCAGCTCATTAAGATTGGGCAAATCTATGAGAATGTGTCTTAGGTATATAAGGATGCATTTCCTGGTGACCGGAGACCTGGCCCAGTGGCTGCGCATGCTTGCTGCTTTTGCAGAGGACACGGGACCAGTTCTCAGCACCAACATGGTGGCTCAAAACCACTTACAGAACTCCATTTCTAGGGGGTTGGACACCCCCTTGTCATCTCCATGTATACCAGGCATGCATATGGTATGCGTGCAAGCGTGCGGGCAAATTCATTCATACATGTAACATAAAAAGAGAGGTAGAATCTTTAAAAAACATCTTTAAAATTGCATTTTATGGTAAGTGAAATGCTGGGGTGGCTCCTTGGAACAGACATCTGTGCCACTCCCTTGTGTTTAGTAGAGACTAGGCCTGTGATTATGGTGTTTTACTTCTGGTGATAATGCTATACTATAGGCATAAGGTGGTTATCCTATCATAATTGGGTTTGGCCTAGTCAGATGAGTTCTAGGAGAAGGAGGAAGGAGGAGGAGGAGGAGGAGGAGGAAAGAAAAAAGGTCACAGCAGAAGTTCCCCCGTGGCCTGGAAGCAGCAAAAGCCTGGGTACTGCCATGGAGGAGTTGATCGGGCTAGATCTCGAAAGCCACCCAGCTGTTAACCTAACTAAGCTGACTTCACCTTTGTGGCACCCCGAGCAAGGAGCCTGTCACTTGCAAAAGGCCTCCTGACCCCTGGAAACCGAGACGTTGCATGTTTTAAGCCTTCCAGTTTGTGGTGATTTGTTAGGTAACAACTAAAAGCTACATACAGTCACATATCACATGCCATAGGAGGACGCACATGGGTGTTTTCCAGAGTCCGGATATACCTGGAGGTCAGGTACAGGCTAGCATGAAGTCAGTGCTTGATCCAGGCCCCTTGGAAGCAGAACCACAGGCAGATGAAGAAGAAGGTTGGAGAACGTGTACCTGAGTAGAACCAAGGTGGGGATTGTTTTCACAGTGGGGCTGCTGCAAGATGGGAGGCCACAGGCTCTGAAAGCTGCCACACTTCGCTTCTGTGGCCTCAGGTTGGTTTTAAAACCTTGTCCAAGGAAACAGGCTGCTTCAGGAACACTTGGGAGTGTCACTGTGACAGCGCTGAGCCAGGACACTTGGTGCTTTGACCATCATGTATACCTCCCTGTGTCAGGGACAGTGATGGAGAAGAAACTCAAGGTATTAGAATCGTAGTAGTCTGGGCTGGCATCAGTGGTCTCTTAATGTTTGCATAAGGCTTGACCAGGACCTTTTGACTTTCATTGTCTCCATTGAAAAGTCAGGTGTAATTCTGATAGGTCTGCCTTTATATGTTACTTGATCTTTTTTCTTTGCAGCTCTTAATAGTCTTTTTTTATTCGGTATGCTTACTGTTTTGATTATTATGTGGTGAGGGGACTTTTTTTGATCCAGTCTATTTGGTGTTCTGTAGTCTTCTTGTATCTTCATACGCATATCTTTTTTTGGGTTGGGAAAGTTTTCTTTGATTTTGTTAAATATGTTTTCTATGCTTTTGAGTTAACTTCTCTTCTTCTTTACCTATTATTCTTAGGTTTGATCTTTTCATGGTGTCCCTGGATATTTTGTGTTAAGCTTTTGCTAGATTTAATGTTTTCTTTGACTGACGAATATACTTTTTTCTATTGTATCTTCAGCATTTAAGAGTCTCTCTTCCATCTCTTATAATATGCTGTTTATGCTTGCATTTGTGGTTTCTGATTGTTTTCTCATGATTTCTGTTTCTATAATTCCCTTGGCTTGTGTTTTCTTTATTGTCTCTATTTCAGTTTTCAAGTCTTGAAGAGTTTCATCTGTTTGATTGCTTTTCATGGTTTTCTTTAAGGGTTTTGTTGATGTCTTTCAATTTTTTGTTTGTCTTTTCCTCCATTTCTTTGAGGGAAATTTTCATTTCCTTTTTAAGGGCCTCAAACATTCTCCTGAAGTTATTTTTTAGGTCATTTTCTTCTACTTCATCTATATTTGATTGTTCAAGTCTTGCTGTTGTAGGGTCACTGGTTTTTACTGGTGTCATGTTGCTTTCTGTGGTGTTGCATGTGTTCTTACCTTATCTACCTATCTTTTCCTTTGTTTGGTGTAGTTGGGGCTGTCTGTGATTCTGGTGATGAATTTTCCAGGTGCCATTGGATCCAAGGCTCAGAAGGTTGCTCCTTTGTGGAGCAGTCAGTGCCATGGTTCCAGTCACCCTGTTGGTCACTCTATGTTCCTGGAGGTCTCTCGGTGCTTCTAGGGTTTGCTGTGCTTCTGTGGAGTTCAGTGTCTCAGGCCTGCTCTGGCCTAGGTTGCTGGCTCAGTCCTGTTTCTTTAAATGTCCCTGGTCTGGATCTGCTCCTACGGAGTTTCCTGGCTTGGGGTTGGTCCAGCAAAGGTCTCTGGCCTCAATCTACTCCCTTGGAAGTCCCAGACTTAGGTGCGACAGGACCCCTGCAGAGGTCTTGGCTTAGGCCTACTCGCTCAGAGGTCCCAGACTCACACCCAGACCTGCAAAGGTCTCTGTCTCCGGCCCACTCCCTCAGTGGTTGCCCCCCTTTCCCTGCTCCTGTGAAGCTCGCCACCTCAGGCCTGCTCTGGCTTAGGTCACTCTCTCAGTCCTGTTTCTGTAAATGTCCTTGGTCTGGATCTGCTCCTGCTCCTGTGTAGCTCCGTGTATAGATTCTGTAGTGAGGTATGGTCATAGGACCCTGGGGCTAAGTATTTACCTGAATATTGACATTGCTTGTACTGTGTTTCCCCCTTTTGTTCCCTCTCAAATTCATTGCCTCTTTTTATTTAATTGTTCAAACATACACACACACACACATCCCACACTGTCTATAAACACAATCTGCTGAGTCTGTTTAGTGTGGCTTGTATGTACATTATTTCAGGGCTGACTACTAGGGACTTCATCCCTGGGAAAGACTATTTTTCTGCTCTCAGCATTCCTTAATTGCCCATAGTTCTTTGCCTCAGGGTTGGGCCCCATGAGTTTCCTCCCTTCAGGTTATCATGTCTGTTGTTGGTGTACTTGCTCAGGCTGCCTCGTTGTTGAAGCACTACGAATGAAGCTTGCCTATCATCCACGAGACATAGTCTCACAGATTTAGCTGTCTGCCTCCCCTTTCTTGATGTCCCCTGAACCCTATGTATAGGGGTTGCAGATGTATCTATTCTACATCTATCCATTGTAGGTGACCAGTTGTTCTCTGCCCTTTGACCCGTTATGGCTTCTGTAATGGCCTCTGTATGTTGCAAACAAAATTTTATTTGATGAGGTGTCAGAGATACACTTACCTGTGAGTGTGAGAAGATATTTAGAATACAGTTAGGAATTCTGCTGGCTTAAAAACTGACAATTCTTGGAGAATGCTGACTGAGGTTTGGCACAGACAATATAAGACTGAAATAGCTTCCTATAACTCAACCTATCATTGCATTTATGGGCTCTCTAAAGGGGCAAGCGAACTCACCTGGCGATGCTTTCAATTCTCACATTGGAAAAAAAAACCTGAGGGTCAAAATTTTAGTTATTGTTATGTTAAGAGTACCAATACGATATTGAAAAGTAGATGGGTAAAGAGAAAGCATCTAATATCTTTCCTGTCCTTTCTGAACAGATTTAATCTTAGTGGGTGTGTGTTTCTGTCTGTCTGTGTGTCTGTGTGTGTTGGAAATTTTTAATGACTTAAGAAGGCTATAAGGTTGGAACAGAGGAGTCCATCTCAGAAGCAAAGGGCCAAGATCATATGCTCTTCCTAACGTGGTGAGCCTAGCTACCCAGCAAGCGGTGTGTTTCCTTGTCAGTTCTAAACTGATTCTCACAAAACTCTCTAAATTAACTTCTGCTTTTTTAAAAATTGTAGGGATAGTTCTGCTAAATAGCAATGGGTTGCAAGATGTCAGAATGCTGAAATCCTATGGACAGATTAATAAGTGCCCTTAACAAATAACAAGAATTTTAACATAATTAAGACACATACAACATAAATGAAAAAGGGAGAAATTGTTTAGGTGTCAGCCCCATTCAAGGCAATTAATATTATTTGAGATTCTTGGCATTAAATGTTTTTTTGTTCTTATATGTGTTATGTGTATAGATATTCTGGCTATATTAAGAAAATGAATTAGTGATCTTTAATGATACTCTCTGAAGCATTTGTGAATGAAAGAATATTTTCCTAGAACTCAAGGCTAGAGATATGGCTCAATGCTTAACAGTGTTTGCTACACAATCATGAAGACCAGAGTTCAGATCTCAGTACTCAATAGCAAGCCTGGTGCCCCCTACATGGCTGCAACCCATTTCTGAGCGATAGAGTGGAGAAAAGAGCATCAATAGGGGTTGCTGTCTACCAGCCTAGCCCCAGAACCATTCAGGGAGATATCTAGTCTCAAAGAAACAGGTAGGGAGAGACAGAGGAGGGATACCCGGCGCCTTCTTTTGATCTCTCTGTGAATGCAGATGTACACATGCACTCTTAGACACAAATAAATAAGTGAAACACAAAAATATATTCCTGGAGTTCATGAAAAATATAGAAAAATCAGTAAGTGTAGACAGAAGTTTCTGTCCTGCCCGTTTCCACAGTCGTTCAGTTCAAACAAAACACAGAGAGGCTTATATTAATTGTAAACTGGTTAGCCTTTTGGTTCAGGATTATTATTGACTCTTACAACTTAAATTATCCCATAATTCTTATCTATGTTTAGCCACATGGCTTGGTACCTTACTCAGTGACGCATTCTTATCTTGTTTCTTCTGCATCTTGCTGGTGACTGCAGACTGAGCCTTTCTTCTTCCCAGAATTCTCCTAATCTGGTTGCCCCACTATCTTCCCGCCTGGCTACTGGCCAATCAGTGTTTTATTAAACCAACTTTACAGGGTACAGGTGAGCTTGTATATGTGTATACCATATGTGCACCTGGTGACTAAGATGGCCAGAAGAGGAGTTACAGAGAAGCTCCTGACCAACACGTGGGAACTGGGAACTGACCCTGGGTCTCCTGCATGACAAGAAAGCATTTTCCAAGGCTAGGCCATTTCTCCAGCCCTGCAAGATGCTTGTTTTACAAAAGAGCCTGATGTTCTCTAAAAGCTTCAGTTTTTTGAAGGGACATCTGGCGTCACTCACAGGGCAGCAAGAAAGCTATACTTGGCACATCTGTATGCTCATCAGAAAATGGTTGTGTGCCAACTCAACCATGCAGAGCGAGTTCTAATCATCTGTACTGAAGTCAGGAAGGGTGGAGTGGCCTGTGACTCTGGGCACTGAACTGCCTTCCTCTGCTGGTCTAGAGCTTTCTTCACACCCTTTGGTAGGGTCTCCTTCCAGCAGCCACATTTTGTCACTTCTGATCCTTTGGCATGCCCTTTTCTCCAGCTCTGTGATTTTCCTGGTATGAAGTGAAGGGAGACAGAATAAAACCTTCAGTTAAAAAAAAAAAAAAAAAGCAACACTGTTACAAGATTTTGTTCTTAGCTGGCTTTGGGCAAAACTCTCTGTGCTGTTCTAATAGAGTTACTTAATTAGAGAATTGCTCTTCTATTTAAAATTCACACCAGTCCCCAGGCATTGTTTGTTGTCCTGAGGCTGTTACAAAGTGTCATCACTCAAGGAAGAGGTCTTTTCCAGGTGTCTAGTGGAGTGAGACCCTTTCTAATTGCAAAAGACTGACCCTGAAATCTGATAGCAGGATCTAATTTGTTCCTGCAAGGGACCACACACCTCAGGGAAGCTGGACCTCTAAAGTCACACATAGTCACATCTCCCTCGAGCTGAGTCCTGTGGAGATGGTGGGTGACATCTCCAACGGGACCAGCTCACAAGTCTAAGAGCTTCAAGATTTTGCTTAAAATAACACCGAGCAAGTAGTGGGAGTAAGGAGGAGGTGTCACAAGGGTTCAGACATGTTCAGAGAAACTTATTGGACAGTTCTTGGAAGAACCAGAAGTGGGAGAACCTTTCCCCTGTGACTCCATATTCAAAAACAGCCTAGTGTCATTTGAAGTTCTGAAGGACTCAGAAGTATAAAAGGCAAAAAATTAAGAGCCCATAATTTGAGTGTTGAATTATTCACACCTCTTACATACTTTTTGAGATTTGTGTTTTAAATCATAAATTGTTAATTTTACTTTCTCTGGCCTTATTTATGGTGTCAAACACTGAAACAAAACATTTGGATTAAAAATTTATTTTTTGAATCCACAAAATTATATAAATAGGAAATCTAAACAATTTAACTCTCAAAGGCTGAATTTTTCTTGAGGGGAGATAGGGTTATAGCATTTATGTTTCTGAAATTACTAGAACTTAAAGTTCCATTGAGCCTATTGGGGTTCCCTATTATTAGAAGCTATAAAGTAGATTCCCCCAGGATGCTATGTGTTATGTATGGCACAAATATATGCACACCCATTCAGTGTTTATATTTTTGTTTGTTGCTCATTTACTAGTTGTATGCTAGGTATTGTTTTAGTAACTTACAAAAAGCAAACTACCCTTTCTTTATGAATATATTCAGTGAAACAACTGCCCTCTTCAATGTGGGTGCCTTCAACCCATCAAGAACTCAAGAGAACAGAAAATGAAGGTCATGGTGACCCTCTTCCGAGGGGGAACATCAAAGCTCCACGTTCTTGGGACTTCAGACCCTAAGCTTTATGCCAGCAGCTACCATGATTCTCTGGTTGTAAAAGGTGGGACTTTTGGGCATTTGCCATCACATGACCCCATTTCCCTAGCCTGTTTTCCCTCTCATGTCTATATTCTTTCAGTTCTAAGGCTGGTAAGTCTAGGGAGTAGTTTAGCAGCCTGGGACTCCATTGGGCATGGTCTACAAACACCTTTCTTGTAATAGCCCACTTGGCAGCCCAAGACCCTTAACCTTCAGGTGCTATGCACATTTACCCCTCTTTGAACAATGCACTGGCTAGCTCAGTCGGTAGAGTATGAGACTCTTAATCCCAGGATCGTAGGTTCGAGCCCCACGTTGGGTGCCATTTGTAGTGATGAGGTGAGCAGACCTGCTTTTTGTCCCACCCAGCTCCTGCACGGCTCGCTTTACACCCGAAATAACACACAAATTGTATTATTTTAAACACTGCTTGGCCCATTAGCTCTAGACTCTTCTTGGCTAATTCTCACATCTTGCTTAACCCATTTCTAATAATCTGTGTAGCACCACAAGTTGGTGGCTTACCGGGAAAGATTCAGCATGTCTGACCTGGTGGCTGGCTCCATTATGTCTGACCTCACTGCCTTCTTCCTCCCAGCATTCTGTTCTGTCTTCCCTGCCTATCTAAGCTGCTGTCCTATCCAAAAGCCAAGGCAGTTTCTTTATTAACCAATGAAATAACACATAGACAGATGACCCTCCTCCATCACTACCTGTAATTGATTAATTTAAAATGCTGTGGATCCCTGGATCCCTAGTGGCTGCAGCGGCAGAAACACTGCAGATTCCTAAGCCACAGCAGGCAGCAGATCTGTGGTGGCAGGCAGTGGGCCATGAGACCAGGCAGGGAGCTGAGTGGTAGGTGAGAGACCTCCATGGTGCAGCCAGTCCCAGGCTGAGAGACAGACAGATGGGCATGACTCAAGACCATGCTGCAGGTCTCTGAAGGTGACTGGTCCCAGGCAGGGAGCCACGCAGTGGTGGGCAAGAGACAGAGACATGGATACGCACGCCATGCAGAGTGAGGTTGGATATTTATTTAGTAGGTTATGAAAGGGAAGGGGGAGGAGAAGAGGAGAGAGAGAGAGGGAGAGAGAGGGGGGAGAGAGAAATAAGAGAGAGAGAGAAGGGGGTAACAGAAGCTGCCTCTTTGAGAGGGAGAGGGAAAAGGAAGAGATTCAGGCTACAAGCAGGAAGGAAGATCTGCCTGCCTCAGTGAAGGGGCAGGGGAGCAGGCAGGGCTTGCTTTTTAAAGGTATGGGACAGATTATTCCACTACCCACAGTCTGAGGCAAATGTTCATATTGAGTTTTCTGTTTCTTTGGATGCCTTTTGGAGTCTTGACTTTGCCTTCCATTGCAGATACTACTAGGAAGTACAGTTGGGGTCATTAGAGGTCAAGGTCTCATTGTAGAAATTGTTTCCCTAAAAAGATATTGTAGTAGAACAAAAGATGATTATGAAATGCATGGCAGTCAGCGTTGCTGTGTCAACTTGTGTATGGAGAGTCAGGAGCAATCGTTCTGTTCTGCCCTCATTTGTTGAGTTAACCCAGGGACCATCTACAGTTCTTAGGACGCGGCTGCCACTTGTTAATTAGAGGTGGCAGCACTCAGAAGTGAGCTTCCCCTTTGTTTTCTTCTCCTTGGCACAAAGCCAGTTTTCTTTTTTTCATTTCTGTTTGATGTTGTTGTTGAGACAGGGTCTTGTGTAGCCCAGGCTGGCCTCAAGCTTGCTATATAGCCAAGGATGACCTTGAGCTACTGATCTTCTACTGAGTGTTGGGATTACTAAAACAAGTCCCCACACTTGGTTCTAGGTTATGATGGTCACTGAATCCAGTGCTTTGTGAGTTCAAAAGGAACACTCTGTTTACTGAAATATACTCCCAGCCCTAACTTTCATCCCCACAACCTTTTTTTCTCTTTTTGGAGTCTACGTAGCCCAGGCTATCTTTGAACTAGTGATTCTCCAAGTCCTCCAAATGTTAGGAAAGATCAGTTTTCTCATTGAAATCCTCTTACTATATAAAATTGAATATCTCCATCATCATAATGGTAGAGAAACCAGAGCGACCAATTTTACTCAGGACTGTATAGGAGAGTTTTTATAAGCTTTCTGTCTAGCCAGCTCTGAAATCTTCCTTGTCTGGGCTTTAAAAAATTTCCTTCAAATCATATTCTTGGCTGACATAGTTAATTATAAGGGGATTTAGTGTTCAGGGTTTGAATTGGGTTCAATTAAAGAGTAGCCACTGTCCACCAGAGAATTGAGCAAATATGCTTCCTGCTTCCTTCTGCCAATTGATGTGCTAACTCTTTAATGGGTTGGCTTTTGTCTTGCAGAGAAGCATAGGAATCCACTCAACTTCACGCGTCTCCAGCAGGTTACTCTAATCACTGCCTAGTGAAGAGGTTTTGAAATTGAGAGGGGAGGGGAGAAGTTGAATATTAATAAACACGAAGGTCAAGAAACCCACAGTACAGAGGGGTTTTGTTATTCTTTCAACATTTGACACCAGATGCTTGTCTCAAATAAGTCTGGCTTTGAGAAATGGTTTTTAAGACTTGCTTCGATGTGACAGCTGTAAATGTCCCCTGCGATCACTGCGGAGGCAATCTCAGCCCAGCTGCTGATGTTTAGGGCCATCCAGAATGAAAACGCTGCCAGCAACAGATTCGTTTCTCTCCCTGCAATGGTTCTGACAAACACTTAGTGCTAAGCACAAGAATGAGTTTCTTGTATTTCCACCTCCTGCCTGCACTCAGAACCAAGATTCCTTCCTACCTTCTTGTCTACTGAGGGTGTGAAAACATAACAATAAACCCTACAGCAATGGGGATATCACAGTCTGAGTCAGGGGTAGATGTGGAGGAATGGTCTCCTGTAATTGTTTTGCAAGATACAAACTACTGGGAGATGGAGAGTGATAGATATATACCTGTGTTGGATAGTTTTATATGTCAATTCAACATAAGGTAAAGTTACCTGAGAGTAGGGAAGCTGGATTAAGGAAATGCTTCCTTAAGATGGTGTTAGAGGCAAGCCTGTATGGCATTTTCTTAATTAGTGATTGATGGGGGAGCCCAGCCTATTGTCGGTGGGGCCACTTCTAAGCTTGTGCTCCTGGTAAGCAGCATCCCTCCACATCCTCTGTGTCAGCTCTTGCCTCTAGGTTCCTACCTTGTTTGAGTTCCTGTTCTGACTTCCTTCGATGATGAACAGTGATGTAGAAGTGTAGGGTAAACAAACCCTTTCCTCCTCATCTTGTTTTTGGTCATGGTGTTCCATCACTGCAGCAGTAACCCTGACTAAGACCACATTCACTAACAACATCAAAACACACAGAAAAGTCTGGTCTTATATTTGAATTCACTTGAGGTCATCCATTGGTTTAAAGGGTAGCATAGAAATGCTTTCAATAAATTGTTAAAACCTTACATAACTTTTAAATTTTAGATGATATATAATTATTACATCTTAATAGGGTATTGCAGTGGTTAGGATTAATTTTCAGCTGAAGAAAATCTGTAACGACTTGGTAGACAGGCCTCTGAGCATGCCTGTTGGGGAATATCTTGATTGTGATAATTGGTTTAGGAAAACTCATCCTTATGAGTAGGACCATTCCCTGAACAGGGAACCCTAGACTATATGAATGGAGAAAGTGAACTATGTTAACTGAACATGTGTTTTTCTTGTTTTCTATTTCTTGACTGTGGATGTGACATGACCAGTCCCCACCACCTTGACTTTCCCACTATGATGAGCTATAGCACCCTTGCCCTACAAGACAAACTTTTCCCCCAGTTGCTTTTGTCAGAATATTGTATCCTGGCAACAGGGAAAGTAACTAAGACAGAAATTATGGGATGTTTTGTTGTGTGAAATACTTAAGATCAGAATGAACTGTTCATTTCTTTAAACGATAATCTCTTCTGTATGGTGAAACATGACCAATTCTTCAGTGATGACAGAAGACACAAAATAATTCCATACTAGTTCAGAATTACTTATAATAAAGGGTTATTTATTTAGGGGAGACTCACAGATCACTGTCCTAGATTACAGTTCTCTGCACGAATGGGGAACAGGAACAGAGTCTAGCAGCTGGAAGTGAGAGCCAGAAGCAAGAGAACAAGCGCAGGCTTTACAGCTGCATTTATAGTATAGAACACCATGCCCAAGTATCTTAAAGGCTATTGGCTGAATGAGCGGAAGGACCTCACACAACTTTCTGATATAGACTCTCATCAGGTGTCACAAAATGTGGGCCTTCCCTGGAGTTTGGGGGTGGGGCAGGTCAGCTCCTTGTGATCATTTAGGTTGTTCCTTGTAGTTAGGCAACAGTCTCTCCAACCCCTCTAATTTTTAGCTAGCTATCAGGTGGGGGTCCCTTGCTGTTCTTAGAGGCCACCTACACTCCAGTCTGTGTGGGCCTTTCTATCTTTTCTAAGCCATCAGTACCATTTCCAATGCCTGGGTTCTATATGAAGTTTTGTTTGTTACCAGCCAGAGAAAGTTCTCTGTAGAGACTCAGCTGATTAGGTCAGTCTCTTTACTCTCCTCTCTTAAGGTCAGCCATGCAATATTATATGATAGACTCATGGGGGTGGAGAAGAGAAAGTGGTGGGGTTGTGAGAGAGACACACAGAGAAAGTGGGAATAGATATGAGTGAGTCGCAAGTTTCAGTGATCATGTTTCCTGTTGACAAGATTGATGATGGAGGAAGGTCATTGGCTAATAAAGAAACTGCCTTGGCCCATTTGATTGGCCAGCCTTTAGGTGGGTGGAGTGAACAGAATAGAATGCCGGGAGGAAGAGGAGCTGCCCTGCATCTGAGCTTACTTCCTTTTTCTTCCTTAATCTGTTTGTGTGGCTGTAACAAAATGTTAGATACAGTATGACATATCAACCCTGAGAATACTATTCTTCATGGTCCTGGATGCTGGAATCTGAGATTGAAGTGCCAGCCTGGTTATTTCTGGTCGAGGGTGTGCTTCTGGGCTGTATATAGTCATCTTCTGGTTTTATCCTAGCATGGCATAAAGAGGGATAAGAAGCTGTATGGCCCTTTATATGGGATGGTGTACAGCATCTGGAGATGGACTATGGTCTAGATCCAGCTCTGCCTCTCACCTGTAAAATGGGGCATGATATACAATAGCACCCATTTAATGACTTTAATATTGACATAGAATGCCAACTATACCTTTCGTGTAGTAAGCACCATTCAAGGCTAAAAATATTACTCAGAGATGCATTTTGTTCCCTAGTGACTTTGTGTACATATGTGTGCACATATCTGCATGTATGCAGAGACTAGATACTAGCCTCAGTTTTGTTTCTCAGGAGCCATGCACCTTGATTTCCTTTTATTTTAAAAATTTATTTATTTTTATTTTATGTGCATTGGTGTTTTGTCATGGGTGTTGGGTTTCCTGGAACTGGAATTACAGTACGCTGCTGGGTGCTGGGAATTGAACCTGGGTCCTCTGGAAGAGCAGTCAGTGCTCTTAACCACTGAACCATCCTTCCAGCCCCTTCTTCTTTGCTTTGCTTTTCTTCTTTCATGTAATCTTTTCCTCTCTTCCTCCTCCTCTCCCTTCACTTCTCGTTTCCTTCCTTCCTTCTTTCCTTCCATTCTTTCTTTTCTTCCTTCTTTCTTTTCTTTTTTCCTTTCTTTTCTTTTCTTTTCTTTTCTTTTCTTTCTTTCTTGGATCTCACTGGGACCTAAGATGCACCTTGTACCCAAGGTATCTTCTAGTCTCTACCTTCTAAATGCTGGGACTATGAGCTCATACCACTATAACTCAGATTTGTACATCATTCCTGGGGATCAAATGCAGGTTCTTGTGCTTGTGTCGCAAGCCTTTTGCCAACTGAACCATCCCCCCATCCATCCTTGGTGAAATTTCAAATCATTATTACAGTCCAAGAGGACAGTAGAACATCATGCAAAGAACAAAGAGTCATTTGTCTCTGGCCAGGGAAGCAGCCGGGGGGAGAAATAAATACAGATCTATAATCCAAAGATTTACAGTCTTACCTTAGCCATCTGCTAGCAGTGCCATGGTACCATGTCTTTCAGTGTCTCAAATCACCATGTCATCATTCGCAGTACAATTTAAAGGAGACAGCATGATTGAAAATGCTTGGCTATCTTTAGTGTACTGTGCAAATGTTGGTCTCCGTTATTGCCTTGAAAACTTCGAAGCTGAGTTAGATTCAGCTTCCATTTGTCAATGACACCAGAGAATGGAATCTTGCATTGAAGGGGAGTTAGGATTCGATACCTCCCATAGCTCCTTTCTAGGTTTGAGAGTCTCTGCACTGGCTTGTAAGGACCCTGCCTATCAATGTTGTGATTGTATTACAAGAGTTAAGGAAGGTTTTTTTTTTTTTTTTTTTTTTTTTGTGGTTGTTGTTGATGGAATGAATAGGATGGAGCTGTATTAAGGAAGGGAATCAAGTGAAGCAATTGTTGGGGAAGGTTACCTCCTTGTGATTCTCCATGGTTTGGGTGCTAGCCTCATTGCACAAATCCTCCTCAGCCTACTCTAGGCTGGTTCAACTTGAAGGTGCCCAATTTCACCTTCAGCACTAAGGCTTAGGATCATTTGACTTTTTTTTTTCTCTCTGTTGGAAAGCTTCTGATGGTTATGCTCCAAAATAAAGTATGCACCTTCAGTTTAGAAATCTAATAAAAAGTCTTTGGCAGGAGTGTGAGATGGTGTAATACGTCCTTTCAACAAATCCATCTCAGCCACGCTTCCTGACAATCAGAAAACCTTCGGGGGTCCCCCCACCCCCTAACAACTTCAGAAGTTTGGGATGTGTGCTAAGGATGTGAGAATGACTGGAAGTGGGCTTTAAAGCGGTGCTAACTTGTTTGTTTTAAAATCTACTCTCTGATTTGAGTTTTGAAAAGGGTTTGAGAAGCTGCCTCCATTAGAATGTAGACTGATGAGGTGATTATGGTAATGAGCGCCTCTGGTTTGGAATCAGCAGGGAACCGCTCCAAGGCAAAAGTTCTGCAGAGGAAAAATCCCGAGCTGGGAGGGAGGGAAGGAGGGAGGGACACACACACACACACACACACACACACAGACACACACACACACACACAGAGACAGACAGACAGACAGAGACAGACAGAGAGACAGAGAGAGAGAGAGAGAGAGAGAGAGAGAGAGAGAGAGAGAGAGAGAGAGAGAGCGAGAGAGAGCAGTCTCACCAGTAAATGCTGACTGAAGGATAGCAAGTTAGAAGACAGGGAAAGGATATTGTGAACACTGCCTCCGGAAAGGATGTGGCTATCAAACTTATGAATCCTCAACAGCTGTGGTCACCTGCAAAAGACCCGCGCTTGATCAAGCTAGCTAAAATACCAGCATGGAGGTCGGGTGGGTGGGGTTATTCACGAGTGCCCACCCCTAAGTGAGGAGCTATTGGCGGACAATAGCCCCTGGTGAAGAAAGAATGGTTCTTTGTAGGGTTGCCCTTGCTCCAGTGGATGGCTCCACAGCCAAGCAAATCTAAGTAGTATAACTGGGTTTGGTAGTTATTTAAACAAACGTGAAGTTGGAGGGAGACATGCGAGGGATCCACGATGAGCTTGGAGAGGGTTGAAGGGAGTAAAGGGTGGATGTAATCATCTTTCATTGTATACGTGTATGAAACTCTCAAAGAACGAAAACACTGGGTAGCTAGCTGTTAAAGATGGCGCTGGTTTTCCATGCAGATCTAAGGCAGAGGCAAATGGCGCTGAGTTAAAGAACTAGGTTGCTTTTCAGGACTGTGGACTCAGGTAGCAACGCAATATAGTCAGTTACGATATTATAAGAACTATGGAGATGTTCTAATTTATTTAAGTACATTTGCTAAATGCTTAGTGGGTCAGGGTGAGGGATTAGGAAACGATATAAAGATTATCGATGCCTAGCCTTGTCTTCAAAGGATCGCCTTTGCCCAGAAGGCGATTGGAGGGAAAGCTGGAAGCTACAACATGCACATGGCCTTGTGAATCCATCATCTTTAAAATCTGACGATTAGAGTATATTAAATATTCTTTTGCTCAAGTATGTAACAACAGATGGAGTTACAAGAAGGATTTCCTTGGAATATATATGTCTACATGCACACACTTATGTATAGTCTTTTTTCTTAATAAAAAGGTAATTATTATTTGCAAACCAGCTGAAAAATGGGCAAATCGGTCTGCTTTGCTAGAGGTTAACTGGCCTCTGTAGCAGCGAGACTAAGAGGAGAGGTTTGTTTGTTCATTTAAGGGCAGCATTTGGAGTCTTGTAAACACCTTCAGGTGCCTAACAAGGAGCCAGAGAGCCCTGCTCCAGTGTGTCCGCAAGGCTGATGCAGTCAGTGGTGACATTCTCCACCAGGCTCATCTCTACCAACTCATCACACTGTGAGGCAGAAAATGCAGGCAAACGCTAAAATCCAGGCTTTGAGCATCTACCCACGCCTCTTGGGCATGGGGGAATCTTATCATGGAAAGTGTAGGTAGCACACTAAAACAATAATGAGACTTCCATTAGAATTTTCTCAAGCTTGTGTGAGTTTTGAAATCAAGATGTGTCCCCAAGGATGATCCATAGGCAACCACTTTTAAACCCTGTCTTTCCCGATGCATAAACAATTCTTTACCGGCTCTTAGAGGCCAGATTCTATGCTGGGAGCTTTGGGCTCAGTGACAGGTAAACAAGATACAAAGCCGTGTGAGTAATTCTTCTATACAAATATTTGCAACTTTATAATTACTCAAGTAGATAAATATCCTAATTGCCATGGTGCCATTGACCCTGTGCCTTGTCCGTCTGGGTCTGCCTCAGGGGAGATGCTCACAGGTGGGGTGGTTCAGTTTCTTCAAGGGAGGATGGGATTGCAAGGAGAGGAGGGCCCTGCAGCCCATGCCAACCATGGCGAAAGGATGTGACAGTACAGGGGTCTTTTAATTTATCTCCATTTCTTGTTATCCTGGAATCTACCTTCCCATCTCCCTTTTCCTCTTCCCCCTCCCTATTTCCATCCCTTCATCCCCTTCCGTCTTCCATCCTGTCCCTTCCTCTCCCTCCCCCTCTAACCGCCACCCCAGCCCAGCATGTGTGCTCACTTATGTACCTGGACCCGTGTTCAAAGGACAGAGGAAGCCATTGGTTGACCTCCGCTGTTACTTTCCATCTGTGTCTTTGAGAGCCAAGCTCTCTTGCTGAACCTGAAGCTCATGCATTTTCAACTGGACTGGGTATCCTAGATATCCGGTCTCTGTGCCCCACTCAGCTTCTCGGTTACAAGTATGCAACACACCCAGCTTTTATCTATAGGCACTGGGTCTTCGACTCCAGTCCCCACAGTTGTATAGTAAGCGTTCTCTCCCTCTCTCTCTTTGTTATAGAGACAGGGTATCACTGTAGCCTTAGCTGGCCTGGAACCCATTAGATAGACAATGTTGGCCTTGAACTCAGAGATCTGCCTAGTTCTGCCTCCAGAGTGTTGGGATTAAAGGCCTGTGGCACCGCTCCCAGCTCAAAGAAACACTCTTAACTGCTTAGCCATCTCTCCAGCCCTCCTGGAACATAGCCAATGATCTCGGCAACCTTTCCCTGAAAGAGCTGGGAGATTTTATCAAGGGTGGGAAACCCACCAGAAAAAGGGCATTAAATTAAGTTGCTGAGGCTAACTCGGTAAACCCTCGCAGCTACCCTCAGAGGATGCTTTTCCCAACCTCCTCCCATCGCTATTGCAGCTCTCCTAGTGACAGGAGTGGCAGGAGATGCCGCTGTCATTTTCTTGTCTAGAGCTCCTTTCTTTCAGACTCATTTACGATCTGTAGTCTTTCATCATAGTGCTCTGAATATCCCAAGTTACCTAAAATTAACATAGAGTTAATTGGATTGGATACTATTAGAGGGTTGCCAACTATCATAAAACATTTGGTGGGATTCAAGGACATAAAAATAAAGGCATTATGCAAATATTTGGTTATTAAGATATTCTGCCTTGAGGGGATAAAGTCAGAAAATAGAAAATGAATGAGAATCAAACGTTTTTTTTGTTATGTTTTAATACCAATTTTCTTTAAGAGGAATATTTGGGGGATTGGGGAGATGGGTCAGTTGGTAAATTGCTTGTGTGTAAGAATGAAGACTCACGTTTGATCCCCAACACCTACATAAAAAGGTCAAGCGTGTGTGAGAGCATGTGTGTGTGTGTGTGTGTGAATGAGATGGGGCCTGACAAAAAGATCCCTGGGGCTTTTTGGCCAGCAATTGTAGCTGTATTGGTGAGCTGCCAGTTAAGTGAGAGACCTGTTCAACAAATAAGGGTTAGGGCAGTTGAGTAATGTACCTGCAGTGATTTCTGAACTCTACTCACATGCCCACTCACACATCAGTGTGTACCTGCATGCGCACATGTGTGTATTTCACCTCTTTAGCATCATGCCTTTGCTAACACAAGGGACTAGATGCATGAGAAAAATCCTTGGATTCTCTGGATGATAAGGCACTATGGAATACGGCAGATAGAGCTACAGAAAGGGAGGTCAGAAGGCAGAGCGGACATACTGAGGCCAGTGAAATGAAGAGGTTTGATTACAGAGTGCTTGGTCTGACATATGTCCTTTTTCCCTTCCATCTGGATAACATATGTTATTGAGTAGCTACCATGGGTAGTGTTTCATTGTACAGGGATCATTATAACAGTCCAAAGGTGAACTATAGATCACTTCTGTTCTCACGGTAAGAGACTAAGATGAACCTATCTGAAGACATTTTCCTATTGACTTGTTGAGAACAATTGGGATGACAGACCATGACTAGCTCATTATCTTTGGGCATTGAGTTTCTAATTGACTGTCTTATTGGTGATGAGATTTTCGAACTTGATGCAATTTTACTGTGGGGCTCCTGCATCTAACTGGAAGAATTCAGCCCACCAACTTCAGTAGGAGTGTTTTCCTGCCCGATTAATGCTTTTGATGCCTGGATATTTCAGTGTCGAGAACTTCAGATATTATTTGGGAGAACCAAAGCACTCTGGCTCTGCACGGCTGATCCGATAAACTCCAGCCCCAAGCAGCGTGTGAATGGCCAGCAATAGAGATTCTAAGGAGTCCAATTTATTCCCAATATTATTTCTGCAATGGTTTCGATGTAAACAATGAAATGTTTTCCTTTGTAAGAGTTGCCGTGGTCCTGGTGTGTCTTCATAGCCATAGAAGCCCCAAGACTCTGGCTCTGGAGGAAGATGGTCTGGCTTTTAAATTTTCAGTTTCATCACTCATCCAAAGCAAAATCAAAGTAGAACATTCAAAATATGCAGCTTCCCAGAGACTCTCACGTTCCTTAACTTTAACTGGGGATATTAATTGCAGCTACTAATCTGATTGCTGTGGAATTAAACTAGAGATTGTACTCAGAGCGTTGGCCGAAGGATTGGCACATGGTGATTAATTAGTGCTGGTCCTCACTTTGCTTAGGTATCATCATCACCATCATCACCACCACCATCAACATCACCACCATCAACCCCACCATCATCATCATCACCACCACCATCATTACCATCACCACCATCATCACCACCACCATCAACATCACCACCATCAACCCCACCATCATCATCACCATCATCATCACCATCATCACCGCCACCATCAACATCACCACTGTTAATATCTTTATCCTTCCTACCTTTCAGGGTGGTCAATAATAACCACCTGGGGCTTTGATACTTTTTGATAAATTTTGATTTATTTATTCTTTTCAGCTTGGAGAGAAATTCTTCATGCCTTTGGCTTTTTAAATATCTTGTTAAACTTAGAGGCATCGTTAGCCAGGTAAATGTGAATCAGTTATAGGAGGGTTTGAATCCACAGAACAGCTAGAATTAAAAACTGAAACAATGATCTAAAACTGCAAGACGGCGTTGAGCAGATGCAAGGACACAGAATGACATTCACATGAAAGGTCACGAAGATAAAAATAAAACTGTACAGCCCCAGCACTGGGAGGAAGTTAGTCTGAAAAGGTCTTGAGGAGTTTGTTGACTAGCGGCTGAGTCTGAGGACCTGACGTGAGGCTTTCCTTGGTCATTAACTTGGAACAAGGTCAAGTTAACAAGGGTGCTGTGGCTAAGTCAAGGAAGCATCAGTCCTGTTGTCTGTTGTCAATAGTACAGCAGAATCTGTCGTATTATTATATTTACATTGGGGATAATTCCATGATCATTTTGCTATTTCATCAAAGATCTGCACTTTTTAGCTGTGGGTAGAAGGCTTTGGGCTGGGAAATCTGATAAATTATCCAATGCTGCTCACTGGGGTTTGTGGTTGAGGACTTGTGCTAAATATTAGTTGAGGAGAAACATTCATTGTTCTTTTCCTTAAAAAAAGAAGGTATAAATACCACTTTCACTGTGTGATTATCATCAAGTGTGCATGAAGGTCAGCAGACAGCTTAGTGTAGGTGGCATTTTCTTTCTACAGTGTTGGGTCCCAGGAATTGAACTCATCGTCAGGCAATAAACACATCAACCCACAGTGCCATATTCCCGGCTTTATTGAGGGAGGTGTGTGTATGTGTGTGTATGTGGGGTGTGTGTCTGTGTGTCTTATTTTGGGTCACCCTTCCATGTCTTTCTCTCTCCCACCCTTCTCTCCAGTGCCTCCCACTTTGGCACTGCTCTAGGGCTAACTTAGTTTAGTGCCTCTTGTGATTCTCCTCAGCTCCACTCCGTCTGTCCACCAGGGTCTTCCTCTTAAGCCAGTGTGATGGCAGAGTCACCGTGGATTTCCTAAGCATCCTAAGAACTTGTATAAGACAGACGATGCACTATTCACAGCGGTTCAAAATGCAGCAGCACTCAGTGGTCAGGGACAGGAGCGGCTTGGCAAGATTCAGCCTGGGTGAAGAGACACTGTCTTTCACAAGGGTCCTTCCATTACGGGGAGTGACTTGTGTTTGTGACAGATAACAGGACTGGGATTTTAACGTCTGTGGGATTTATTTTGGGGGGGGCTGAGGGTGTGTGGGGTGGGAGTAGGGGAGAGAGCTGGGGCCAGAGGACCACAAGTTTATTGAGTGCACTGAAAGCCAGTGTGGTACAGGAAATTTGGGTTACGGAGGTTATTTAACTGCTTTCATTCTTAGACCGGAAAGGTTTGCTGACGTTTGGATTTGATCTCATTTAGCTGGGGGTCCGCTTGGAGGCAATGATTGGATCTTATTTCCTAGTTCACTTACAGCGACTATTCAGGCCATGCTAGACCAAAGAAGGACGGCATTAGGCAAGTGGAACTTTAGAGAGCAATTAAACTAGGCCGTTGAAGCTGCGGCTTCAGTGAATTGGAGGGCATCATTCCATGTGGTTCTGAGCTATAACTGATGCATAACCGCTCCACCTTACGGCCCTGTGAATACCATTCCCAGTACAGTAGGGGGTTTGTTTCTCTATCGGTTTTTAATTCCATAGCTTGTTTTCCTTGAAGGTCTTCAACATCCCCAGTCTCTCTGTCTCTGTCTCTCTCTCTCACACACACTCATACACACATACACACACACACTCGTACACACACATACTCACACGCCTACATTCCCCCCCCCCACATTTTGTGGTTTGTATCATATAAAAAGCGTGTCTTACAGGAAATCGCTTTTAAAGGTGACACCACCCTAATTGTGATCCCTGTAGTCACTGCAAATTGAAGTGTAGCACGCAGATGTCTAGACATTTCACAGGTGTCTTTTCTCACAGTTGTATGTCTTTTCTGCACTTTAAGGAAGCTATAGAAAGAATGATTAGAGAGAAAAGAGAAAAAGTCCTTTTTATTTGGCCTCATATGATGCAGTTTTGGAACTTAGGGAAGTGCTCGAGATGGCAGTCAGATGTCTGTCTTGTTTTTAGGAGAAGCATAAGGAAATTTTAGGAAGGCCACAATTATGTGGGTATCCTTACGGTATTTTGAAGCTTAAGCAAAGGGAGTAGATTAGAACTCAATGTGGGCTATATGGCCAGAGGCTTGTGTGTGCAGGCAGAGGCACAATCATCAGTTAGATGCAGCTTGGGAGCATAATGATGTCCAAGCCTCAAGAGGGGAGCTGCAGGTCAGACATGGCTTTGTGGATGACAGATGGATGGGCAAAGCTTGAACTTCAAATGTCTTAATGTCAACTCCTCTGACCATGCCCCAACGTGTGCGAGATGGAATTGGTCAAGGAGAGAAATCTTGAGTTGACTAATTTCTTTCCAGAATTGATAAAGATGAACAACTTTGCAAGGACAACGTTTCATTCAGTTTTGGAAAAGTCAAGTTCTGTCTTTGTGCACCTGAGTCTATCCTCCCCATTCCTAATGCTTTACGAGGTGCAGACGGTGAATGATCACTGGGGTGAACTGTTGCTCAGCTCAAAAGAACACTGGATGTGTACAGAAGCGTTGGCTTGTGACTGTGTGGTCGTGGGCAGACATTTTCCCTTTCTGCCTCTCAGGCTTCCTTTGTGAGGACCGACAGGGACTTCCTATCTTGGTGGACAATGTCCCTGGGCCTGTTGCACCCTTTGTCTAAAGCATCTTCAATCCATGGATGAACTCTGTCATTGCTGTAGACAGAATGGTTAAGGTGCTTTTATTCATAAGTACTGCTAATTATTCAAATGTTTGTCGATTCTATTTGCAACAAGTAAGATAATTAATTCATTTAAAGGCACCGCTACATTTGTATTCTGTCTTGTTACTACTTATCTCCTCAGTTAATCAATATGAAAATTACATCCACTATTTATATGTTCTGGAAGAGTCCCTCGACTTAAATTTTAGTCTGAGATCTGAATTCTATGGGACTAGCAGATCCTTGTAGAAGTCAGTCCAAATTCCAAAATGGACTTTATGTTAATTAGGGATCAAGATTACAGAATTATTCTGGAAATGATTGGATATATCACTGGAACTGACAGCGGGGTGCTAATTGATTTATCTTAGAAACAGAGAGTCAGCAAGAGACCTTTTCAGTTGAGATATGTTAATCATTGCACGCAAAATGATCTCTCTTGCCTGATACAGAAACCCCTTCCCCTTTCTCTAGGAAAGTATTATTTTTTTTCAAAAAAGATTTACTTAAGAACAGTCTCTGTGCAAGTGTGTGCCTGTGTGGATACACACATAATCAGCAGCACGTGGATGCCTGGTGAGACCAGAAGATGGCGTTGGATCTCCTGGAGCTGGAGTTACAGGCAGTGGTTGTGAGCTGGGGACTGAACTCCGACCCTTTAAAAGAATATCAAGGTCTCTTTACCAGTAACCTTCTCATCAGCACCAGGAAGATGTCTTGTGGCAAAAATCCTATATTAAACTCTTGGTTTTTCTGTCTACTAGCTGTGTGTCCTGAGCTGAGTTATCCAACCTTCTTGAACTCCATCAAGTCTTTGAAAAGTGAAGGTAAAAAAAACTATTCATCTCAAACGAATGTTCTGGAAGACAAGATACGAAGAACTCTGATCCCACAATCTTGTCTGACATACGGAAAGTCTTGAAAAGAAAATGTGTTTGTTTAAGGCAAAGGCACAAAAGAAGACAAAATAAATTAAAACTTGTCTTACAAATAAAACGTGCAATTTAAACATCGAGTTGGCAGCCGTTGGCGTCACATGCTCAGGTGCCCCCTCGAGCCAGAACGGATTAGTTAGGCTTACTCAGCCCCTAACCGAGCCATGCGGTTTCGCCACCTGCAAGGCCGTTCCGTACTGAGTCCCGTCTCTCCAAAACTCAGAGGACCTGTTTCTTTTTGCCCCAGCTTTTCCCTTTCTTTCCCAACGAGTTTGGAGAATATTGCTCCGCGGCCCTCCCTCCAGCAGCCGCCGACAGCGCCAGTCCCGGAGGCGTTTCTATTGTGAGGTCATGAGAACTCGAATGGATTGAAGGGGTATTCAAAATCATTTATTTGGAATACTTTCCCGCTTTGGTGAGGAGAGGAAGCACAGATGGCTGAGTCAGAATGCCTGCCAGCTCTCTCCTCACACCAGGCGTCAGGTGAATCCAGGCTGTGGGAAAACGAGCTGCTGGGGGAAGGTTTGACGGCTAAAGAACCCAGAGAGTTCTTCCCTTGATTTGGTCTCTGGTCCATCATTAGAATGACCGGAGACCTTTGCTTGAGAGTAACGCTAACGTCGGAAATACTTGCAGCACTGCAGAGAGGATTATCTCCTCTGTTGGTTCCTTCCGGAATCGCTCTGTTGGATGCCATGGCTTGGCTGGGAATAAGCCGTAGTTGGGAGACTGGAGCCTGCCCCCAGCAGAAAGCTGCCAGGATACAGGTTTCCCAGCATCACCTGCTGTTCTCTGCTTTGCCAAGCGGCTGAGTGGCTGGCTGCTTGCCTCTCCCTGAAGCCCTCAGGAAAGTTGTTTCAAATTTCCTCCACTCTGATCTGAGGGCTCCAAAGCAGCGGCTCCAGTTGCTTCCAGCTGCTTCATTGACTCATTCCTAAACATTGCTAATCTCCCACCGAGTTAACAAAGTTCTTTCAGGTTCCATGGAACAGAGGGAGCTCAGGTTATCAAAGGCAACGGGGTTGCTGTGGGGGATATGAGGGCCAAAGAGAAACTGAAAAGGCCTCTGGTTAGCTAGTAGGTATGCCAGGTTCATTGGTGGCCTCAGGCACCTGGTTAGCCCTAAAAGGTACCGTAGATGGGGTGCTAAAACCACAGAAATGCATTGTTTCACGGCTCTGCAAGCTAGATCACCTAGCTGCTTCCTTTTGAGGGCTGAGATAACCTCTTCTATCCCTCTCACCCCCCTTTCCGGTGGCATACTACCCTGACTTATACATGCATTATCCATCCATCTCTACCAGATTTGTGTGTTCGTGTCTGTGTCTAGATTTCCCCTCTGCATAGTTCCTAGTCACAGGGTGAACCATGAGCATCCACCCTGATGACCCCCACTTTAACTTGATCATAGGTCCGTAAGGGCTCTACATTCAATTACAGTATTTATGGGGTATTCTAAAGTATTGAGGAGTAAGAACTTCAGTCAATATATTTAAGGTGCATCATTTAGCCTATAAGAATCTCCTGCAGACTTAGCCACGCTCCCCCCGTATTCTCCTTCCTCAGTTTCGGTAGTGACTTTTATCTGACGGTTTTCTCTCTAGTCATCTCTGACCTGTAGGTTCTGCTGTCTCATGAGCTCCACTTCTGTATCTCCCTCTAGATCTCAGGCTCTTTCGGGAGTATTAAAACACCTAGAGAATCTCATTGACTCAGTTACTCACTAGCACATGCCTCTTGGGAAGGTTCCACTGCCTTGGGACAGGCGGCTTAGCTCAGGCTGTGACTTCTTGATCAGCTGCCTAGGCCATAATGTGGGTCTCATGGAACCCGGCCTGAAATCTTGGGCAGAAGTCATCTAAGTGAAGATCAGCGCAGCATTTGGTTGTCCTCTCAGCTGGTTCCACTTAGACCTCATGACCTCAGGTTGATTCTTCTTTCGGGCTTCTACTTCATCTGCTTCCTTCTAAGGAACATTTCTGTGCCTTCAGTACACAAGAGAAGATATGGTTGTAACTCAGGCCACATTCTCTCTCTGCAGATATCCAAAGGTAGCTTCTATATCACACCCAGCATATCCTTCTATATAAACTTCAACTGGTCCCCTTGAGTCAGGTCTGGGGAAGGTCACAAAGAAGGGAGTTTGCAGCTGTGTCTTTTGACAGTGTCTCTGCTTTGAGTTTAGGATTCTATAGTTAGCAAAATGCTTTCCTCAAATATTAATTCTTACCACATGCTTGAAAGTGGATCTTCCTTGAGTTCTCACTATACACAGGAGAGACCTAAAGCTCAGAGGAATTAAAGAACGTGTTACTTGACCAGGGTTTTGTAACAAAGAGTCATGAACTAGGTAGGCATACTAGCAAACTAAGTTTTGAAAGGCCAGTATTGCTCTGATATTTGGACCAGATAAGAACACTAGAAGGAAGGAAAATTATAGGTCAGTATCCCTTATGAATATAGATGCCAAATCGCTCAATAAATTCAAGGGGATAGTAGAAGAATAATAAGATCTTGGCCAAATGGGGTCTGTCATTGGAATTCAACCCCCTCTTATTTTCTATGTAAAATCATGCCATTTGCAGACTAGAACAATTTAGCGTCTTCTCTGCCTGATGTCTTTCCCTTCTTCTTCCTTGAATTCTGTACCTAGGATTTCTTGCACCACATTGGGAAAAAGAGGCATGAATAGGAAACCTTGTTTTTATATTTTTCTGATTTTAAAGGAAGTCTATCAACTTCCTGTCTTTGAACGTAATGTTAGCTCTGGGATTATCATACATGGTCTTCATTTTGTTGTTACATTTTTCTAAACCTAACTTTTATTATGTACACTTGTTGGCTTTTTCCAAATGCTCATTTTTCACCTGTTGAGATGATTAGACAGCTTTTGTGCCCTGTTTTTAAATGTAGTCTATCACATCCACTAAAGTCTGCCAACCATCCTTGCATTCCTCCACATCTGTCCGCAGCCCCTGTAGGAAACCAATCCTTTGTAACAAAGACCTTTGGTGGATATTAAGTACTGATAATATAGAAAGTCTGAACAAGCAGTTCCCCGGGAAGATATATGAATGTCCAACAGATAAATGAGAAAGTGCTCAAAATCACTAAACAGGAAAATGTGAGCACAGTGATAATATTACCTGACTCTTGGTTATTGTCAGAAAGATGAGACAATAGGAAGTGTTGATGTCTGTCCTAGTTCCGTATATGCAGCTACAATAAAATAGCTCCCCAAAAAGCAACTCAGGGAAGGAAGAGTTCACTTGGCTTATAAGCCCATCATTATGAGGAAGTCAAAGCAGGAACCTGAGGCAGCTGGATGAGAAGAGGGAGGGGGCTTGGAGAATGACTACCTGCATACTTAGTGCTCATCTGGTTTTCTATACACTTGTACAATCCATGCCTCTAATATAGGGAGTGATGCAATCCGCTGCCTGATGTGGGAAGTTCTTCTGCATATGTATTGCTTCTATCGGTTAATGAATAAAGAAGCTTCTTTGTCCTGTGATAGGGCAGAATAGAGCTAGATGGGGAAAACTAAACTGAATGCTGGGAGAAAGTAGGTGGAGTCCATGAGACACCATGTAACCACCGGAGTAGATAGATGTGCCTGGGAACTTTACTGGTAAACCATGAGCCTCATGGTAAAATATAACATAATAGAAATGGGTTAATTTAAGATATAAGAACTAGCTAGCAATATGCATAAGTGATTGGCCAAGTGGTGTTTTAATTAATACAGTTAGGTGTAATTATTTTGGGTCTGAGCAGTCAGGAACAGACTAACAGTCTCTGGCAACAACTGCCAGGCAGGGTCTTTCTACTTTAGTTAAGAAAATCATGACAAACCTGAAAGACACACCAATAAGCCATCTTGATCCATACAGCTCTTCACTGAGACTTCTGTCCTAGGTGATTCTAGGCTATGGCAAGATGACAAAACTATCCCAATGATGTGGAGAAAAAGAAACCTTGTACATGGTTAGTGAAAAATGTAAATTTGTAAGCCAGCATGGAAACCAATCTGTAGGTTCCTAAAAACAATTAAAAATAGAGTTACCATATGATCCAGCAATCCTACTTCTTGGTATATATTCAAATGAATTGAAGTCAGTAGCTTGTTCATTGCACAATGTCAAGAAACAGAACCAACTCAAGAGTTCATTCAGTGGATAAATGGATAAAGAAAACGTGGTATGTTATATGTAGTGATATATTATTAAGACTCACAAAAGGAGTTCCTGTCATTTGACAATGCAGATGGACATGGAAGATAAATGCTAAATGAAATAAGACAGGGAGAAAATGACAAACACCATATGATACCACTCATGTGCAGAATCTTTAAAACGTTATACTCATTGACAAAATGAGGTGGTGAGTGCCAGAGGCTGTGGGACGAAGAGAGGACGTAGAAATGGTAAAAAAAAAAAAAAAAAAAAAGTCCAAATTACAATGAAGGACAAATGAGTTTTAAAAATATGTTCAACACAATGACTGTAATTGCTAATAATACATTGCACGCTTGGAAGTTTGTAAGAGAGTGGATCTTAACTGTCATCACTACAAAAATAATTGTGCAAGGTTATGGATATGTTAATTATTTTGATTTAATGATTACATATATCTACATATCTCGAGGCATTATGTCATACCTCATAAAGACACACTGTCTGCTTTTAAACTCAAGAAAGCATAAAAAAAGCCTACTTCAAAAGACAACAACAACATTTCCAAATTAAACCACTGACCCCGACCTGAGTATGGGGGTTCCCTCCTGTAATCCTAGCACCCAGGAAATGGAAGTGGGAAGATTACTTTGAATTTAGCTCCAGCTTGGACTCTGTAGTGAGTTTTAGGCCAGCCTGGGTTACAGAGTGAGAGTTTGTCGCAGTTAAGCAAGCATGCAAGCAAACATGGCCATAATCTGATCTCTCTTAATTTCCTGGGAAACATTTAAGTGCCTTCCTGTTTACCAGTTCTGTTTTTAAAATAAATACATTTCTTTAAAGTTTTATTTATTTTATCTTATGCTTATGAGTGCCTACATATATTCCTGGTGCCTGAGGAGGTCAGAAGAGGACATTGGGTTTCCTGAAATTGACTGATGGGTGGTTGTGTGGGTGCTGGGAATCAAACCTGGATCTTGAGCAAGAACAAGTGCTCTTAAACCCTGAGCCATCTCTCTAGCCTTGAAAGCTCTGGTTTTAGTGATCACTATCATTTACCAAGTCTCGAAAGGCTGAACTGTCCTTCTATTTATTAGTTTTTTAATTAACGTATTTAAAAACCAGATTTGGTAAAGTACATGGAAAGTGCAGACTTCTTTCCTATCAAATGGTCAGTACTACTGGAGCACACTTAGAAACATTTTCGTAAGAGTCCACGCTTTACAAAGTCCAGTTTACAGTGAGTGAAAGTGAACATTTCCATTTGGTGTCTGCTTTGTGTTCATTCAACAGTGTTTAGTATATCAGCTCTTCTCTGTATGCGGAGGAAAAGCACCATGCTTGCACTCTGATGGACAGACTCCCAGTCTTTCTGAAGGTAGTTGTGGATCATATGTAGAACACAGTCATAAAAACACACTTTTCTAAAAGCATCACTTAGCCATGCTGTGCTCTACCAAAGTGGCGTTTATGCTCCTTGTTGAAAAACATTTTTTTCCCATAAACTGACATTTTATTTTGGTTTACAATATTTGCAGGAATGTTTGATTTTAATAGAAAGAACTTCCTAACTTTCACTTCCGTTCAAAAGACTGAATGAAAGAAATACAGGGGAGCATTAATGGAATTAATCTGAATTAATTTTCCTTTGGAAACACTTGATAGAGTGGCTCTAAAGTTAGTACCTGTGTGGAAAACTTTTCTTCTGCTAACAGAGTCAGCACATGGACAGCTATTCCCCTTTTAAATATATTCATGAGAAAATGGGGAAAAAATTAGATGGCTGGGGCTCATGGAAGTCATGCATCTCCTAGTGATATAAATGTGTGTTCTGCAGCTGTGCTTGCTGAACTGACTTTGGGTACAGTCCTCTCATGGATACTAGGAATCTTTGAAAATGCCATCGACTCTGCAGGAGGATTGCTTCGACTCAGTTTTCCCATGTATTTCCCATATGTCTAAACCATAGCTCCTCCTACTTGCCACTGAGCCCTTCCTGTCAACACTGGGCAGCTTTGTGTAGCTTGTAGCCTTTAGCATAGGTCATGGGGCTTGTCCACCCAGTGGTGCCAGGTGCCAGCAGGGGCACTGTGTGCACTTCTCCCCTCATCTGTGGCTGCAATGGAAAAACTGTCCCTGGTTTCCAGTGACAGATCACCCTTTGTGCTGCGAGGAGTCCTTTGCACAGGGCTCTGGAAAGGGGCAACAAATGAGCTGAGTTATCCCTGGTCATCTTTCAGGTTTAATCAAATAGCAAAGTGGTCATGCAGCACCTCAAGCTCAGTTTGAGGAACATCTCAGGGCAGGCATCTGTGTCTCATTTGGACACTGTCGAAACTGGAAGTGCACAGTGGAAATCTGGGGAGTCGATTCCCACATATATACTTTTATTAGGTCAATTGTTTTCATTCATACATATCAATATACTTTTGTTAAGCAATGAAAACTCTGAAATAAATGCTAAGCCAGACAAGAAAACAGATATACCTGGTCCCAGGTATATGGCTACCCAAGCCACAGGAGACACATCACCATGGCTCCTCTTACGACTGGAGTGTATGCCTGGGCCATGATACTAGAGTTGTGCTCAGAGCACCAAGCCAGGAGACAAAGGCAAACCCTACCCCTAAGCTTCAGTCTGGGACCAGACATGAGACCATTCAGACTCACCTCTAACAAGTAGGGTGCTGTAACATGCTTATCAGCGCGATGTGGAGGAGAGGTGGCTTGAGAGGATGGAGAAAAGCCCTTACGTGTGCTTGCAGATTTCTCTGGTGTAAGCACATAAATGATGGATAATTTCAAGTCCCTAACTTTACAACCAACACGCCCCACCCCAACCAAGCCTTACCCCAAACTTCCATCCAAGAAAACTGAATACTGTTGACGCTTTGCTTTCTTCCTCTCAAAACAGGTATTTCACAATAGAGCTTAATTTTTTAAAAAATTATATTTATTTATGGTGTGTGTGGTGTGATTGTGTATGTGGTGTGTGTGGGGGTTGTTTGTATGTGTGTGTGGTATGTGTGTATATAATATGTGTGTGTTTATGTGTGTGCTGTGTGTGTATGTATGTGTATATGTAGTATGTGTGTGTTTATGGTGTGTGTGTCTATTTGTGTGTGTGGTGTGTGTTTGTGTGTGTGGTATGTGTGTGGTGTGTATATTTGTGGTATGTGTGTGTTTATATGGGTGGTGTGGGTGGGTGTGGGTTGCTTGTGTGTGTTTGTATTTGATATGTGTGTTTATGTGGGTGGTGTGTGTGTATGTGGTATGTGTGTGCTTATATGTAGTATGTGGTGTGGGTGTGTGATGTGTGTGTGTGTGTCTGCGATGGTGCACATCATGGTCAGAGGGCAGTTTGCAGGAGACAGTGCTTCAGTGTGGGCTGGAGATTGAGCTCAGGTCATCTGACTTGGTAGCACAGGCCTTTTTACCTGCCCAGCAATCTCGTCAGCCCCAGAAGCGGAGCAATCTGTTCCTCTCACACTGATTTACTTCTAAGATGCAATCACAGCAAAGTTTAACTTTCTTTCATTCATCTCCTTTATCTCAGGAAAACAGTTTAATAAGCCAGTCTCCTCAGTTCCTCTCGCCATAATGAACCACTTATATTCTTAAATACCAAAGAGAAATACACTAGCTAAGCCTTGAGCATTGATATAACTCTGGCAAGTATGATTTCCCCACTCTTAGTCAGTAAGGGAAGAAAAATCACGCACCATAAAGACCCCTTCAGCATCTTCTTTTGCATGTGTTATGTTTCAAAAATCATATAATGAGAAAAAGAACGTGAACATCTGATACAAATTTAAAGACCTAAATGTTCTAAACCACAGGACAATTAATTTAGTTGTGCTCTGAATTCCATTGGGAATATCTAGGGACTAAGGA
The DNA here is from genome assembly GCF_950005125.1 of Chionomys nivalis. Lineage (NCBI taxonomy): Eukaryota > Metazoa > Chordata > Mammalia > Rodentia > Cricetidae > Chionomys > Chionomys nivalis. The sequence continues at coordinate 46,347,839 of NC_080104.1, read as the reverse complement.
ACCTCATGTAATAAACTCTTGATATACATGAGTCTACTTTTTGTGTATAAAAATAGAAAACTTATATTTTATGCATCAGTTATGGATATCATTCTGCGACACTTCTTCATAAAGCAGGATGCACCTTATGCTAATTTCCCATGAATATTTCAATATCATTTGCAAAAGAAACAGAAATATGACCCATGTCAAAAAAACAAAAACCCTCAAAGCAAAAAAACCAAAAACCACCACCGCCTCAACCCTGGGGTTGCCACATTCTTCAGTGCTTTTTCAAATTACAGATGTATGAAGTAAAATCACTGCAAGCGGAATAGACACGGACCATACTAACCAGGAAGGAGATGTTCACTGCCACCATGGAGCACCAAAGATAAACAGACGCAGGAAGGAGATGCTCACTGTTACCATAGGGCACTAGAGATAAACAGATGAGAAGCTACCAAGCACCAGGAAGAAAAGGAACTTCATGCCCCTGTGCTGCAGAGCAGTGGCAAGTTGGGGATTCTTCCTGAAAACCTGATCGAAATTGGAACCAGCAGAAGCGAGCTGTTTATAAAACACCCCAGGACGTTTGTTGATGAGTGTTCCTGGGACATACGCAGTCAGGAAGAGGATGGAAATACATCAACGTCTTACTCTGGAAATTTTTCCCTGACCTATGCTGCTTAGGGATTGCCCAATTCCTGTTGTGGGTGCTCATTTTTCTTTCCTGGTCCCAAGTTAGCTTCATGGGGTTCCTTTTTGGTGTGTAATGTGGTACCCTTTCCATGTACAAGGGGAACTCTGACAGCTTTAGGTATGTGAGTGAGTCTCCCAAGGGTAAGTGATGTATTGTGATGGTTTTCATGTTGTTAGAGCCAGGGTGAGACTCTGCTTTTGATACTCAGACGCTCAATCCCAAGAAGAGAATTCTTTCTTCAAATGCCAGAAATCTTAGCTGTCATTAGGGCCTGCCCCTCCCCCGATTTATTTATTTTCCCTGGAGTATAATCCATGAAAAGAAGAGAAAAATAATAAAAGCTCTTTTTAAATGCCTCCTTCAGTTCTCTGGTGAGTCATCATATTTTCTCATTCTAGAGTTGTCAGCAAGGGGTCAAATCTCTTTGGGAGCATAAACACTTCTAGGGGCTCGTTGGCAGTTTCAGTGGGGTAGGGAGGCATCTCTTTCTGATCTGGAGAACCCTCACGACTGTTTCAGAGGTCATGTAACAAGTGCTAACAAACTCAGAGGCGCTACTTCTCTGTTCTTGGAAGGTCATTTTCACAACATAACAGCATCAGAATGCTTAAGAAAAGTCAAGAGAAGTGTTGAATATGAAACAGATGGAGCCTGATAACTCGTGTGCGCTCATCCCAAGTGCAAAGATTTATAACTCCATTGAGCTTTCGGAGTCTTCTAAGTGATTGCTCCCAGGATTGACCAGACACTATCTGTGATAGGTATATGTACACATTCCCACATGTGTGTGAAGCATCCACACACACGTTCTTGTCACTTCTCTTCCCCCCCCTTTAGTCCCTTCTGTCCCTGTAAACAGTTTCTTTTCTGCTTCTATATTACATACATGTGCATGATTGTATGTGTCTGTGTAGAACCTAGGAACCATGTTGTCTTTCTGATGCAAAATTAACTTGCCTACTATGCGTATCTCCATTGCATTCATTTTCCTGCAAGCTGCATCTTCATCCTTCTTTATGTTGTTGGGCTCCTAAGTTGGTTCCGTGGCTTGTCTATTTCGACTAGTGCTGTAATAAACACTGATGTGCAAGTATCTCTGTGGTATGTCAACTTGGTATCCTTTCAGTAAATACCCAGGAGGGATACAGCTGGGTCATGTGCTAAGTCTGTTTTCAGTGTCTTGAGGAACCTCCAAACTGATTCCACAATGGAAATACGGGATAGCAGCCATACCAACAGCATGGAAAGTTTTTCTTCTGTCTACCATCATTTGCTATTTGTCATCCTAATGACTGCTGTTCTTAATAGAGTGATAGGGACCCTCGCTGCAGTTTTAATTTGAATTTCCATTTTGGACATCAGCCTGAAGTCCAATAGTGAGTGAGCATTAACAAACTAAAGCCATTTAGCTTGAGAAGATAACACGATTGTTGGCCTGGGTATACTCAAGGAACATCACATAAAGGGCTGCCACATATAAGGGAGGATTAAAGGGCTAGTTATGTCCCTGTCAATGATTCAGTGTATTCTACAATTCTACCTGTCCTTAGGGACAGGTGAGAATGGGTTTCAATGTGAGCCTGTAATAGGAGCTCATTCTTCCTAAATATTTCTTTCCTCTCACACTATTCTGTATGGGTTTGGCATCTATTCTCATCCAATTTGGGAGACCCATATGTTACTATGCATTCTTTGGAGGACGGTGTGCTCTGATCCACGAATTCTGGATGTTGCCTGAAGATTTCTAGTTTAAACAAATGTCCTTTAACTATCAGGAAACAGAGGAGGCAGAAAAATGAAAACCTTTTAGGCAAAGCTTCAAATAATGAAAAATAAAGTTAGAAACAAAGATAGTAGCATATTGAGTATTTTAAAAACATTAACAGTTGTATCATGAGGTAGAAAGTTTAATTGGCTATCATATTGGCTAATCATCGCGGTCAACTTGAGTGGGCTTAGATAGGAGACACGTTACTGGGTTTGTTTGCGAGGGTCATGCCACAGGGGTTGAACTGAGGAGGGAGGAACTGACCCAAATGTGAGAGGTGCCATCCTACAGCCTGGAGCATTGGAATGAATACAAAGAGAGAGAGAAAAAAAAAAGTCAGATGAGCAGAGGTATCCCTTTCTGTGTTCTGACGTGTCTACTTGTGAGCTGGTTCCTGGTAACAGAGCTGTAGGCTGCTGCTGTCACCATGTTGTCCCTACCACGATGGGCTTTCTTCCCTGAGTTGACTCTTGACAGGTATCTGGTCACAGCAAGAAGAAAAGTAGCTAATACAACTGGGTTTATACAACCGTTTTTGACTACTCACCCCCCCCCCCCCCCCGCAACTCTGAATTCATGGTTGCATTTGGGGCAGGTGAGTGTTGATAACATGTGAAGTGAGAGATCCTTTGTTTGACCTTCTATGTTTTATTCTACCATTGGGAACCCTGGTAGGCTTTCTCCCATAAATCCCTTTTAGACAACTCCATTCCCTCTTGTGTTCCACCATCCCCTGTCCCCCAACCCCATCTTGAGGATCTATAGTCGCCGCATATCAATGCCCACTTGTAGATGTGGCCGATGTGACTATAATGCATTCTGTGAATTCGTTCCAATTGCTGTGTTTAAAAAGCCAATTGTGATTCTGAAAACTAACTGGAGAGGAAAAAAAAAATTTAAAAGATTCATGATAAATTCTGGCATGCCCACTTTGGGGAAAAGGTGTCAGGTGGTAAGCCACAGGGGATGTATTTAATTAACATTTTCATTAATAGTGAGAGAGGGAAGACAGCTTGTCAATAAAGTAGGCATATGCATTTACGTGGGTTCAGGCTGATGAGAGAGGAAAGCACGCAAGTGAATGTAGGTAGCTTCTAAATCAAGCAAACAAGAAGCATGTTTAAGAGCAGTGCCCACTCGAGCTGGTGGGGATATCAGGGTGAGCGGTAGGAATTGGTTATGACTGGGAGGTGATTTTGAAATATCTGTTATTTCATTTCCAAATTTATGCCCATAGCATCTGGGAATGTGCTAACTGCGTCCAACTACTTCACTAATTTTCTCTTTCCCAGAACAACTGTCTAATTTTGTCTGACATCACCATTTCCTCAGTCTCTCTGGCTCACGTCCTGGAAATCATTTTAAACTCATTATTTTATCAGTGTTCTGAAAACAAGCAATACTTGTTTTGACACAGCGTATGAAAGACTCCGGCCTCAACAGTATGTGTGTATGCTGTACAATTCCAAGGAAGACTCTAAATTATTGACACACCTATTTTGCAGGTTAGGAAAGAAGTTTTGAGAAATTAAATAGCACAGTTAAACTACATGAGCCCATGCAAATCAGGTCCTTATACTAATGCATGTCAGGGAGCACAGTGCGTATTCCTAAGTATGGTCTTTTTCATATTTTCCATCCATTCATCTCCCACTGTTTATGAATGACTGCAGCTATTTTATATTCAGTATGTCAATAATGGAGAATATTTCTCATTCAAACTCATTGACCATGTTTTTTTTTTTTAAAAAGGGTGTTTTCATCATGTAATTCTTCCTGTGCTAAAAATTACTGATTCCTGAGTGTTTACACCCACAACTAATTACACTTCTGCTACATTTGAAGAATGCTTCCATATTTATTTGTATCTAATGTCTAGAAAATGCTCATTTTCTTAAAAAAATGGACAATATGACAAAGGACAACCATGTCCAAAATGCATGGATAAAAGAACAGATGCAGAGGGAAATGATTGCATGAAAATGATTTATGATGGCAGAAATGAAATTAGGGGACAGAGGCTTACAAGAAGGCACATGATTGCAGGCAAAATGGAGTCTGGCTTTTACACATTTACATAAAGAACCAACAGTCTGTGGCAATAGAAAGAGGGGGCGTGCCATCTTATCCCTGCTTTCAGGGAGGGGATGGGCAACTGTTTATCCATATCCCACCATTCAGTAGCATCGAGCTCTGTCCATAAGTGTTTTCACTGATAAGTTTTTTATGGAGACTAATATGCTCACCCTCAAAGTCTAGGGGAACCTCCCTGTTTTCCAGCTCTTCTGGTAGAATTGCATTGGAATCATAGGAAACGTTGCTGTTCTTTATGTTCCAAGACAGGTCACACGTAGCAGCTCTCTTAGACTTGTGTGGGGGCTCCAGCACCTAATCAGGACGGCTGAGATACCCAGTCTTCTAAATATCTATCTATCTATCTATCTATCTATCTATCTATCTATCTATCTATCTATCTATCTATCTATCTATCTTTCAACATATTCTATTTCAGGATGTGAATTTTAGCTGTTACAGGACATACTACACAAATAAAGAAATAAACTTTGCTTCTGCTGTGCTGCTGAAAACTTGCTTCTTTGGTATCCAAAGCTCACATCGTCCTAGCTGGAAGGTAATCAGTTTCTGGAGAGAAGGTTGTTTATGTGTTCTCTGTTACAGCTTTTTAATATGAGGCAATCCGTGAAGATGAAGAAGAATGGGGGTATGGCTAGAGTGCTCAGTTTACCTAGGGAGGAAGAAGCGTGGGCTCATCACTCTAAAGGAGCAAGAGAAATGAAGATATTTGTGTGTTAAGTGAATGTTCAGTAAAGGATGACCTCAGCAGAAGAGGAGTCTGAAAACCAAACGGGCAGGATAGCCTGTTCTGTGGATATAGCTCTGTCTTTCCTTAGATACCCCCATCATCATCCAGTAAGCTTGTGACCACAGCGAGGTGGCGGCAAGGGATGGAGGCAGCTCAGCAGTGGAGCAATGTGGACCTCTCTTCTTTAAGGCTGACTGTTGAGTGCCAATTCTGCTATCAGCAGAGGCCAGCACTGGGCTCTCAGTATGGCACCTTTTCTTGAACTTGTCTTAGCTACCCAGGGACAGGTTGACTATCCTGGACTTTGTCTTGTTAAGGAATAGAATAGATTGGATTGAGACTGGCTTCTCTGTACACAGTTCTTCTCTAAATAGCAACTATATACTGACTGAACATCTTATCTGCCATACTATCATACAGCATGGTTTCTCTCCAAGGAACTCACTTTGAAGTCAAGGAAGTGTGACAATGGCCCCAGTTGGTCTCATTGGCTTGCTCAATTCCCCACTGTCCTGAAACTTCTAGTTTTGTAAGCCAATGAGAAGGCCTTTAAAGACACAGCTACTTTGCCAGAAAGGTAGAAATACATCGCAGGCCTGGGGCAAGGTTCTCTACTGTTCTGGAGTGTTATCAGTGTAAGATGCTAGTTCTTTCCTGAACAGGACTCAGCGGTCCAGGAGCCCAAGAGTAGTAATGGGAGTGTCACCACTACATGTTTGCACTAGTGATACACCAATGACACTTTGATTCCTGTGCCTGTGGTCTTCTGCTCTGCTGCATTTGAAGTCTTCATTTCAAACAGAGGGATACTTTTGTCAGGTCCTATGCAGACGCCACTGAAACTGAAGTTAAGGCTCACTCTATGAGTGTGTTTGTGATGCTTTGCTTCCCTCTCTTTCTTGTCATACGCGACCTACGATATGTTGATTATGATAATGTCTAGGTATTGCTGATTTTATATCATATTAACTTACAGGACATTAAGAGAAGAATATCATCATCCATGAACTTATGGTAAGGGAAGTCCTTCTGTATATGTGTTGCTTTTATTGGTTAATGAAGAAAGAAGCTGCTCTTGGCCAATGGCTTAACAGACATAGCTAGAGACTAGGCAAAGTCAGAGATGCCATGTAGCCACCAGAGGGGAAAAATGGGAGCTTCCAGCTGTAACCTTGCCGGCAGGCATGAGCCTCATGGTAAAATATAAAATAATGGAAATGGGTTAACCAAAGATGTAAGAGCTAGCTAGCAATACGCTTAAGTGATTGGCCAAGCAGTGATTTAAATAATATAGTTTTCTGTGTGGTTATTTCATGGGCTGGGAAGCTTGGAACAAACAAATGGCCTCCCTATTACAGACATGTCTATTAGGGAAAGGGGTTGGTGCATTTCCAACCATAGATAGGATAGTCATACCAGGTGGAATTATGACTTTGTTGTTGCCTTTATTTGGCGATTCAGTATAGGCTCCCAGATGACAGGGGCAGACCTGGCGTGGATAATGTTGACTGGAACATAATGGCAAACAGATTACTGATTTGGTACCATTTTGGCTATATTTGTAAAGGTACTTATGAACGATCAGTGTAAAGTTAACAGGTCGGAGGCTGGCTGTGGTTGTTTCAATGAGAATGACTCTCATAGGCTTATGTGGTTGAATGCTTGGTTCTCAGTTGCTGGACGGTTTATGGAGGACTAGGAGGCGTGATCTTGTTAGAGAACGTATGTCACTGGCAGTGGTCTTTGTGGTTTCAAAAGCCCACAGCAGGCCCAGTGTCTTTCTGACGTGTTCTTATGGATCCGATGTAAGCTCTCAGCTACTGCTTCAGCACCATGCCTGCTTGCTCACCACCAGGCTCTCTACCATGGTGGGCATGGACTCATGTTCTGAAATTGTGAGCAAGCCCTCCAACTAAATGCTTTCTTTTATAAGTTGTTTTGGCCATGGTGTCTTTTCTCAGCAACAGAAAAGTAACTAAAATATTAGCCTACTCCAGTTACTCCACAGCATCTTCTTATAAGCATGTCAGGTACGAGTCTATACAGTTCTCACTAATGGTTCTAGACTCTACATGGAGAGTTTTTCCTATGGAGAGTCTTGTTCACAATTACTGTTTATTCACAGAATGCGTCTGATACTTTTTGTTCCAAGTCCGGTAAAGATATGTTTGCCATTTTCCTCTGACACTTTCTGGCCCCATGCATTCTTCTTCCTGCCTAACATTTTCTCTCTGTCTTTTGCCCTTTTTATATAATCATGAATTATAAGTAATAAAAAGTCTACCTTTCCACAACAATTTTTGCAGAACCTTATATACAGTGTAGAGAGATCAAGGCAACAGGAGTCTATACAGTTTTGTAATTTAAAAGAGTCAGCTACAAGGAAAATTAGAGTCCCAGAAAGGGGTCTTCATGGGCTTCCCTGTATCTCTAGTGGAATGTGTAAATAAGAGAAGAGGAATTTGTTACCTGAGTTAGAGTGAAAGCCCCAATATCAGGGATCTCCAGTGGACAAGGCTTGGTCATCCAACCAAAAAGTCAATCACAGAGATGAATAATGATAAATTGGAAAACGAGCAGTGTCACCAAAGCAGGAAGAATAAAGATCGAATGCCCTAGAATGCCTCCAAACTTCTAAGATCAATCTCACTGTTATCAAGGAAGGGTTGGGATTTTTCCATAGTAACAGTTAGGTCTGCTGGTCTTGTGCCAGTCTGGTTGGTCAGAGCCTCTTACTATCACCTCAGCATTCTTCTGCAGAGCTGAGTTAATGTCAAAAAGGTCTTTGTTGCATGGAAGGTCGTCTCCATTTTACCACACCACCACAGTCTTCTGCCTTAAAATGTGATTAAGCCTACTGTTCCTGGGATTCAAAGTAACTTTAGGGGAGAAAGACTCAGTTGAACTCAGAAGGAAGAAAATGAAACAGGATGGATCCAGAAACAAAACAGTGTTAGTTAGGTTAGTGGCTGGGCCTTCCTTTCCGTTCCCACTGATAAGCTATAATTTCATTTCTTCAGGAGTGGGACTGAAGAAAGGGCTCTATTATAGTATGGGTTCCCTCAGGGTCTAGAGAGGAGCTGTTAAATCATTTTTGTGTATGGTAATAAGATCTCTTTGAACATCTTTCTTACCAGTCATGGAAAATAAAAATTTAAGCCCAGAATTATGAAGGAAGAGGGAGAAGAACCCTTGTTTCATTTTTATAATGAACGGTAGCTATTTAGAAGAAAGTAAAACTTCAGATTTGAGAGTGAAATCAGAGGAAAAAAGAGTCTCGAAGTCAAAAAATACAAGAGAATTAAACTCCAAAATAAAGGTTAATGATTTAACATTAAAAAATAATGAAAAGATAAAGTGGATGAAATTTAAAATAAATGAGAAAAGGCTAGAGGCCAATGAGATGAAAGGTTAAAACCATGAAAGTAAAAGAGATGAAAGATTAAGATGTAAGGGACAAGATGGAGAGCTAAAAGCAGATGAGGTTAAAGAACAAAGCAGAGAAAAATCATTAGCATTCTGAAAGAGAGGAGTGTAAGGATGAAAAGAGCGGCCTCATACTGGGTCATTTGTTATCCTGATGCCACTGCTTTCTACAGAAAGCCCTTTGAGTTCTAGGTGCATTGACTGCCTTTGCTGTAGTCTGCATGATGAACACGGGACCAAGCATCCTCAACATGCAACATGTCTTTTCTGGGTAAAAAAATACATAAGGGCATGCAGACAGACGAGCGAGAATCTCTTTGTCATTTGCTTATAATTTAATGAGAGATATAATGAATTAACCAGCGGCAAAAGAACAAGGGATGAGGACATGAATGTTTAAAAAAGAAAAAAAAGGATTTGCTGAGCATTAGATGGGATTTTCAGAAAGGTACAACGACAGTGACCTGAATGTAGAAGGCTTCCGCAGAAGTCAGCTTGACTCTGAGTCTTAGAGGGTCCTTAGAATTATCATCTTGAGAAGTTGAAACTGACAAGATTTTTCCAGTAAGTTTTATTTCAACCAGTTTATAAATAGTATTAAATGTTCAGGGTAAGGAATTTGTCGTCAGCGAGGAGCCACTGAGATCTTTGAAGAGTTCTGCTGTAGGGAGCGACATAATTGAAGCTGTAAGTTGATATAGCATTAGACTAAAGCAAGGATTGCGAAGAAGAGGAACAAGACACCCTTAGGAAATCAGGGAGATTGTGTGAGGACAGCAGGCTAGGTCACAGACCTACTTCCTCCTAGGACAATTCAGAGGAAATGACAGAAAAGGAAAAGCTCCTATGAGAGCCATGGAGAACAGTAGAAGATAAGGAAAAGAACTTTGAGGGGGAACAGACATATTTGAGATGTTTTTCAAAGATAGAAGGCAGGGTGATCAGGCAGATGGAAGAAAGAAAGCAGAGAAGCCCACAGCACCACAGAATAGTAGCTAATAGGTTTGCTATGGAAGTGAGGCCTGTTGGCAGGTGGTCACATGCGAATGAGCCAGAGTTGATTCAGGCTGGGTCACTCAGCTTTCCTCTCCTGGAAACTCAGAAGTAAGAACCAACTATTTTAGTTTAATGTTAACAAATCGTTCGAATGTAAGCACACACGCAAGAGCTGTGACATAGAACGTGTCACCTATGGTAAGGAGGTGTGTGTGCAGTGAGACAAGAGGATTGTGGGAAAAGGATTCGATTTCTCTTGTAGCTTCTGGCAGTTGAGGTTACTGACTCTGGCTCCCTTGAAACTTGCACAGACGTCTCTCAGAATGTTAGATGGGTTTCTCATCTCAGTCTTAGGTTAGATTCTGCGTTATTGCACAAATGTTTCCGACGTGGCTCCCTCCTGACTTCATGTCTTTTTACAAAATTAACTACTGAGTCCAGCTTGTGCTTCCCATAGGCACATGTGTGTGAGGTTGTCTGCTGGGTCACAGGCAACCTCCCAGGGGCACCCACTCCCAAGTCCAAGCGACTCTCTCTTCCTCAGCAGCCATCAAATGCAAGTAGCTCCACAGCTGGGGGTAAGGGCTGAGAGTTCCTCTCCTCCAACATTTGAATTTTAACTCTCTTCATCTTGTGGGTTCACGTATGTAAAAGGCATGTCGTGAGGCTAGCCTTTTATAATACTCCTCTCATCCTCCAGTTCCTTCATAATTTCTGCCCTCTCTTCTGAATGGCTCCTGAGCCTTGAGAGGAGGAAACTCTTCCTTGCTGTCTAGCCTTCACAGTACTGAAAAGTGGTACCCAGGCAGCTGAAGGAGAAAAGACATTAGTGCTGGACCGTGCATGCTCCAGCAATGACCTGCCAGGTGAGATATTCCCACTGGTGATACAGTGTGACAAGGCTCTTCATGGTGGTGACCAATTACTCTCATGCTTGGATCTAAGACCTGTTCCATGGGAGGGAATTCTTACCTGGTAGTGTGAACGTGGTCCTAACGCATGACTCGGGAAGCCACAGGCCTCAGGGGAGGGAAGACCTATTGATGATGTTTTGCTAAATGGTTATGTTGCCAGGCTCCCTTCTAAATATTTGTGCTTATGACCATAGATCTGCGGTACTCCCAGCCTTGGTCGGAGAAGCTTCTTATCGCAGAGGGTGGCGATTGATGCAGCCGTTAGTAGCTGTTCAAAGCGCTAATAATGAACTAGGGTCAGTGCTCAGCCACAGACGGTGCATTCAGATCTTTACAGATACAGTGGATAGTATAAATTCTAACCAGGCTTAAGCAAGGAGGTTTCAAGAAAACGGGTGAGGAATGGCAATTAAACTTTTGGTTGTTGTTGCTGAATTAATTGCCCTTCTAAGGAGGTTGTAAGAAATGGAGGGTATTATCCCTTGTGCTATGTGGGGTTGTGCGAAGTCGGTGACGAGAGCAGCCTCGAAAGCAATTCATTTAACCAGCCATAAGTCAAATTAATGTTGTCTGGTTACCCTGAAAAGAGCAGCTACCTGCTGGAAGCATCGCGTGACCTCTTAATTAATATACGCTTATTGACTAATAGCCTGGGGCGGATTCTGGTTTCATAAACCATAACCTCAATCAGCCTCTGAAAATTTCCCTCTGGCTTTAATGTGCTACTGTTTGTAACATTGTCCCTTAAAATAGAAAATATATTCAATATTCCCTTTCTAGACCTCAAATTGACACTAATTTATTCTCTTTGCCATGCAGCACTGAAATGCCTAGTGAATTTCTATATTTGTGTACCCAAAATACATTTTTTTCAGACTGATTCGCTTGCTCCAAAATAACAACACCCTCCAAACTCAAAACAACCCCCAAAACTTTGTCAACTGTGTGTTCTAATTGTTCATTTGGAAATTTTACTATCAGAGCTAAATTCTCTTTCCTTCAGAGTTGAGTAACTTTGCCCTCTACGAGACTCTGACTTTTTAATGCATGCTGTTTTCTAGCGTGAACTGGGGTCACTAGTTAATGCTGGCTTTAAAACAGCTTCCCATGCTATGGGCCGCGAACAACCCTGGCTTGTGGGCAGCATTGCTAGGGAGGTTTGCGTGTTCGTTTTGGGAGTCTCTTTCTCATCGCCACCTCTCTCCCTCTTGAGTTGGTTTTCTGCCTTGCAGTTTCTCTGTATGCACGGAGGCAGCTTCTCAATCTCCCCAGGAGGTTTTTGTGCTGGAGAAATGCTCTCTCGATGACTGTCTATTCCTGAAACACCCAAGATCTCGTCTCTGTCAAAATGCTTCTGCCGCATATCAAATACAAATATTTGTCTTCAGATATTAATGACTGAAAATACCTTTGACTATTATGATGTAGAAGAAACTCCAAGTAATAGAATTGATGTTACACAGGATTTACTAATAGGTTTGTTTACGAGACATTAAACCACACAAAGTAGAACTGCCTACAGAATAGCCCAAGGATAAAGTACTGTGCTAACCAGGCCTGTTAGACATAAGCAAAATTATGATGCTTGGTAAATGATTGTTTACCTGGATTGGTCAGCCACTAGGGCCATCCCCAAGGAGCATGCCTCAAACAGCTCAAGAGGGCAGCAGGCAGCAGACCACAAAGGGTCACAAATACCATCAAGTACTGACCTGCCATTAAGTCCCCTGTGCCCTTAATCAGGAAAAGCCTAATTCTGCCTGGTGGGCAAGATGACCCCAGGAAACAAGTATTGAAAAAGAACAACACTGGTGTACTTGAGAAATACCCTGTCGATGGCATTGCTGTGTAAGCCTTCCATCTGCCTACACAACCAGTCTTAGGGTCGTCTGTCTCTGTTTAAACTGTTCAAAGTGTGACCCGGGGCTGGGACCTGAAAGAGATTTAAGGTGCATTAAGTCTAAGCTATATATAAAGTGTATATAAGTTAGTACAATCTATTTGAGGCCAGTTCTTCTTTGAGCATTAACCCCAACTAGACCCAAGCACTATTAAAGAACTCTTCCCTTTTTAAATTTCTCTGTGTAATTTCTTTCTGGGCAGGTATGTTATTTCTATAACAATTATGATCTTAGGAAACCTATTTTATTTTATTTTGTGTGTGGTGCATGTCCATGTTGTGTGGGTATGGGTGCACTTGTGTGGAGGCCATCAGTTGACAAATGATATCCTCTTTAATCAGTCCCCACTTTGTGATTTGAGGACAGGGTTTCTTACCTGGAGCTCACTGATTGGCTAGGTTAGGTGGCCAATGAACTCTAGGCATCAGACTGTTTCCCTTCCTCAACCCCAGCTCTGGGGTTACTCATATTGCTTCTTTGATTTTTTACGTGTTGAATTCAGGTCTGCATCCTTGTCTGGGAACACTTACCTAGGAAGCCATCTCCCCAGACTGTTATGCATTTTATTTTAAACAAAGATATTTAGAGTGTCTGAGGAGTAGTGGTCAGGTTGAATGATAAGATGCTTAGCGCAATAGACTCAGCCTTGCGGTTTGTATTTGTTCTCCTTTTTTGTGAGTTGCTCTTTTGTTTTCACTGTGTTCTTAGCAACCTCCCTGTGCTTCCTGCAGTGGACTCATCTGCTGCCATGACTGTGTGAATCATGCGAACCTGGGCATCTGGGTCACGTGGTTTAGTTCAATTCCCTCTCCTTAAATATGGACTTGGAAGAGGGAGGGAAGGAAGAAGGGATGGAGAAAGAGAGAGAGAGCACTTTACCATATGGTCTTGAATGTGGAAAAGCAACCATGGTTCCCTGGTATGACTGAGGAGCTAAGAAAGCCTGTTGGAAGAGAGATGGGGTGGCTGGGCAACGACACCCCAAATTTGCACAATAGCCAAGCCTGAAGGACTCACATGCTATTCAGGCATCACTAGGCACAGTGTTTCCTTTAGGCTAGTAAGACATACTTGCTAACAATACGGAATGGATGGTGGCCGTTCTCAGCCTCAGAATTGCCCCTTATTAGATCCAAAGCAGCCCCCCTCCCCACACCAAATGGCCATGCTGATGACAAATGACCTAAACAGAGGATTGTTATTGGGTAAGTAGAAGCTCATACTCAACATTTCCCAGGAATCTCATAAAGCAGGGGGTGAGGAGGTGAGGGGTGAGGGGATGGGGAATGGGTAAGGAGCGGGGTGGGGGGAATGGGTGGGGGATAGAGGGGTGGGAGAGTGTTTCCATTTACCAGCATAGCCACTAATTCTCTTATTTGCCCAATGGTCAACTACTTCAGGCGAGGGTTTATAGTTCCCGATGAACACAAACAGCCTACAACAACTCAAAACCCCCATGCTAAACCCCAGGCTGTTCTCCTGTTCCACATCTCTTCTTCTGCCTCTTCTTGTCCTCTTAAAACCAACAAGGCCTTTTCTGCTCTCTACCATTCTCAGCCTGCTGAGAGCCTGGCAATTTGATTCCCCAAATAAACTTTTCTTTCTACCCATGGAGTGGTCTAGTTCGGCAGTTCACTGTTCCCACGCTGCTTATGGTTCCTGTCTGCGTCCCAGGCATGTGGAGATTACTGACCATCTGGAGATGTGGTGTTGGTGAATATTTAAAGGAGAATTTTGTTTACAAGAGGAAGATAAGGCCTCATCACTGATTGCCTGTGAAGAAGAAGAGCACTGGCCAAAAATGGGAGGGCATGGTAGTGTGCTGAGAGGACATTTCTGAAACTTGAGGCAAAAGGAATATTGGTACTAGGTAGCAAATTAAAATCCAAGGAATGTATATCAGCTTTCAGGTTGATAGGTAGGTTCCACCAGGCTGAATTAATTAGATGCCTAGCATGAAGCCAAGTGTGACATTACTGCATTACTAAAAAGAGATGAATGTCTTATTTTCCCTCCAAGAATTCCAAAAGAGACATGCCCACACTAAGGGCAAAAGTCCTGAGTTCTAATTTATCCAGTCACAGTCCTGAGTTCTAATTTATCCAGTCACAGTCCTGAGTTCCATGGGGTCAAGACATATTGTATGAGAAAGCACACGAGAATAGGGGTGGAGACATTTCTAGCCCTGTCCCAGTTAGAAGCAGAAACGGGTGCCCTTGATTCCACACCCCTAGTCCTCATAGAAGGGAGTGTAAGCAGACACTCTCCGTGGCTACTTTATCCTCAAAAGTCACCAGTTAACCTTCTGAGGCACCGTGAAAGGCTGGAAATTGCCAAGAGGAATCTCTTCCAATAACATTTTATGTTGGAAGGTGACTGTGACTCCACAAGAAAATGAAAAGAAGACTCTAAGTGCGCCATCCAAAGGGAGATTGGAACGGATTTGAGGGACCCACTTTTGTGATTAAAATATGCCCTCCTTGCTCTTTCAAATGCATGGCCTCTTTTTTAAAAATGTAAAATTAATGAAAAAAGAAGCCATGCATTTGAAAGAGAATAAGGAGTGCATGGGTAAGCTTAAGGGGGGAAGGGGAAGGGAGTAACGCAATTATATTATAATCTCAAAAATTAAAAAAGAATCTGCTCTGGAGAAGTTGCTTTTCTCATAATTAACACCACTGATACAATTTTAGAACCCTAAAGCCCGTTATATCAAAAGGCTATGGTATGTATTTCTGAGCCAAAAAGAATATTTTCTTAATTCTGAGATTTCAATTAAATGTCATCCTTTTTTTTTTGACTCCATAAAGTGAAATTAAATGGCCCATGGTTTCTTCTCTGAGACCCCTCTTTACGTGTTTATTTTAGTGTTGAGTCAGGTAATAACACCTCTGAGATGAAGAGCAGCTGTGGCCTCATGTCTGTCTACGTTGGTAATAAACAGGCAGGAACTGTCTGAGACAGACTTGGAGGTCAGTGAGGACAAGGAAGCATTTGGTAGGGGATCCAGAGTACAGCGCTCATGATCTCCTAAGTGACAACACTGTGTTTGTTACTGAAGGATGGTCTTCAAGATCACAGTAGAGCGCAAGGGTGAAGTTAGAATTCATTTGTGTATCTGAGAAGCATTCGGGGACACAGCACAATGCGTAGAGAGTAATGATTTTTTCTGTGCCTTGCACAGCCCTGAAACCAGTAACCCACCACTTCATAATCTTCATGAAGACCCCCAGGCAAATAAAGGCACAGGAAAAAGAAGATGAAATGCCCTCAGGTATTCATCTTTCAGGTATTTAAGGTAGCAGGGCTCCATCTAACCCATTGTCCATCCCCCTTCCCCTGCCCCCTTGAAATTTTGGAAAAGAGCCCAGTGGGTATCAGGATTCATTTGCTTAAGCTGTAGTTGGATTGTGACCCTCAGACATCGAGGTGTCAACTTTATGAATATCTTCATGGCTTAGTTTTTGTTTTCTTCCTTATCAGTCACAATTAAAAGCAAGTCAAGGAAAGTGTTGGTTTAGTTTGAGAAGGGACAAGGCCCCTGCTGGCCCTTGTGACATTGTTGGTATATTGACTCTTAAGTGCCCATCTATGTTCCGGTTCTTCTTTAAACATAGAGACCAAAGGTCAAGCCAAGACCAGGGCACTTTTATTCCTTGATGAGTCATATCACTAATCTTGGGCAGCAACGTTGCCGTTTTGACAAAATATAAGTGAGACACAACAGTCAATTCATATGGTTACCCTGTGTTTGTTTTGCAGTAGGGGCACACGGAGTATATGAATTAAATCCCTGTGAGAAGGATACCATCTCACAGGTAAGAAGACGAAGGAAGCATGGTTCACCTCCATATGTCGCATACCCCATATGGTCATAAAGCTAGGGCACAAACTCGGAGAGTGGGGCTGCACCTGTTAGGATGCTACCGTCCTGCCTCCCCCCCCTCTAAAGCCTGGGAGGATAAAGAGCCTGACACAGGGATCTTGCTGGCGTCCTTAGTTGCTTCCCTTGAATACCCCTCTCCTGGCATTGCTGTTCTGCCTACAGGGTAGAATATGCCAAATCTAGAAGAAAGGAATGATGCCAGCATTCATCAGTGAGGTGACAGCTGATCCTTCTTCATGCTTCCCATGCTTGTTTCTAATCCTGTTAAAAAAGACCATTGGTAATCAAAACTAGGTCTCTATTATTAGGAGATATCTCTTTTTTTTTTCTAAATGACATTAATAGATAATTGAAAAAATTAATGATTCTTGGTCTGTAGGGTAAAACTGTCACAGGCTGACAGGCACCTTGCCGGGCCTTTTGTAGTTCAAGCTCATATCATCTCCTTGTTTTTTCTTGCCTTGTGTCATAGCATTAACAGTCAATTTTACACAGCCTGGAATCACCCGAGAATGAGTCCAAGTTGAAGGGTTGATCAGATGAAATTAATTGTTAATTTATATCAAAGGCCCAGCCCACTGGGGGTGGCACCGTTCCCTGGGCTATAGAAGAAAGCTAGCTAATTAAGCCTGCTCCTGAGAGAAAGCCAGCAAGGAGGATTCCTCCATGGTCAGAACTTCAAGTTTCTACTTGAGTTTCTGCCTTGACTTCTTTCAGTGATGGAATTTGACCTGGACGTGTAAGCCAAGCAAACCCTCGCCTCCCTTGTCATTTTTGGCTAGAGTGTTTTTGTCATGGCAACAGAGAGCAGACTAGATTACCTTGTTTGCTTAGACTTTTGTCTAGTGTTTGTTTCTTGATAGCAAAGATTCCTAACTGATTTTGTTCAGGGCAGAATTTGGAGCTGGCTGCCAGCTTCTAGTTTCTGTCTCCAAGGTCAAGTGGTTTATTGAGTAAAGTGCTGTGGATTTTTTTTTTATTTTTTTTCATTTTTATTTTATTTTATTATTATTATTATAATTTTCTTTTTGTGAGACAGGGTTTCTCTGTGTAACAGTCCTAGCCGTCCTGGAACTAGTTCTTGTAGACCAGGCTAGCCTCAAATTCACAGAGATCTGCTTGCCTCTGCCTTCCCAGTGCTGTGATTAAAGACGTGCACCATTGTAGTCCGAGGCTGCTTGTTCTTTCCCAGATTTCCAGACCTGAAATAAACACACAGAAACTATATTTGCAATACTGTTTGGCCAATAGCTTAAATTGTCCCATTTTTATTAATCTGTGTATCCCCGCGAGGCTGTGCGGCATCTGTCTCCTCCAGCAACCCCACCCCCCCAACTCCTCATTCTTTCCTCCTCCATCTGTTTGGATTTCCTACCTGACTTTACTCTGTTAGGCCATTGGCTAAAAGCAGCTTCTTTATTAACCAATGGCAATAAAACATATCCACAGCCTACATCACCTCCCACATCACACCACCACTGCCAGGCACTGTGGAATTCTAATAAAGTTCCCTCACGTTTGCATCAAAATCTACCCAGGGAAGAGCTTGATGCAACTTTCAGTTGGTATTTGCATTTCCCCTTTAATTCCTCTGTTTCCTTCCCGTAGTCCTGGTGACTGACCGCACAGCCTTGCTCTTGCTACTCAAGCTCTCTACCACTGAGCTATCCCCAAAACCTTATTTTTTATTCCTCTGCTGTACATGGTGGACTGATCCGTGAAAGCCTTTCTGGCCCTGGCTTTTATGATATTTTTTCTTGTCTCGTTCCAAAAAAACATGGTCATTACAAAAGAAACACAACTGTTGCAGCTTCTCCGAAATAGAATAATGACATTTTCATAGCCAGGAACGGCGGGAGGAAGTGTGGGGATGGTGATTGGCTCAAAGCAGGAGGCTTTTTTTCCCTTCCAGAGAAGGGTCGCTCACCTCTTCAGAAGTGACAGCCGTGATAACAGGCCGATTTTAGAATTTGTCACCTCGTGTTAACGTTGTGCCCTTTTGTAGTTACTGACATCTGTCAGAGGAAATGCCAACTGCAGGGAGCTTGCCTATAGACTCGGCTGAGGATGCAGAAGCCTTGCATCTAAAGCTGATGAGTTTTTCCCCCCATTTCGGCTTGCTAGAGGCAGAAGTGGGCCAAAGAGCTCTGGCCTGGGCATCAGGATACTTTGTTTCTCCTGGCTTTGGGGCTGGCTGGCTTCTTGACGTTGTTTTCCCTTGATCTCTCTGGTTCTTTAGTCCCCTCGTCTGTGACAGGCATGAGCTTGCAGGATTAGCTGTCAAATCCTTTGGTGCTTGAAAATTCTGTGAATCTAATTTTTGATAGATGCTGGAGATTTCCAAGGTCTCCACACTAATATTGTGTTTTTTTTCCCCCTCTATTAAAAAAAAATCCAGCAAGTGTTTGGCTCTTTAAAGGCCCCTCCCCTTAGTTGTTTATTGTGGGGGAATGAACAGATTGGTAGTGACACCTCGGAATAAAAGTGCCTTGCCAGCCACATAGCCTTTAAATCTTCCCTGATAAGCAGTGAGGAAGGTCCTGGCTGTAGTCAGACCTTTATCTTTGTATTTTTGTCTCCTAAGTCCTTGTGCTGCTGGTGGCCTAGTAATGTTAGCTCAGAAGTGATTTGTTCCGTGGATCTATGCCTAGATAGGAACATTAAAACCGGTACACTTGTGAATAATATAACCAGAATATTTGTGCTGAGGAGGATGGCCTAGTTGGTAAAATACCTGCTGGGCAAGCATGAAAGATCTGAGTTTGGATCCTCAGAAACCATGAAAAAAGCTCAGCATAGTGGTCTGCATCCATAACCCGTGTGTGTGTGTGTAGAAGACAGGCAGACCGCTGAAACTCATCAGCTAGCCAGTCTACCTATGTGGATGAGCTTTAGGTTCAATGGGAGATCTGTCTCAAAAACCAGTAGAGGTGGAGAGCATTGGAGAAAGACATTGGGCATTCACCTCCACATGCATAAGCACACGTTTGCGTGTCCCTGTATGTATGCATACACATTCTCTTGCTAATAGGTGCATACGTCACACATCACATACACATTCTCTCGCTAATAGGTGCATACGTCACACATCACATACACATTCTCACGCTAATAGGTGCATACGTCACACATCAGTCTTTTTCTCTCTCTTTCACACACACAACTGGTTTTTAAAGGCACAAAATAAAGGAAGCCATCACAGAATCCATCATGGTCATTTTTGTATCATTTGGGAGAGCCTATAAATACCAATCAGTCAATCATTCATGTAACCAACTGTTGCTGTGAAGACAATCTGTGAATGTGGTTACTATCAAGGGTCAGTTGACTTTGGGCAAAGGACATTGCCTTGGATAGTATAGGGGAGGCTCATCTGCTCAGAGGGAGGCTCCAAGAAGAAGGAATTCTGTGGATGAATTCAGCCCAGGCTGAGAGTGTCAATGTGTATTGCCTGATGGCCTGTCCCGGGGACTTAAGAATCGCTGAGCCTGGCTTCACAACTGCATGAGACAAGGCCTTGCAGGAAACCCCCCAATAGCTATCTGTTCCTGGTTTGTTTCTCTGTTAAAGTCCTGGTGCATCCAGACCTCACGGTCTCTGCATGTTCTACAGAACGATTCTGGGGTTTCTTCTAAAGGGCTCAATAGTGGGAGGGCCAGATGTTCTGAATCCCAGACCTGTCACCGTCTCAGAGCACCATAGAGTATGAGGCACAGGTGTCAAGCATGAAGGACTCCCACAGCCTAGCCTTGTGCCCCAGTGTCCCATCCCCTCTGGGCTGAAAGAAATGTTCACTGCTTCTTGATGTTTTCCGTGTGAAATGATGCATGGTGCATGGTGTGTTGGAAGTGCAAGCATGGCCCCGGGGCAGCGTGATCCTTGGAGCTGATCTAGTGAAATCAAGTGCTTATAGATTTTATAGAAAGTCTCTTCAATGTGGAGGGATATTAGGGTCTCAGAAGAGCAGTTCTGGAAGTCGTGCTGGGAAACCCAGGAAAGTGTTTCTGGGCTTGCAAGGACACTTTCTGCCTAGGCCCTTAACCAGGTAAATAAGCGCCTAAACAGTGGTCCTTAACACATCTGGAGTGGGCCCAGATGCTGTAGAGCATCTAGTGCAGGGTGTCTCAGCCCTGGCACTGATGACTTTAAAAGACTTTTAAAGGGCTGTCTTGTGTTGCCCTGGAGAATGCTCAGCCCCATCCTTGGTCTCTACTGGGTTCTACAAGCCAGAAGCACCCCCTCACTCACAACTGACAACAAATGCAGGGGTAAAACCACCCTGGGTTAAGAGCAGCTAATCCAAGGAAAGCCAGAAGAAGGAGATATGTGAAGATACTTTTATTTCGGTCTTAAAGGTGTTCTTAACTTTCTCTGTGTGGGTACTGGGATGACAACTTGAGGCTAGTGTTCTAGAACTTTATCCTAATGCTTGGTGCTCTGTCCTGTATTGCTCCTTGTGTATTTTTTACTAAATTGTCGGGGGAACGCAACTTGTTTTCTAGTTGGAATGGAAGTGCTTTGGCCAGAAAGAAGCATAGCTAGTGTGTCACAGTTTGCACGTTGAGAGCTCTCAGTAAATACTGGTTGATTGATTGACAGGTTAAAAGAGAAGTGGTGATTTTCAGAGCACCAATTTCCTTGCCTGAAAGTAGAGTAGTCAAGAAGTTCAGCGTGTGGGCTCCCTCCTCCCACTCTACCCGGGAGACAGTATCTGTTATGGTTTAGATAAAATTCTGTGGATCCCCGAGGGGCACAGCAGGTCCTGAGAACAGCCAGTTCCAGGCAGGGATGGCACAGTTCCCCAAGTGGCTGCAGTGGGCCAAGAGGGGCAGCAAGTCCCAGGCAGGGAGCCACAGCCCCAGAGGGTGAGAGACAGAGATGGTATGCCATGCAGTGTGAGGCTGGGTATTTATTTAGTGGGCTATGGAAGGGAAAGAGGAGAAGGGGAGAAGAGCAGAGAGAGAGAAAGAGAGAGAAACAGAAGGGGGAAGGGGAGAAGTGGGGAGAAGGGAGAGACAGAAGCTGTCTCTTCGAGAGGGAGATAGAAAGAGGAAGGACTCAGGCTGGAAGCTGAAGATCAGCTTGCCTAGACAGTGGGGGCTAGGGGAATGGGAGTGTGTGTGGCTTGTCTCTTAAAGGGACAGAGCAGACCATTACAATATCTTGGCTGCTTTTTAGTTGTGTTAATACTGGGTAAGTCATATAGATTTTCTAAGCCCCAGGTTCTTGTCTCTAAAAGGAGGAAATGATGGACTTAGATCTAAAATTAGGTATGTATCTAAGATATCTGGTACCCCAAACGTCACCTATACATTAGCCATTACTAATATCAATGTTAATTTCCTTAACAAGAGCCTTAGTTGACAGCTGGGGAGGTCAGTTAGGTTTGGGAAGATCTGGGACTTACTGAGGTTGGGAATAAAGTAGGACCGAGGTTGTGGTTGAGGTGGGCGGAGGGAAGGGTGAGTTGCCTGACTGAAGGTGAATCTAGAACTTGGCCACTGAGGAGGATGATTGTTTTGCTTCCCAGACTTCAGTGTCCCTACCTACGTGGGCACTCCTTGGAGCCTGGGCAGGGAAGCATCTGTCCTCTGAATCTCCCTTCTCCAGGAGCTATATGACTACTCCTGGCTTCTCAGGAAGTCTTTGCAGCAGTAAGCAAACCTCACACAGTTTCAAGAGCATTAAGAGGACACACGAGCCCCTGCAGGATGATTAGAAAACCAACGAGTTTGCTCTGTGGGATAAAGAGGTGAGGGCCAGCCATTCAGAATTGATTCAAAACAGTCACTTGATGAAAGACCCCTGGGGAGACCGGGGGAATGTGTGTAATCTGGCAGTTCTGCAGGTGAGGCACCATCCCCTGCTTGGAGAAGTGGGGCTCACCCAGACAGCGTGTACTAACTGGCTCTCCTTTCTTTCTCCAGTGCAGCTCAGAGAGCTGCTCCTTGCCCAATTAGGCAGCCTCTGTGGATATCGCTTTCATCAAGCCTTGTTAAGAGGGAAGATATCACAGTGTGCTCTCAGCTTTCACATTGACTTTGAAGCCTGCATTTAGCTGCCAGAGGGAATGTTCGTTTTTCCCCGGGGCTGGGAGGTGAGCCCTGGAATTAATAGGTGATGTGTCTCCATGTACTGCTCGGTTCAATACTATCATCGCTCCTCTTCATTCTGAAGGATTAATGACCTGGAGAAAGAGGGGGACCCTGAACAGGTCATAAAGAAATTAGGGGTTTGGAAAAATAATTCCCAGACTCTATCCAGACTGCCAATACTAATGGCTTCTCATGGCATCCGGACATCTCATGTCCCTGGATATCAGTGACCGAGGCAAGCAATTGCTGAAAATGACCCTTAAATGCTACCTTTTGTTTGTTTTTAGACAGGGTCTCACTGTGTAGCCCTGGTTGGCCTGACACTCACTGTGTAGACTAGGTTAGCCTCAAACTCACAAAAATATGCCTGTCTTTGTCTCTTGAACATCACTTAAAAACATCAAAAGATAAGGTAAAAATATTTTCATATTTATTCTTTCTGCACACATATGTAATGTTTTTAAAATCCTATTTTTACCATTGCAATCTCTCACCCCACTCCCCGTTCTGCTGAATGCCTTCCTTTTCCCAAGACCCCTTCTATTTTCATGTATTATTATTATTATTATTATTTTGGTGATGTCCTACTGCTTTTAATTAGTGTTCCTACATGAGAATGTGAGAAGAATTATTTACGTGAACAGGATCCACTCACCAGTGGACTCACTGGTGACGAATATGACTTTCTTTCCCAAAGTAACCACTAATTGCTTATTGCTGCTCAGAGAGGGCTGGGGTCTCGACAACACTGGCTCTGCCCCCAGGAGGCCTGGTCTGGGGCCTGGAGTTCATGTGTCAGCAGCCCTGCCATGTCTAGAAGGCAGCATTCCACAGCATGTCTCCCTGTTCTCTGGTAAGGCACTACTTTGGTTACATAACACTCTCCCTCAGGGTCGCTACTGGCATCCCCAATGCCAATATGTTGTTGGCATTCTATACTATCCGTACCAGATGTTTAAAAATCCCTTAGCCCCATTTCAAAAGTGCTCACAATCTCACCTTATGTTACCCCATCAACAACTCCTGCTCAGTGATTGATTGATTGATGAGATGTCCAAAGTGATGCATTGACACATAATGCCCAGCATGGGATGGAATAAGCTTTGGTACTATCTTATTTATTTGCAGAAGATATTGTTTTTGTCTCCTCAGTATCCATGGACTCTCCTTCTTTTCCTGATCATGGTATCCCCTACTTTCAGGCACATGTCTTCCTTTCCCTGTCATTAGGAACTGACCCATCACAGAGCCTTGTCTTGGTCACAGAGCTTAGTCCAAAGATGGACACCTGACCTAAAGTAGAAAAAGAAAACGGCCCCGTTTTCTTCCTTTGGGTACAAGATTGGTGAAATGTTTAGCCCAAAGCCATCTGTAACCATAATTTTATCCTGAGGGAACAGGTGACCTAAAAAAGGGGAGATTGGTAAAAAAAGAAAAAAAGAAGAAGAAAAGCACCAAAAGATGAGAGTTTTCCCCCTTTTTCTGGACTCCAGTTTCTAGTTTGTGATGGTCCCAGGTTTGCCTGATGTACAAGCAAGTCACTGCAGTGAATACTGGTACTAACTGTTTTTGCTTTATCAAGAACTCCCCTGTGGCTTTTGGCCTTTCAGTAAATGAGTGAGAATGGCTAGGTCTTCCTCACAGGAGTTTTCAATAGAGAGTTCTAGCTGAAGGCCCATCCATGAAAGATGTTACAGAGATTCCTAAAGCAGTTTATGTTTTTGAATGAGGGGAAGTTAGGAAGAGAAGGGGAGAGACTTGTTTTCAGGAGGCCATAGAAAGGACTCCCCACAGTGAGGGCACCGTAGGAATGATCCCTCAAGTTAGCCTTGGGTATCACGAGCATCTGGAGACTTTTCCTTCAGATGTATGGGAAATCGTCACACAGTCATTGCCAGAGAATCATAAGCGATGTCTCTTCAGAAGGAACCTCTAGTGGCATGCAACCAGGATCTCACTCACTTTCAAGAAGTGGAAGGATAGCATTCTTGGATTTCCAGTTAAGGTAATAACAAGGTTAAAGTACCAATGCCAGCCGTTGTACCTGGGGCAACTTCTCGCTCTCACTCAGCCTTCTTGCCCATGTTGGTACTCTATGTAGTTGCCTCTCCTTGCTCCTCTAGCTATTCTATTTAAAATGGCACTATCATGTCTCTATACCTGATACTTAATAATAATCCTATATCTGGCTGTGATCATCTTCTAATGTTGCCTGTGTACCAAGATGATATTTAATGATTTATGTAATTTAGTTATATTTTATTTAAAATCTCAGCCTTTCAATGTGGTGAAGACAGGCCGAAAGATGCTGGGAAAGACCAATCCAGCTGATTCTAAGCCAGGCACCATTCGAGGGGATTTTTGCATTCAAGTTGGCAGGAACATCATTCATGGCAGTCATTCAGTGCAAAGTGCAGAGAAAGAGATCAGTCTATGGTTTAAGCCTGAAGAACTGGTTGACTACAAGTCTTGTGCTCATGACTGGGTATATGAGTAGAGATGGAAAGTTCTCAGCATTACTGATGGATCCCTGGGCACAACTCTTCATTCCACAGAATGGATCATCTTTTCTAAAACAATAAAGACTTTGGAACTGGAAAAAAAAATAAATAAAATCTCAGCCTTGTCTTGGAAACACTTTCAGAGGTGACAGTTATCCAACAGCAATGGAGAGGCTTACTTCTCTTGAGAATCATGAAAATATCCTCATCTCTCCCTCCAGGATTCTGTTGATGTGCAGAGTCTGTTATTGCTTAAAAATTGAGCTAGGTCCCACTCTCAGTTCCACCACGATAGCTGAGAAGCCTTGGCCAGGTTGCTTGATGTCTCTTGCTCAGTTTCTTCATCTTGCAATAACACCTCTCTGACGATCTCAGAGAGATAAAAGTGCTAGGAGCATTTAGCACTACGTCTAAAGCATAAACAAGTTGTTGATACATATTTATGTGTATGAAGATATTGTACATGCTCAACTTTCCTTTCCATGACTGTAGTACGTGTCTGTGTTGGGCTATTGGATTTGTGTCCTATGTCTGATCTACATCTTAGCTGTATATCGATCTCTGTGCATATCTGTGTGTGAGATTTACCCAAACAGATTGAATGTTTGGAAAGCTTGTACTAACTTTGGACTTTCTGAAGAGACAGCACACAGTCCCCCATGTATTCCCTTTAATGCTTATTGGCCAAGTGGAGTCCAGAGTCCTTGGTCCTCTGGACTCTCTAGGATATTCTGTTTGTCTTAAAGAAAGACCATGCATCTCTTCAGGCATACCCTTGCCCTGTGAACAGACAGATTCAGACAGAGCCAAGTGAGTGTTGCTTGTTAATGAATTATATAATCTACCAGTTGACTTCCCAGACTCAGAGTTCAGTGGCTCTGGAAGAAACAGCCAATTTCTATAATATTTTCAGAAAGAGGAATACGTCCTAACAACCTCGACTGAGACCTCACCTCCTTCCTCCTTGAGGTTCCCATCTATAAAATAAAAATCATGGAAATCTATGGTAAGCTTGTCTAAAGAACAGGGTGATTCCTACCAATCATTTCTGGTGGCGGTGTGAAGGAAGCAAACCTTCACAACACCAGACAACTGGAACCTTCTTATTGGCTACCATCACCTCTGGTTTATAGATAATATGAAGTAATCAGCAACTGGAGGCCTAGGTGGAAATCTTAGGGTTGAACTTGTGCTGACGGAATAACTGCTTGAAAACCTCTATTCTTTAGATGCTGCTCAATGTCACCCATTTGTGTCACCTTCCCTATTTAGTGATGTCCCCTATGAATACTCCAAGTGGCCTATGGCTTTCCTTCAGAGTCCTTATCATTCTCCAGTAGTCACTGACTTCTATGAATACCTCCATCAGTGTGGATGTCCTCCACAATGTGGCAAGAACCACAACATGAGGGATAACGTCATAGTGTCTGAGATGTCACAGAAATGCCTGAAGATTCTGTGGCACAGTCAATCAGTGGCGAGAAGTGCTCTTTGTGGATAAAGGGATATGAAAGAATCTGAGTATTTCGAAATAGGGAAATGACCAGGTGCTTTCGCTCTGGGATCCTCTAGAAGGCCGGCAGAAATGATTGAAGACAGCTGGATTGGAAGGCAGAGAAATGACATCTTGCTCACATAAGTCTACAAGCTTGTGGTAAAGACTAAGTTTGGCATTATATCTTATAAACATTGTCTGCTGAAAAAACCAGCGATTTAGATCAAAATGGGAGAGAAGTGGGAGGACAAGTTGAGAGTTGATGGAAATGACAGTGCTCTACCTTCGAGGTGTGACGTTCAGATTGGCTTAGTGCATGTCACTGACAAACAGAGACATCCTTGGTGGGTCTTCATTTCTCAGCGAGTCCCTTGTAGTCCTTTCACATGCTGGGAATCTGGAAATCTCATCTCTTCTGTTTCCTTTTCTTCTCTTCTTGCTGGTGTGTTTTCTATTCAGCTGTGCTCTGGGGCCCTAACTTTCCCGGATAATACCCAGTCTCCTTGAAATTCTGGGTGCGACTTTTCTTCATTTGTAACATTCTATATACCACTAAAGAGTGTGATGGGGGCAGGGGCCCTTCAGACCTCTCAGGGTGAAACATTCCTTCAGATAGAGCATCCTCTCTCATCCCGATTTTGTCTCTGTTCATAGCTTCACTTTGCTAAAACACTTTGTGAGCTACCTCTGTTTAAAGAGAAAGGCACACCCATCAGGTGGAGGTCATGTGCTTAGATGCCATTTTTCTGTTCACATTTTGGGGAGATGTGCTAATTCACTCATCAATCCATATTTTATAAACACCACAGAGTGTCAGATAAAGTGCTTTTTGGGGAACGAGAGTATAAAAATTAACAGACACGAGCTCTCCCCTCAATTTTTGTGGAGTGAATTTACAGTGCAGGGTGGAGATAACTGCTACTAACACAATCAGACAAGTGTAGAATTTACACATGAGGTATGACTTAGCAAACAGAAGCTTCCAGCACTGTGCACTGTCAAGGACCAGGGTTGACAATTTTCTTTTTTTCTCTCTGTAAGGGAGTAGTCAGTAATATTTTCGTTTTGTAGGGCAAATGATCTTTGTTATCCTATGTAATGATGTCAGTGGATTTTTCTGTCCTGCCTGCCAACTCCCAAATAACCACATGGAGACCTTCTTATTAATTACGAGAGCTTGGCTGATAGCTTAGGCTTGTTTCTAACTAGCTTTTATAACTGAAATTAACACATATGCTTTAATCTATGTTCTTTTATGTGATTCGGTTGCCTTCACCATGCTTCTGGCTCTGCATCCCTCTGCATCATTTGCTGGAGACTCCACCTTTCTTCTTCCCAACGTCCATTGTGTCTAGTGGCCCCACCTGTACCTCCTGCCTAGCTAGTGGGTGATTAACTTTTTATTGAACCAATATGAAGGCGCCCTATGAAAGACACATCTTGACAGTGTACAAAAGGATAATTTCACAACACAATGGTGCTATTTTCATGTGGAAATAGGATCACAATGCACAGCTGTCTTGATCCCAATAAAACTTTACTTAGGAACATTAAGATATGAATCCAGCACAGTTTTCAATATGTCACAGGATAATATTCTTTATTATTTCTAAAACAACCATGTGTTAATTGATTGGATAGTTAATTCATTAATTTTTGTGTTTGTATATGTTTGTGGGTTGTTCACACGCCACGGAATGTGTGTGGAGCTCAGAGGACAGTTTTCAAGAGTTATTTGTCTTCTTCTACCCCATGGGTTCTAAGGACTGAACTCAGGTCATCAGGCTGAGCGCAAGTACTTTGACTCAGAACTATCTTGTGGGCACACAAAATTATTGTTTTATTTTTTTAAAGATCTATGTTATTTTTTAAAAATATTTATTTCTTTTTAAATTATGTTTACAGATGTGTGTGTGTGTGTGTGTGTGTGTGTGCTCGTATGGGTACCTGCAAGAGATGTGGGTACCCACAGAAAACAGAGAACTCCATGGAGCACACGTTATAGGCAGTTGTAAGTCACTTGACATGAGAGCTGAGAACTGAATTTGGTTTTCCTCAACAGCAGTACACATTCTGTGTTGATTTGAATGAGAATGGTCCCATAAGCTCATATATTTGAATACTTGGTCCCCAGTTGATGGAACTGTTTGGCAAGGACTAGGAGGTGTGGCCTCCTTGGAGAAGATGTGTCACACAGGGTGTGGGCTGTGAGGTTTTCAAAAGTCCACGCCATTCTCAGTTAGCTCCATTATCTCTTGTAGGCAGGGATATGAGGTCTCAGTTGCTGGCCCAGCACCATCCCTACCTGCCTGCTGCCATGCTCTTTGTCATGATGACCCTGGACTCTGACCCTCTGGAACTGTAAGCCCCTGATCAACTCTTTTTTCTATAAGTTGTCTTGGTCATGGTGTCTTTTCACAACAATAAAAATGTAACCGAGACATTCTCAACTGCTAAGCCATCTCTCTAGCTCAGATTTATTTTATATTTAGTTCTGTGTGTCTCTGTGTGGGTTTGCTCATGAGAGTGTGGTTATCTTCAGAAGCCAGAAGAGAGCATTAGGTCTCCCTGAAGTGGGAGTTATGGGTGGTTGTGAGTGATCCCATGTAGACACTG
Organism: Chionomys nivalis; assembly: GCF_950005125.1. Taxonomy (NCBI): domain Eukaryota; kingdom Metazoa; phylum Chordata; class Mammalia; order Rodentia; family Cricetidae; genus Chionomys; species Chionomys nivalis. The sequence continues at coordinate 46,318,735 of NC_080104.1, read as the reverse complement.
AGAATAAACTTCAGTCCTCTGCAAGCGCAAGAACTCTCAACTACTGAGCCATCTCATCATTTCCACATAAAACTGTTTTAGATTTGAACTTATTCTCAACTTAAAATAAAACAGTCATGGAACTAAGTAAAATATATAGTGGACTGGATTTGATCCACGGATTGTAGTTTGCCACACCTTGTCTAGGGAACTAAGGAAGGGCTCTCCTGAAAGAGGGATGTTTGATATGAGAACTGCATCCAAGAGAGGTAAATGATGGAGCAGGGGTGGTACTGATGTGGTGGTGGAAGGCGCTGAGAAAGAACCATGCTAGTATGTCAACAGTGTTGTAAATGAAAGGGACCACACACAACTTAAGGCACGAGTGGACACATTACAGATCCAGGATAGTTCCTAAAAAGAAAGGTGATTGGCTTAAACCAATATTTTTCTGAACCGTGTGTCTGCAGACCCATTCTTAGTATCCAGTGACATGCAGGGGACACACATTTTGGTAATGTAAGTCTAGGGAGTCTTCGGCTATAAAGAAACTCCTGAATATTCTTAGTACTTTTGTACCAAGGAACTTAGCCATGCAAATGACCCCAGTGCCTATGAAGTACTTTCATAAGGGTATTTCTGGGCCTCTGTGTCTCTGGATTGTGAGATCTTTTAGGCTAGTATTCTATTCCACTGTTTTTGCTACAGCTCGAGTGTGGACTTGCCTGGGGGCAAGGGGATGGGTGGTATGGCTCCCACAGGAACCTGTGTGCAGTGTAACGATGCTATTATAGTTGCAAGAGAATTGAATGTATTTTACCAAACGTTCAGTAGGGAGAACAATAACAGTAGATATTTAGCTGAAGATGACATACAGCTTCTCTGGAGAGCTGTGAGACCCTATTGATTCTCACTTCATAAAATTCTTATTTGAAATCTCTGATATCTGTGAGAGCTCACCAAGTGGTACTCCATGGATGTGGATTCTCCTAGAGGAATGGCAGAAAGGAGCGAGAAAAGTTTGTCCTCCAATACCTGCAAGTCTGGAGTTGACTGGATAGCAGCAATCACTCATTCAGTTTATTTTAGCTACATGGTGTTACCCCCTAAGCATGGACAAGAACTATTTGTTTTGCCTCTTAAAGATATTTTTAGAAACTTAAATTTTTTGGGGGGGCAGCTTTTGGGGAAGTACCTGGATAGTTTTATATGAACAGGTTTGTGCAGATGCCCGTGGACTCCAGAAAGAAGACAACAGATTCCCTGTAACTTCAGTCACAGGTGATTGTGAGCTGCCACTGGGACTAAGGACTGAGCCTGAGTCCTCTGTGAGAGCGGTAAGAGCTCTTAGCTGCTGAGCCATCTGTCTGGCTCCTGTTGCTGCTTTTTGAATGTAGGATAATATTCTCTTTTTAACTTAAACTCTCTCCCTTTCTATGGATGGAGGAGATTTTGATAGTGATTTTTTGATGAGCAGTTTTAAGCATCTTTTTATTTCATTTGTGCATGGGTATGCCTGTCTGCGTATACACACACACACACACACGTTTACAGGTGCCTGTGGAGGCCAAAAGGGGGTGTGGGATCCACTGGAACTAGGAAGACAGATGTTTGCCTGATGTGTTAGGATCCAGATGTCTGGTCCTCACGATTGAACAGCAAGCACTGTTAACTACCAAGCCATCTCTTCAGCTTCCTGACGAGTGTATTCCAAGCTGTTGTGTGGTTTTTGGATTGCTTTTCTATGGAAGGATCACCTTAGGATACAGGTCAAAGCATTATGGGAATGCTGTCTAGGATGTCAGTTGACATACTGTGAAATGGAAAATTCCAGGACAACATTGAGTCTATAATTCATAATCCTAGAGAAACTTAATAAGAAGGTGAACCCAAAGAAAAACATATAGTTATCCTCCTGGATACTAACCTTCATCAGGCGATGAAAGGAGACAGAGACAGAGACCCACATTGGAGCACCAGACTGAAATCCCAAGGCCCAAATGAGGAGCAGAAGGAGAGAGAGCATGAGCAAGGAACTCAGGACCGCAAGGGGTGCACCCACACACTGAGACAATGGGGATGTTCTATCGGGAACTCACCAAGGCCAGCTGGACTGGGTCTAAAAAAAGCATGGGATAAAACTGGACTCACTGAACATAGCGGACAATGAGGGCTGCTGAGAAGTCAAGAACAATGGCACTGGGTTTTGATCCTACTGCACGTACTGGCTTTGTGGGAGCCTAGGCTGTTTGGATGCTCACCTTACTAGACCTGGAAGGAGGTGGGAGATCCTTGGACTTCCCACAAGGCAGGGAACCCTGACTGCTCTTCGGGCTGCTGAGGGAGGGGGAGTTGATTGGGGGAGGGGGAGGGAAATGGGAGGCGGTGGTGGGGAGGAGGCAGAAATCTTTAATAAATAAATAAATAAATAAATAAACAGGCTATTCCAAAAAAAAAAAAAAAAAAAAGAAAAAGAAAAGAAAATTCCAGGACAACGCATTAAGCACTGTTATGCCCAGATCATGGAGTTCCCCCAAAACCAACTAGGAGATTGAGTCCTCTATGTAAAAGCAAAGAGCCTTTATTCTTATATAAGTTTGCAAACTCAGACTCTCTGTGTGTCCGTCATTTTGGAGTGGTCGGAGAGCCCTGAGCTCAACTGGGGTTGGGTTTTTGAAGTAGCAAAGGTGGGGGTGAGGGATTTCTAAGTTTAGGACCCCTGATTGACTGACATTTGTCTGGGGGCAGTATCCTGGTGAAGAGAGATGGGTGTGTGTTGGCAGGTGATCCTATCTACAATGGTTGGAACATTAGGAATTTCCTTTGGATGGTCTGTTCCTAGGTAGTCTCAGTTTGTGGGCTTTCTTGGAACCAGGGTAAACTACTGAGACTCAGGCCTCTGTTGTGCTTGACATAACTGGGTCCTACAGCACCGAGGAGCTCAGTTTTCTCTGCTTTGCTTCTCATCTGGTTTCTCTTACGTTTGTTTCTTTCTAATTGCCACACCTCAGCCTTGGATCCAAACACGAAAGAAAGCAATACGTAATTAGTCTCCTCTCCTTTGCTCAGTGCTGTGGCTGCGGTAACTAAACCACTTGGGAGCGTCCATGGTACTTTTCCAGTATACTTGCAAGGAAGAACTGTTAATCATACACCAGAGCCATTTGCTGTAAATGGAGCATTTATCTCCCATCTTCTAGTCAAAAGTTTAAATCCTCACTTGGCCTCCATGTGAATCTTACTGAAAATTCTGAAGCACCAAAGCTGGAAGAGCATTATAGATTCTCTGACAGGGCTTTCTCAGTTTTTTCAGAAGGAGAAACTGAGGTACTGGGGTCATGGAAGAGTCAGGCTGACTCACTGTCTCTCTTGATTACTACTTTGGGCTTTTTTTCCCCCTGGTGTAGCTTCTGTGTGCTATCCGCTGCCCACAGTTCTACAGCAGAGTGTTGATTTCCCTCTTCAACTTAATGCAGGCAACAGCCTTGTATAGCACCTAATCTTGGCAGATGGGAGGGTCTACACCCGTGAGAATAAAGCAGCAGCACCCTCCCAGACGTACAGAGAGTTGCTCTGGTTTCTGTGGGAAACAGAAACAGGACAGGCCATGGGGCTAAGTGGAGAGAAGAGTGTGGAGTGGGGTTGGGAATATTTTACAGTAGTCAGATATATAGAGTCTCATAAACAAACAGCACCAGTAATAAGGAAACTGCCTTTGCTTCCCATGTATATATGGCCAGGGGGAAGGGTAAGCAGTAAGGGATTTATGTAGGTTGGCCACTAGCTTCTTTACACGCTCCTTTTACGAGACATCTGTGGAAGCGAGACTACAGGTGGGGAGCAGGAAGTCGGTGGGGGCGGGGAACTATTTTTAAAGCTCTTTAATTTTTTTCTTTAATTTGAGAAAAGAGGATAGAATGTATTTTTCCATGAGCTTTTGCTTTCTGAGCCTGCCTAAGCTTGAGGGAGATGGTGTCTATTTATCTCATAGAGCTTGAGAGTGAATGACTCATTCTGTATTCTTCCAGAAACTTCTGGGCCTGGGCAACACCCCCTCCTCCCATTCTCAAGTTGCTTGCATGGATCGGTGATTAAGAGCAAGGAACCTTGTGTGGGATTTCCAGATACTGCCAGATAAAGTGCAGGCGCCCTGGTAAGTTTGACATTTAGGTAAACTATGAATAATTTTTTTAGCACAAGTATGCCTTAAATATTGCATGAGGGTCCTAAATTTTTATTTTCTAAAAATGGCAATGCTATTCATGGATAAGTGACTGTAGGTTTATGATGAAGACCAAAGAAATGGGAAGGTCTCTGGGATGTTTGGGTCCTTCCTTATCTCAGAAAGACAAGTTGATTTAGGGGAAATCACAGGTTTATCTTGGCTCTGTGGGGGCAAATGGCCCAGTATGGACCTCAGAACAAATGTTTTCTTGCTCTGGTGTAATGTAGTATCTTGGGTTCATTAGTAGGATGAACAGCATGGGCTGGCATGCTTGGGGAAGCTCCAGAAAGAAGTAGGACTTGAATTATTGGACTAGCAAACATAGAATGGTTCCAGGATGGGCTTCACACTAGGATGCTGGTGTGACTATGTCAACTGTGGGGTAGGGGCAGAGATGAGCTTTTTGTCAATGGAGGAAGAAGTAGGCAAGGTGTGTCTGTGCGGCACAGAGCAGTCACTGGACCAGGGGATTCAGCTGGTCTTGGAAGAAGGGAGCCCCGTAGCCTGTTGCATGCTGGAGGCACAAGGATGTGGATTTCATCTGCAATGCCATAGAAAGGAAGTACTGGGGATGCTGAGTGGGTAAATCATCTCCGTGTCAGCCATCAGAGTGATTTTTAAAGACACGGCTATGTTAAGAATTTGAAGAGGAATTTTTAAGTCTCTAGAGTGAACTTGCTTCTCAGAGAGTTAGGAGGTTCACTGATAATCTTTCTATTTCTCTAGGGAGGAAGCGTAGCAATAGCTCAATTCCCCGAGAAAATGAGTTAATAGTGAGGCATGGTGGGAATTCCTACTATGATCATCGTGGTAATTCTGGTGGGAGGAGGCCACAAGCCAGAACTTCTGCTCACATAGGTCTCTCTGTGTGTTGTGTGTACAAGTTGTACTTATGTGTGTGGTATGTATGTCTTTGTATGTGTGTTACATATGTATGTTATATAGATGTATGTGTTATGCATGTGCTTTGCATGTATGCTGTTTGTATGTATTTATTTTATATGTGCATTGTATGTCTGTCTACAGTGTATGTTTAATCTCTGCATGTATGTTGTGTTTGTATATGGTATATATATATGTCTTTGTGTGTTGTGCATATGTATTGTTTGTCAGTATATATATATTGTACATGTATATTTGGTATATATTTTGTCTGTATGTTTTTGTGTATGTACATGTTATGAATGTATGTTGGATGTATAGCTTTCTGTGTACATGTGTGATTCATAAGTGTGTTGAATTAATGTTTGTGTATGTGCATTTTATATATGTGTTGTTTTGTCTATGTAAGTGTGCATTATGCATGCATGCTATAATATGAGTCTTTGCATTATATGTATGTTGTGAATGTATGTTATTTGTGTGTCTGCAAGTATGTGCGTGTTGTTGTGGATATGTGTTTGTATGTCTGTGTGTATGTATGCATTGTGCATGCGGTTGTATTTAGTCTTTCTGTGTAAATGTGTATGCATGTGCATCCTGAGTGAAATAATTACCTGGTAACCACAGCTTTGGATATAAATCTTTCTCATCTGAGTTGAGAGATATGTACATAAATGGGTGGTTTGGTACAGTGAATATTCTAACTTGAATTCTCAAGAGGTTGGTGAGGAAAAATTATTGTCAATGGATAGGGCTTGGGATACTCACCTGAAGAAAACACCCTAAGCAGTCAAGAGTTAGTTAAGCTCAGGAAAAGAGGGAGATGAATGCCAAAATAATGCACACGGATACCCTGTCTGGTCTGGTTTATGAGGGGTCTAAAGCTGGCAACCTTTAGCAGAAGAACTTCGGACCCGTGGGATGAATTGTCAACCTTTCTTCTTGCCCTCCGTGTTTCCCCACAGACTGACTGAATGACTAGAAATTACGTGGACTGAGATAAGCGTTATCTCCTTTATGAAAACTAAAAGACTCAGCAGGGCAGGCATGCCTAGGGACCTAAGACCAAGGAGCATAAGTGATTATGGAAGTTGAAATAGAGGTGGCAGATGCGTGTCTGTTGGCACACTAAGCGAAGGGGATACTAGCAAGAATCAGTGAGACTAGACCATGACACCTTTGACCCAACAACTTTGCCAGCTCTTCTCTTTCCAGTTCCGCCCAGTTCTGTGGGAACCTCGTTCCGAAGTGAGGTTCTGTCCAAAGTATTCTATTTGGGGAGATGTGAAAGAGGCCTCAGGAACTGGGAGCATGGAGGAGTCACACAATGAACAAACTGCAGCCTGTGCTGTAGTTGGAAGAAGAGCCATTTCTTAACACGGGAGCTGACACTAAAGGCTAAACAGGAGATACCCCGTAGCTGAGAAATGTCCCAAACTGAACTCCGGAGAGTCAGCATCTGCACGTAATTACTTAGGGTGCATAATTCTCTTATGGGTGCTCACTTAGTAAAGTCATTTACATTTACATTCACAGCTCATTAGGCGCCTTGTGGATTTGATTTGAACATTTTAAGTGGGATTGTTTTTAATCTTTGGAGGCACTATAAACCCACAGTCACGCTCAACTGCTGCAGACATTTAGAAGGGAAAAATGTTAAAAACTAGTTTGTTTTGCCTCCTAGGAGGAGTTTTATAAAGGAGGGGTAGAAGTGACCAGGAATAATCGAAGTGGGGCATTTGTTTTATCTCTTTCTTTTGGGAGCCCAGAGCTTATGGAACCATCATGGCCAAAAGTCAAGTTCCTCGCAATACAGACAGAAGAAGAACAAAATGAAACGTGACTTTCGAATCGCTATAAAAAAATCATAAAATAACAGATCTTTCAAACAGATGTTTAATTTTAAAAGAGTAAACACTGCAGACTTGCCAGAGACTGTCAATGGTTTGAAAAGCCAATACAGTCTCTTCCCTTGGGCTCCTGCACGGGCTGTGATGGGAACGGTTGGTCTTTAGTGAGGCTGTCACCATTCACAAGTGCGCCTTCTAAATGGAAGTTTCCTTTCTTTGGGAACCAGAGGCATTTGCAGTTTATTCATGGTGTCAGGTGTTCCTTAGCTGTGCACTTTGGGAAGTGAGTTCAGTGCCTGTATCCCCGCCTCCCCTTCTTTATGAGAAAACTGTCAATGGAAGATGTGTTATTGGGCCACGCTTCACGGAACCAGCATCTCCTTGACTGTCTCTAGGTACATTTGATCTCAAATCTAAATGCTCTATCAAGCGGTTCTGTCCTTGCCTTGGCTTTGGTACTTAGGTGCAGGCCTGTAGTATAAGCCACATTTGGAGCGTGTGCAAGCTGTGGTCTGGTTTTCAATGGTAGGAAAGGCTGGATAACCCACTGCCACTTTAGAGACTGTAGGATCTGATTAGTGCCTGGATAAGGAGATTGTTGTGGGTGGGGTCTGATGACAAGTATTTCCTATAGGTTCATACTTAAAAACAGGGCTTTCCTGACCCAGGGAGATTCCTGATACAATGAAGCCAGGTGTAGTGCTACAGGCAACATGTCATACCAGAAACGGGGGAAACTGAGGCAATAGGATCCTGAGTTCGAGGACATTCTGGGTTGTATGGGGAGTTTGAGGACATCTTGGACTATGAGTGAGACCCAGCTTCATCCAAGTTGGCCCTCTGGGGCTGCATTTCTCTCTGCTGGTCTCATGCTCCACCCCACCCTTGCTCTGTATCCGGTTTCTCTGATGCCTGTGTCTGCGGACCCTTCTACGATCCCAGGAAGCTCCTCTTACCAACCTTGGCAGTTCCCTCCCTGCAGGAGCAGTGGTTGAGTAGGCACACAAATGGGAGACTCAGTGATCTTAAGCCCTGGTGCTTTCCCGATCCCACGCGACAGACCGTAGCTGTGATCTTCCGCATCAACCTAAAGGCATCTCCCCCATGAAATGCAGCTCTTTCAACATGGGACACAATGCTAGAGATCCCCCACATTTCAAGAAGAAATGCTAAAGACAGAATTCTGTTTCATGTGGGCTCTCACTTGTAGGAATCAGCCATTGGTTAGGGAGCACACAGAAGGTGCAAGGAGGAAGGTGGTTGGTCACCTCTCCAGGGACCTATCCTCGGTGCTACTGTGGGGGATGACAGTGTCAAGACGCAGCTGTGGACGGTAAAGCCTGGAGTTGTATCGCAGCCATAGGAATGTTGGCAGAAGAGTTTGCTAAATGTCTTTCCTAATGGGTTTATGAGCCGGGCGGTGGTGGCGTACGCCTTTAATCCCAGCACTCGGGAGGCAGAGGCAGGCGGATCTCTGTGAGTTCGAGACCAGCCTGGTCTACAAGAGTTAGTTCCAGGACAGGCTCCAAAACCACAGAGAAACCCTGTCTCGAAAAACCAAAAAAAAAAAAAAAAAAAGTACCTAATGGGTTTATGAACAGTGGGGTCACACGGGTTAGTTAGTACAATGTTTTGCACACATCATGTTTTCTATCGTCCATCACTGAAAGGAACAAATTGGAACTTTAAGGAGAATAAGAAGAGGAGCTTGGCTTTGTTTGACTCTTTCTGTATAGCATCTGGAGGCAAAAGGCCCAAATTCACCCTACGGCTTTAATGTGTATTAGCTGTGTGACCTCTTTAAACTTGTTCTTTATTTAACCAAATCAACATTACAACTGAGTTTACTCTCCTGGGGAGTGACTGTGGGAACCAAACCACATAATGACCATGTGGAACTTACCTTAGGAAGGTCTTTCTCAAGTTTAAAATGGCCTATTTGCTGGTTAGCTCCAACTCCTCAGCAATAGGAATGGACTTCTGCCACCATCTTTGTATAAGGTGATTCGACATGTACTTGAATATAATCAATGGTGAGCGTTTGCCTCAAAACCACCCAGAATCCTTGCCCTGGAATTATTTTTTCTTTGTGATAGATTACTACTGTGTCCCTCTGGCTGGAACTTTCTGTGTAGACCTCACACTCACAGAGATCCCTCAACTTTGAGTGCCAAGTACTGAGATTAAAGGCATACACCATTACATCTGTCAAAGATTTGTTTATTGACTATTTTATGTGTATATGCATATACCCGAATGCATTTCTGTGTGCCACTTGTGAGAAGGGATCTATGAAGACCAGAAGGGGGTGTTGGCTCCCTGCAACTGGAGTTACAGATGGTTGTGAGTCGCCTGATGTAAGTTCTATGAACCCTGGGTCCTCGGGAAGAGCAGCAAGTGCTCTTAACCCCTGAGACCTTTTGTCAAATTCCCTGCCCTGAGACTTTGGAGATGCAGCTGAGGCAGCCATCCCTGTCTGCAGTTGTAACTAGGAACTGATACTTGAAGACAGCCATCTTCTCCCATCCACGCTACCCACTGAGTGGCTACAAATGAGAGAAGTAGGAAAGTCATACATGAAAAGAATCAGAGAAAAAAAAACAAAACAAAACAATGCGCAGCTACTCCATGGGCTCAGAGACCCTGAGGCATCATTGTTTTGGGGGTTTTGAGACAGTCTCATGTCCTTATAATAAATCTCCATTCATGCTGAAGCCACCTCAGATTGATTTTTGCCTCTTTCAATCAGAGTGTTAAAGCATGCTTGGGATGCATTTTCTAATAATGTGTTTTCCCCATAGGTTTAAATATAGCCAGGGCATTTCTTGGCCTCACAGAAGATCTCTATCTTTTAAAATAGATAAGGAATAGAGGTCTTTTATGGCCAGTTTTGATCCAAAGCCCAGAATCTTCATTGTGTCTTCTTATTCTCTGTTAAGACAACAAGCATTCTGGTCTCCAGCTGCTGTCTCCATGGTGATCAAGATTCCCCTATAGCATCTGCCTGGCAAGGGACACACTGCATGCACAGCTGCAGATGTGTGTCGTATGCGGAAAGAAGGGTGTGCAGGTGGTATCAGGAGGGCCGGCAAGACCACGGAGACACCTCTGCCTGCAAGGAATGACATTTGCGTCCGCCTGCCTTTTGCCAGTGCAGCAGAGCAAGGTGCAGAGAAGTCCTCGTGGAAAATTAGCTGTAATTTACGTAATACCACTGATGCCCCGCCAGTCACTTGATTATGTGATTGAATGGAGCGTTCCATTTGGAGATTTGCAATTTTCTCGTGCTATTGGCCTTACACAATTACATTTCCTGTCATTTATCACTCCGTGGAATACCAAGACAAATTTACTTCTCCTTACGTTTATCATATTACAGGGGAAGTAGAGAGGCAGGTTTTGCCAATTGCTTTACAGCAGCCGGTACCTTGTTCGTGGAGGGCACCGGACAGCTTTTTCTCCAAAGATCTCTCTTGAACATGCTCTGCACTGGGAGGATTTTTTCCTGCCGTGATTGTGAAGTTGAGATTTTTCTTCTTAAATGCAGCATTGCCTTCTCAAAGGGCTACCCAGTGAGCCCAGGATGACAGTGAGGCAAAGGGACTCCCTTGTCCTTCAGGACTCAGAAGCAACAATGCCAAGATGGGGCGTTTAAAAAAGTACAGCAAGGTGATGCCTTCAGGATGCTGAGGTACCGGCTTGCTCCATCATATGTTGGGACATGTAAAGGTGTACCTTTTAAGCAATGGCAGCTTAAATATTTAAATTAGGAGGCAAGTAAGGGTCCTGTGGGGCCCTGAAAGCAAAAAACTTTTTTCCTTCAGGCCATTAGTTGCGGTTTAGCTCATACACAGTCTGACCTAGATTTTTCCCTTCCTCCGTAAAGATGGCATTAAAGAATAATTCAATCTCTAGCCCTTGGTGTTTTAATTGAGCCTTTCAAGTAGTTAGTAAGTAGCTGGTCCCTGCATCAAAAGCTTAGGCTTGTCAAATGCAGCTCTATTCACTGAGCCTCCGGACCAAGCCTTCTGAACTGTTCCATCCTCCATCCTCCATAGGGGCTGAAGGACGCCACATTTATGCAAATGTGAGATGTGGTTTCTGGAGGCCACAACCCCCATTGTATCCCTGGATACAGTTGCAACAGCCCAGAGACCTGGAAGCTTCTGCTTCTCTGGCTGACCCCAGCCTGATGAAAAGAGAGTTATCTTGTCAGCACTTTTAAAGCTCTCCCAGGAGTCCAAGGAACCCGCTGCCCCAGTGATTCATGGTGGAAAGAAGCAGGCAGGACTCCTGGAATCCAGTCCTTGAGAGGATTCTTACATGCATGCTCTGATAAAGCCTGGCAGCCGCCCTGGGTAAACAGGCCCTGAAACAGAGACAGACGCAGTCTGAACTCTGGCGATTCAGAACAGTTGGCTGATCAAAGGGCTCTTTAATTTTGAAATTGTGGTTGCTTTTCAAGTCAGGTGCAAAGGGGGGGGGGCTGTGGGGGCTGCTCCGTTTCCCAGCCCTGACCAGTGCGAAGCAAGGGAGCTCTGTGCAGGAATCAACTCCCCATCCCTCCCCAGAATGGCATATTGCCTCTCTCTTTTAGTGTTTAGGGATGTGCTTTCTGGGTTGATCTTACTGCCACACCATAAAGAAATATGGGCCTACAAGTACAAATTCTTTTTTTTTTTTAAGTTAGCTTCTTTATTGATTCTTTGGGACATTTTACATCATATACCCCAAATCTGTTCAACTCCTGGTCCCCCCATATCTTCCCCTCACCCTGTAGCACCCCCTCAAAAGAAAATAAAACAAAGCAAGCAAACAAACAAAAACAAGAACAAAACCCCCAAACAAACAAAAAACCAAACCAACACAACAAAAATCCTCTTTGCTTCTCCTTCTTTCCCTAACAACAACAACTGAAGGCAAACGCAAATAAATTAATCCCACAGTAACTCAGGATTAAGTATAATAAAGGGGTTCTTTATTTAAGGGGGACTCACAGATCACAATCCTCTGCAGAACAGGGGAACAAAAACCAAATCTGGCATCCAGGAGGGAGGGAGGAAGAGAGAGAGAGATAGCGTGCGAGTGGGCAGGCACACACCCTTTTGGTACCCAAGGCCACACGAAACGTGGTCTAGCCTCTCAAAGGCCATTGAGTAGTGGAGGTTCCCCATCAAACAACAACAACAACAACAAACCTCTTTGTTTCTCCTTGCCTGCCTCTCCAGCACCTCTTCCGTCATCCTGGTGGCATTGGGGGCCTCTGTGTGTCACACAGTAGGCCCCTTTGTCCTCTCACCTTTACTTGCAAATGTTCATTGTAAGAGTCACTGGTCTGGTTCAAGGCCTCTGGTTTCTGGTCCACCACCATTACCGGATCCTCACTGGAACTCCTCCGAGATTTCCTATGGCCGCCTGGAGTCTTGGAGATCCTGCGGTTACTGTTCCACAGGAATTCTATACTGCCCCTGCTTGTGGGGACGTCGAATGCCACCAGGTTCTCACTCTCAGTAGCCTTGCACTGAATATGCTTGACCCTTTCCAGCTTCAGAGAATCATGACTTGGAGCTGGAATAAGTTGGTCCGGATGATTACTGTGGACTGTGAAGGTTGCGTTAGCTGATTTTCCTGTTGCATTGATAAAATACCTCAACAAAAGCAGCTCGTGGAGGAAGGGTTTGTTTCAGTTTATGCTTAAAGGGTTTATAGTCCATTGTGATGAGAAGGCAGGGCTACAGGAGCAGGGAGGTCGTTGGTCCAATTGCATCTGCGGTCTGGAAGCAGAGGGAGAGGAATAGTGGTACTCAGCCTGATAGCTCCTTTTCATCCACCTGGGTCCCCGAACCTGCTCCAGGGTTGATCTTCCAACCTCAGCCTAATTTAGATACTCCCTCACAAGCACCACGGCTTGTCTCCTAGGTCATCCTCTAGCTTATCAGACTCACAAGATTAACATAAAAATGGCTTCTTCTTGGTGATCTCGGTTGTCAGCTCCATGGGATTTAGAAGCACCATGGAAACACGCCCTAGCGAATGACCTTCCCAGAGTTTCTAGATTGGGTTAATTAGACAAGAAGATCCATCCAAAGTGGGCATGGCCATTCATTCCATGGGGTGGAATTTTAGAAGGAATAGTGATGATGATGATGATGATAAACAGGATGTGAACTGAGCTACAGTTTCATTTTTTTTTTGTTGCTTCCTGACACTGAGTACAATGTGACTAGCTGCCCAAGCTCCTGTTGCTATAAATACTGCACAATGATGGACTGCACCCTCTGGCCATGAGCCAGATTCAGTTCTCTCCCTCCCTCCCTCCCTCCCTCCCTCCCTCCCTCCCTCCCTCCCTCCCTCCCTCCCTCCCTCCCTCCCTCCCTCCCTCCCTTACTCCTTCACTTCATCCTTCCCTCCCTTCCTTCCCTTCTTCCCTCCCTTCCTTTCTTCCGTTCCGTTTGTCAGGTGTTTTCCCAACAATGAGAACAGCAACCAAGACATGGGCTACCACCCTAAACTCAGAGCCCTTTTAAAGCTGCTCTGGTTCACTCTTGAGCTCCAGAGACCTGGGGTTGAGTCTGAAGACTGAGCACTGAGGTAGACATCTGGTCGGAGAGGCCTGCACCAGCTGATTACATCACTCGGTCGCATCTTTTTTTTTTTTTTTTGTGAATAACACTGATGTCAGGTTTAGGAGGCCAGTGCTTATAGTACTTAACATTAAATAGGGGAAAATGTTCTTTTTCCTCTTTCCCATTGCCTTTAGCTACTCTGCTATCTAAACTGATGTTCCGATGTGGAACCCAGGTTTAGCATGGCACACTTCTGCTTTCCTCTGTCTTTGTCTAGGCACATCCCATCTGCATTTTCAGGCTTGGGGGCAAATCGGGTTGAGAAATCAAGATCTTGGGAGAAGCACATAATTACTGATATCTCTCTGCCCCAACAACCCAGTTGCCCTCTACCCAACTTCTGGGCTTTCCATTTACACAGTAAAGTTGTGCCAAAGCCTTGTCCTGTCTCAGTTACTGTGCTTAAGGCTGGAAGGTGCTACTTGCCATCAGAGAACATGCAGAAGGTGTGAAGTGCGCTGGGCACTGGAGTCGTTAAAAGTGTCATTGTTCGGGAATATTATTTTCAGGTGTGTGACTTTTGTTTATGCTGCATTTGCTTAATTCTGTGAAACTGTGATTCTTTGCCTGTTTGAAAGACCTGATGGTCTAATAAAGAGCTGAATGGCCAATAGCTAGATTTACATGTGATAGAAAAAGATAAAAATGGAACAAACTACCCTAGTTCATATACTTAGCAAGAAGCTGGGTGAGCAGTCACATTCAGTTCCCTAACTCCAGGAACCAGGTAATAGGAGCACGTGGCAATGATCCAGGGCCCAGTCGTCACATGTAACTGTGTTCACAGGCACTCGGACACCCATGTACTCATTAGTACATGCACACATGTATGCAAATAAGCTCAAAGTTATTAGTGCTTGTATCCCACACCCAGCCACTCCTGAGGGCTGAGAGAAACAGTTCGGAAGACGTTCTGAGCATCTGGCCAACGAGCACATCTGAAGTCACGGATGGCAGACCTGGGTTTTTACCCCCACAGTGAGAGGGCATCTTATAGTCACAGCAGAGGGTTCTTCTAGGCCTCCCCTGGCCACCTGGCCAGGTATTCAGGGGTCAAGGGAGATCCCTGCAGCTTTCGGAAATGCTGCCAAAGAGAAGCAGGGGCATGTCTCTGAAGAATCCTTCCCCCCAGTGAGGCAGAGGGAACTACTTGTCTCTATTAATTGAATTCTGAACTTGACAGTGGAGCTCTGTCTTAGGTGAACATGACATGGGCTGAGTTGAATTTTTAACTTAAAGAATTAAAAAAAAGCAGCATAAAAGTGCTTGGGTTGGAGCCAGTTTTCACACTTTTGGCAGGCGCTGGCTTCCTGTAGAATAATCCTGTGACCTTGCCTAACATGAAAGGGTCACATTACTGTGAGGTGAGAATTTACTTCTGTCCATTTTATTCTATTGGATTTTTCTCATTCTGAGTTTGGGATGATCGTAATTAAAAATAAAAGTGCTCTCTTTGAACAACAATTTTGACAATATTCATGAGTTACCTCACTGTGTGTTAGGCACAGATTTAAAAAAAGAACATGCTGGTATATTTCAAACTGCAGAATTACATTCTCCAGCACACAATAATTTCACCATTCTGATAGAGAACTTTCTACTCTACCTGGAGTCCCAGAGTTTAGAAGAGTCCCAGCGAGGAGCTGGACCCAAGGACTCTGGTGTCAAATCACCACATAGAGTTTTCAGGACACTTTTCAGGTTGAAGGTCCTGTGTGGCGTCACCTGAAGGAGACCCACAGGGTCACAGATAGTCTGGGTCATTTTGGACTCCATCTTCTTTTGTCTTTGGAACCTTAATAATCATATAGAAAGTGATTGGCCTGAGTCTGACGTGCCACTTGCTAGCTTGCCATACAGATGTCCTGTGGAGAATGGCCTTTAGGATATCAGCCAGATATGATGCAGTCTTTGGGAAGGAGTTGCTATCAGATTGATTAATCAGATACAGTGTGATCCTATTGAAATCACAGTCAACCCTCCTTACCCTTGTCATCACAGATTTTAGTGCAATATTGAACTTCTTATTAACTTGGACTTTTTCAGAATAGTTTCTATTGATGTAAAGATAACACGATATTTTTCAGCAGGGCAATATGGGATGTGTGGGTTCCTATGTCTCTTCTCTCACTGGAGGGACTTGAGTGTGGTACAAAAAGGCTGGTATATGGTCTGACTTTGTTTTCTCCATCTCAGGGCTGGAGATGCCTGACTGTGATGTTTTATGTTGACTGTCAGCTTGATGGGATCTGGAATCACCTTGGAGATAAATCTCTGACCAGAGCTTTTAAGGGAGTTTGTAGATTGTAATCCAATGAAGTGAGCATGTACACTCAACTCTCTCTGCCTACTGTAGACATGATACAACTGCCTACCTCATACTCCTGACTTTATGACTTCCCTGCCATGACAGACTGAACTCTCAGACTGTGAGCCAAAACAAACCTTCCCTTCCTTAAGTTATTTCTCCAGGTGTTTTGCCACGGTAACAAAACACAGCTATCTATTGGCCACTGTGGAATTGTTGTGAGCTGGTTGGCACAAACCTTGTGGTGAGAGTGGAGAGTAAAGACATACCACCCCGTAAAAACAAAAGAAAAAGAAAAACAGCAACAACAAAGAACCTTGCTCACCTGAAAATCATTTCTTCCAAAGGAATTACCTCTTTTGGGTAAAACTGAAATATTATTTAAAAATGAGCATTGGTTAAAAAGTTCTACATGATGGTTGTTATTGCAGGAAAGGGATCGGAGTCTTCTGTTTCCTGTTTTTCCTGTTGCTATGGCAAATCACCCCGAACAAAAAGAAACCCAAAGAAAGAGAGGCACATTTTGGCTCACAGTTTCTTGGGGCAAGTCCATCATGGGGAGGAAGGCAGGGAATCTGGCCCATAGGGCAGCTTGTCACATTGTATCCGTAGTTGAGAGATAGAGATAGAGATGAGAGAGAGAGAGAGAGAGAGAGAGAGAGAGAGAGAGAGAGAGAGAGAGAGAGAGGAGAGTGAGATGGAGAGGAGAGCAAGAGTGAGTGAGACCGAGGGCGCTAGGATGGAGAAAGTGGGGGAGAGAGTGAGAGTCAGTGAGAGCTGGGATGGAGAAAGCAAGTGTGTGAGCTCACAGATGTGTGCTCACTTTCAGAGAGTGAGGATCGAGAGAGAGAGAGAGAGAGAGAGAGAGAGAGAGAGAGAGAGAGAGAGAGAGAGAGAGAGTTCAGTTCCGGATTCCAGTCCATGGAATAGCTCACGGTTAGGGTGAGTCTTCCCACCTCAACTCAACCTAGAGACTCCCCCACTGACACTTCTAGAAGCTTGCTTCCCTGATATTTCTAAATTGTGTCCAGTTGCTAAGCTTTGCTTTTCTACCACCTTTAAAGTTGTGGCTATGATACCCAGCCCAGGAATGATTGAGAACATTCAAGCTCAGACGGCACTTAACTAAAAAACCCTTCATCCACAATAAGAGCATGGCCACGTTTTCCTCTCCAGACGGAAGCCTTTGCAATCGGTCTCATTTGCAACATCTCCATCCTTTTGAGTACTCTTCTCTTTATGCTGACAATCCAAACTGGTTCAGTTAGATGCAAGGATGTCTCTGAAGGCCGTGGGACTATTAACGCCCAGGCTTAATTAAGTGACGGATTCGACTTCAACAACACTGACTTACCGTGGGAGAAGTGCCAAACAAACCTAGAATGAGTTTAATTGGATGCGAGCGATGCCTTGTGTATCCTCCACGTACCAAATGGCCCCGCGTGTGTGAATGCATACATTAAAAGGTATGCAAATATAACAACACGAATGTAGGTCAATCTGGAGCAGAATTTTCAAGCCCGCTGAGGATTTTATTCTGCGGCTCCTCTATCACCCGGTAGGTGGCAGCAGAGACTAGCGGAATTGCCCCCAAAGCCTTTCGAGGTGTGTTAATGGCAAGGAAATGATTGCCTTGCGCCTAGGTGAACTGGCTGCGGTTGGCATCGCTTCGCAGTTTCTCGCAGCACTCTTGTGGTCAAAAGTGAGCAGAGAGGGCCGTGCTTTGGGAACCTTACTGATTGTGTCTTTCGAGCAGGATTTTCTTTATGTGGGTGAGTGTCGCTGCTCTTTACTGGAGACCCACAGGTGTCCTATACAGAATCTTCTGCTTCTGTGGTCACTGCCCTCCTGACATCTGTTTATCATGTGTTCTTGCTTTTTTCGGACCCCAGAAGCTTTTTCTAAGATGAGTGTCTCAAACTTGGCCTTTGTGCACAGTCCCGTTCCCCGTCCCAGGGCACAGTAGACTTGTTTGTCTCCACTTAGGAAGGGCCGCTGAGCTGGGCTTTTGGTTTAGCCTCTAGTTCTAGAATGGAAGTAAAGAACAACTTCCTATCCACTGAAGAACCCAATCGATAAGTAAACAGCTGCACAGGCTTTGGCTGCCATCCCCCATGGAGTGTCACGGAACCACTGATGAGGAGATGGGGACCAGGCTGTGTCCTTTGAAGAGACTCAGGAAGGCATTATCACATGGTCACTTGCAATCCATGCATGGTGGTCGTCTTTATAAAACAGTCAATTGTACAGTGGCCACAGTTTTACCTGTGTAGTGTTTTACCCCCGTGTTCCAGCTCTTCCTAACACGGTTCCGTCTTAGAAATGGCGTCACAGTCACTGCCAGCGTCATAGCCATAGGTTTTTCTAGATGAGATGAATTAGTTCTTTTCTCCATCGTTGGAGCCAAATGCCCGACAGAAAGCAACATAAGAGAGGAAAAGTTTGTCTTGGCTCGTAGTTTGAGGGTCCTGTACACAGTGGGGGGGAGGACAGTCATGGTGGAGGCAGCATGAGGCAGCTGGTCACATGGTGTAGTAGGCTTTCTTTTGGGGCCACCAACCAGCTTCCAAATAAAGTCACGGAGACTTATTACTAGTCATGAATGGATGCTCGGCCTTGGCTTAGGCTTGTCCCACTGGCTCTGATAACTTATTTAGCCTGTTTCTCTTCATCTACATTTTGCCTCAGGGCTTTTTACCCTTCTTCCATTCTTTATGTCTTACTCTGTGTCTGTCTGTCTGGCAACTCCCTGGCTGGCCCCTGGCATCTCCTTCTTTTTCTCCCTCATTCTCTCTTCTCTCCTTGAGCCTACATTCCTTCTACTTATTCTCTCTGCTGGCCAGCCCCGCCTATCTTTCTACTGCCCAGCTATTGGCCATTCAACTTTTTATTAGACCAAGCAGGCACCTTAGGCAGGCAAGGTAAAACAGCAGCACATCTTTACATAATTAAACAAATGCAGCATAAATGAAAGCAACCCACCTTTGCACACTTAAAGGAATATTCCACAACAACATGGCAGTCCCAGTCAGGAAGCAGAGATGAAGGCTGGCGCTCAGCTCTCTTCCTCCTTTTCATTCAGACTGAGACTACGGCTCATGGGATGGTGCCATCTTCAATCAGGGTGGGTCTTGCTCATATCAAAACACCCTATAGGTATGCCCAGAGGTCTGTTTCCATGGTGATTCTAAACTAATAAAGTCGACATTGAACATGAACTGTCACAGTGTGTATGTATTTGCTTCTGTGGGGAACCTGCAGGGAGAATTGCTAAATTTTAACTACATTAATTTTTATTGGTGAGGATATATATATATATATATATATATATATATATATATATATATGTATGTATAACAGTTGTGTGAATTCAGTTCCTAAGTTGAAGCGATGATTAGTTTTTGTTGGGCTATTAGGTAAGGCTTTGTCTTCACTGTTTCAGCATCACCAAAATGGAGGGCGAACATTTCCTTCCTGATGAACTTTAGACTGGAATATAGATCTTTGGATCTCCATTTCTTGGTTGCGGGGGGCTCTCGTTAGATTTCTTTACTGGGGTAGGCTTCCTTTCTCAGGTGGCTATGTCACAAGATGGTGAATCTTATCTGAGTGCATGGGTGCAGCAAGTACTGAATGATATTCTAGGACCCAAGGACCAATGTGGCAGAGCGCATTTCTGACTGTTAATGTGATGGCCCTGAGCAGTGAGTGAGGCAAGAGCAGAAAGGAGGGGAGAGGCAAGAAAGAAAGAAAAGGAAAAACAGAGGAAGGTGGTGATGTTCTCATTTGTGTGACATTTCCTCTCTCTTCCTCCCCTTTCCCCTCCCCCCCTCCTCCCTCTGTCTCTCTGGTCAGGAAGAGGGTGTTGCAAGCTTTCTTGGTTAGGAAATCAAGCTATCTGTTGAGTGAGATTCTGTTTGGGTACCATCAGTGCCTTCTGGATGTGCAAATGCTCTTGTGTGCTGGGATGAGTGAGTGAAAGGGAATGGCTGGAGTACACACGTGGGCTGACTAGCCCTGCTGTGAGGTACAAGGGATGAGAATCAGTGAGATGGAGGTGATTGTGGCCAAGTGTGCTCAGAGGTGACTCACACAGGAATTGCTCTTGTAATTTGAACACTTTTCAATGCAAAAATAAAAATGTTCAAGAGAAACATGCTCGATGTTTGTTTCCTGGCCCAAGAGATTTGAAAGAGCTGTTCCACAGCAGCCTGGCAGTTTATTCTGAGTAGAGAGAGACCTCTTTAAAAACCCGAGGACTCTTCACCAGCTGATGTGAAAGTCCTTGACTTCCCTACTGTTTATTATGCCCATACCAGGGCAAGTCTTATTGTCGCCCATCTTTAACAACAGCGCACAGTGAGAATGTAGTTATTGATTATTTTACTGTTTATCTCTCAAGGCAGAACTTTTTTGAGATAGGATTTATCTGTGTAGCCCTAGCTGTCCTGTAACTTGCTCTGTAGACCAGACTGGCCTTGAGTTCACAGAGATCCTTCTGCCTCTGCTTCCTGAGAGCAGGGATTAAAGGCATGCATCATCACTGCCCGGCCAGATGGAACTTTTTAATAATAATTATCTGTATTTCAGTGGAAATGTAATTGTTATTCTCAGGTCAGGGAATGGAAAAATGAAGGCTTCTGGTCAATGATGGCTTCCATTAATGTTGAAGCTCTTATATCTTTGGTTAACCCATTTCTGTTAATCTGCATATTGCCACATGGCTGTGGCTTACCAGCAAGGTTCTGGCAACTCTGTCCATGGCGGTGGCTACATGACTTCTTCCTGACTCTGTCTTCTTTCTCCCAGCATTCAGTTTAGTTTGCCCCACCTAACTCTACCCTACCCTATTACAGGACAAAGAAGCTTCTTTATTCATTAACCAAGAAAAGTAACACAGAAGAACTTCCCACAGTGGGGTTCCTAGAGAATAGGGAAGAAGTAATTTGCTCGTGAAGGTTTAGGAAAGACCTGAGGGTAGTGATAAAACTTAGATTTGGTCTTGCAGGAAGAAGGATGGATTTGGATTCTAGCCTATTATAAATGTTGGATACTTGCAGTATTATCGGTGAGTTCAGTTTAAAAACTGTGAAGTATCTTGAAAGAGAAATTCTAAAATAGTAATTTGCCTTAGAAACTCAGCATGGCTATTTTTGAGCAAGCTGCATAACCCCAGGGTTTTGACCAAATCACAGAACAAGTAAGTTCCTTGTGCTCCGTGTGAAGTTCAACCCTGTGGGGTCAGAGTTGGTGGTGCTGTCACAGTGCCAGGGCATTTGGCAGGGAGCTCAAGCTGGCATCTGCATTCAGGCTTTTCCCATCCTTCATTGTTCGCCTTCTGGCATCCTTGCTGCATGTGCACAAGTGTGTGTGTGTGCCTGTTAGTACAGGTATATGCACATGGGAATATGGGTGTGAATTCATATGTGTGCATGTATGTGTGGTGACCAGAGATGATGTAGATGTTGGGTGACTTTCCTCAACCCCTCTCTACCTTTACTTTTTGAGTCAGGGACTCTGTAAACCTGAAGCTCATTGACTGGGTTGGGATAGGCTACCAATGAGCTTCATGGGTCCACCTATTTTCACTGCCTGGGCAAGTTTTGGCTTGTTGTTGGGCAGCTACTACACAAACCATATTTACCACCTGGTATTTTGTAGAAAATATCTTCTATATCTGTTGTCTGAGATAACCAAGCAACTTTCTCATAGTTTGCCTTTTTATACAAGGGTATAGTAAGTAAGTTGGTGGGGTCAATTCGTAACACCCAGTCTGCTTGGGAGTTATTTTCCACCAAAAAATTACAAGTTATCATATTCGCTGTGCATTCTAATGCTTCACGAATTCTAATTGGTCTTAATAATAAAATCCCAGAGCCAGATATTGGGGCAAATGCTAAAAGGTCAGAGAGAGAAAGGAGCAAGTCACAACCAACTCTTACCTTGCTAACTCTTCAGCAGAAAAAGGGCCGAACTACTGCCTCTTCCCACCTTATATTCTTCTCTCTGCCTAGCCATATCACTTCCTGTCTGTCTGTACAGACCTCTATGGTTAACTAGCAGCTAGTTCCATCCTCTGATCTTCAGGTAAACTTTATTTGTTTGAGTACAAACAAGATATCACCACATTCTAACTTATTGGGAGCTTAGTTAGATTTTAATAGCATCATGGGAACACTAAGTTTGGAGTGTGAAGTTGAGTGTGAGATTAAGGTCTTAGGTGAGTTCATCAGTCCCAGGTTTTGTGTGTGTGTGTGTTGCTGGAGAGGCTGCTTGTTCATTCTGGCCACCTGGCTAGCTTAGTCCCAAAATAACCGCACAGAAACTGTATTAATTAAAACACTTCTTGGCCCATTGGCTCTAGTTTCTTATTGGTTAATTCTTACATCTTAATTTAACCCATTTTCTATTAATCTGTGTATCGCCACATGGCAGTGGCTTACCAGGTAAAATTCCCAGCATCTGTTTCCATCGGATCCACAGAGTCTCTCTCTGACTTTTTCTTTCTCCCAGCATTCCATTTAGTTTTCCCCACCTACCTAAATTCTGTTCTACCCTATCAGGCCAAGCCAGTTTCTTTATTCATTAACCAATGAAAGTAACACATAGACAGAAGGACCTCCTACACCATGTGTGTATGTAGGCCAGAAGTCAATGTCAGGTGTCTTCTTCAATTATTTCTGTATCTCACTGTCTAGCACATCGATTCTGGAGCTTGCTGATTGGACTAGGCTGACTGGCCTGTGAGACCTCTGGATCTGCCTATTTGCCCGTCTCTGACCCCACAGCTCTGAGATTACAGGTGTATACCACTCCACCTGGTATTTGTATTGCTGGGAACTGAACTCAGCTTGTTGTGTTTTACATGGTAAGCACTTCTTGACCCTCCCCCCTACCATGTCCACCACCATGTCGGTGACTGGTGGGAGGTGGGGAGCTGATCTGGATTAGTGACTCTGGTGTGGTAGTTACTTACTTTCTCCTTTGAAGATCTAGAGCTGTGCTGTCAACTTTTGGGCCTCATTCTTTCACAGGTTACAAGTTTAGGAGCCCGAATGGGTGCATCTAGTCACTGCCTCTCTTATACACGGTTCCCTTTCTTTTGGAAAGATTTAAATATAGCCAGTTCTCTTTGTGGTTCGGTGACTCCATGCTAGATTATAAAGAACAAGGATTCAGGATTCTCCACGCTGGCTTTGCTGTTGCCTTCCAACTCTCCATTAATCCTGTGTTTCCCCCAAACTGCCACCCTTGGTTTAGTGTAGATTTGAAGACATATGTTTCTTTGATCACAATGAACTAAAGCGACTATTGGATATTTACATGGAGCTCTTAAAATATTTATCTACACAATACTAATGGCATCTAGAAGTTTACTCATTGCATTTTAAAATGGGAACAATGAATTATTCATGTCTGGTCAGAAATCCATAATTCATGAGCTTCTCTAGTGTGTTCTTGCTTGGGTGTGTGTGGCCCTCCAATCTGCTAAGGCAGTCCCAGGGAAGTGCTGATGTCTGCTGAATGCTTGACCACTTCCCAGACACGTGGTTTCTCTGTGAGTTATGCAGTTCTTTTGTGGAGGGTGGGACAGTTCACAGGCAAGGTCCTGCTTGCTCCCTGAAATATCCAGTGTGGGGGATAAGCTGTTGCCTGGACTTTAGGTGGAGACAGGTTGAATGGGAAACCCTGAGTGTGGCTTTTCACCAGGTGGAACCGGCATGGAAGACAGATCTCAGCCAGCCAGCTGGTGTTTCTCAAGTGCACAGTCATGACCCAGCAAGAAGCTAGTTACTACGCCAAAAACCATTTATACCTTGCTTATGTGATCTGGAACTTCTGGAATCTTGGATAAAATAAAACATATCTTAGCCAGCTAGATGTCTGAGTGGGCAAAGGTGCTTGCTGCCAAGCCTGACAACTCCGCTTTGATCCCTGGGACCCTCATGCAGAAGGAGAGAACCGACTTCTGCAGGTTGTTCTCTTACCTCCACACATGCATGCCCTCCCAAATAAGTAAGTCAATGTAATAAAAACAGAAAAGGATTATCTCGTCAGTCGATTTTCTTGGAAATTAGCAGCAAATTGAATGAGCAGGCTGGAGAAGAAGAGATGCCAGGCAGGGGCAGAGACATCTTTTGAAAGCAATCATCTTTCTGTTGTGATCCCACGGGCTTATTACCGAAGTCCCCAAGGTGGGCCTTAGGATAATCAATCAAAGTAGCCACATTCCACACATTCCAGGTGCAAAGTAAATTGTAGTGGTTAATAAAACTGAATACTAAACAATCCCCTAAACAACACAATTAAAAATAAAACTGTTAGGGGAGACTTGGAGGAGAAGGGAGTAGATATGATCAATCTACATTATATATAGGCATGCAATTTTGGAAGAACAAGAAGTTATTAAAAATAAAAGAACAAAGTACTAAAAAACCCAGCATTTTTCTTGGAGGCAGCAGGAAAGCATGTGTAAGTACTCGTTAATACTTGCCAACAGACGATTAGCATGTAGCTGCAATTTTCTACAGAGCACTTCATTTTGGATGGTCCTGTTTTTATTTTAAATAAATATTAATTGACATTAAGAAACCTACCGACAAAACAAAACAAAAGAATAATAACAAACCGTTTGTGCTCAACCGCAGTTTGCCAGGGGTGTCTTCAGAGGGCTTATAGGCACTGTCGACAAGGGTGATAATTAAACAACTTGATGATCAAAAGATGATTTACCTTAAATCCAAAGTACCTTGACAAACTGGGACCTAATGAGGCTACTTTAACGAAGAGTCATTAAAAAGGAAGGCTAGTTATAAACCGGAGAGGGCGTGAACCAGTACTGTATGATCCTGGTATTCAGTGCACCAGCTGCTGATACAAACAGCAAACAGGCCCGGGCAGGTGGAGCCCCTTAGTTCAGATACACAGCTAGTTAGAGGCAGAACTTTGTATTCTAATCCATCCTCATTCTAGCTTGCTACTTGCTTCCTTCTGACTTTCAGCCTCAGTTGAGAAAGCAGAAAGCAAAATTAGTGCCTCCCCTTCCTTGGCTAATTAGTGAAAGACCTGGGAAACCAGCTGATAAGGGTTCTCTCTTCCTCTCCTTCACTTTCTTTCTCTTTCCCTCTCCCACAGATGTTCTCCATTCAATAGCAAAATATTCTCAGAAATTGTATTTCGGTACTTTGAACTTGAGAGAAAGCAGTAATTTCTCTGCTGTCAAATTCTGCGAAAAAAAAAAAAAACAAACAAAACTACAGCCATTAACTGGATTGGGAATGGCGCATTAGTGGACCACACCGACTGCTTAATGAGGTGCTCTGGACAGCGTGATCAATAGAGAGTTTGGTCCGGGCATACACATCTCTTCAGAACTCACCCACCCTGAAGACAAATGCAGAGGGCATAGTGGGCAGGCAGAGAGCGGGGAGAGTTAGTGTCAAGGAACATCTTTTATTCATGGGAGGACAACATCAGAGAGGGAGCTGAGTGTGGCTTCGTTTTGTCACGGGAATATAAAGGAACACACTGGGAAGCTGGTTGGTCGTGCAGCACACACTGCCTTTGCAGAACTGTCTAGTTTGGTTTATAGGATATTTGAGTGAGTCAGGGGCCACAGCGCTGGAGCCCCCCCCCACTGCCTCCCCACCAGTGAGCTACATAGAGCATATGACATTTGTTTTCCTTTAATAGGTGGGGATCAGAGAGTGACTTTTAAATTCATCACACAATGAGGACAGCTGTGAGGAAGAGGCACTGAAGATCTCCCAGCACTTAGGATGATGGATTTGCCTCTGTGAGTGCTGCTGGGGGTCCTCTCAGTTGGCCCTCCATCCCCACCAGAACCCTCCACACCCTTGTCAGCAAGGGACGTGGGGCTCGTGGATGCACTGCTTCTCGGTGGTGGCTGTCCTACCTCAGTCCCACACAACAAAGGCTGGTGGGGTATCAGAATGGCGAGCTTCCCCAATAGGATCGAGTTTCATGGCTCAGTGTTTGTTTCCCTTCTCTCTGCAATGGCAGCATTGATACCTTTCCCGTAGGACTGCAACAGGAGCAAATGGAAACCTCTTCTAGGCCACGGTGCCTGGCTCACAGCAGTGCTCTCCCACGGGAAGCCTCCTCTCTCTCTCGGCTTGGTGAGGGTGAGTTCTAGTGCCAATGGGAAGCCCTCCACCATGATGGAGAGCCGTCAGTAGCCAGTCAACCTTATAATGCTTCCCTGTGCTATAGATTGGATCTTGACCATCTCACAGAGGCCTGTGTTAAAGGATTGACCCCCAGCATGGTGCTGTAGTAGATAGTGAAGGCTTTGAAAGGTGAGGACTTGTGGGGGGGGGGTCTTTAGTTCATTATGAAGGTGCCCTTAAAAGGGACTGTGGGACTCTGATACTATCTCCTCCTCCTTTTCTTCCTGCCTCTCTTCCTTTTCCTCCCAGCCCTCATTTCTTGAACATCACACTGTCAGTTTTGAGCTGCTGCAAATCTCTCCCCATGATGCGCAGCATTGCCACAGGCTCAAAAGCAGTGGCTTCCTTCAGTCATGAACCGAAACTTATAAAACTGAGACAAATAACCCCTTTCTTTTTATAAGTTAACTACTTCAAGTATTTCACTATAGCAATGGAAGGCTAATGAACACACTTGGCATCGATAATCTTGGTTACTTCACATATAAACCAGAGGCTCAACAGAATCTATCTATCTCTTTGTCTGTCTGTCTATCTATCTATTTACATATATACACATGTATTATATACATTATGACTATATGTATAGTCCAGAAAGATGGCAGACAGGAGGAAGAGGGATTAAAGTATCGTGACTATTTCAATTCATTTGTACCCCCAGTAAGCATAGACCACTGTATGTATAGGAGGTATAAGCCTGATTTTCCTTCTAGTGTCTCAGTTCTTGCATTGCTACCCATGGTGTGAATAGGCTACAAGCAGTGTGGTTTCATGTGTATGTTTCTAATTGGTATGCATTTATAGAAAAGCACCATGACCCTAAATATAATGAGTCATCTAGCAGAACCACACCTGTCTGTAGATGGTGTTTACTATGCTGTCTTTACTAAATCATCTTCTCATGGAGATGTCTTCCATGGTGGCCTTTGACAAGTGGTCACTCTTGCTGCATTTTCATACATAACCCTCAGCGGGGAACTCTACTGTAAATGTCTACAAGCCATTGAAGTTTTTGTGGGAATCCAATGAGACAGCAGATAGAAGGAGCAGTGAGAAGATATTGTTCAAGGCTAAGCCATGAAAGGAGAATTTTGGGATAGTCTAGGGCCCATGCCTCTCCATTGAGCTTCTTAATAGGTTAGGACTGAGTTTCCACCCTGACTCTTTGGATTGTTAGATGTGTGGCTGTGACCAGTTTACCCCTCTGACCCTCAGATTTCTCTAACTTCTGTTAACCTTGAGTCATGTGGTTGACTTCCTGGGATAATTGCTGTTTATGTGAGCAGGGTTTACTCTGTGATCCCTCATGGTGGACATTGGTGAGATTGGCTCTGGATATGCGGGTAAGGCTATTCAGAAAGACAGTCATCGATTGGCACATCGCTTTGCCCTTGTCAGAATTGCTTCTATTATCCCGTCTGTCAGGCCCCAGCAGGATGGCCCATGTTCTGCAGTTTACATGATTGTTGTCCATTTGTCTTCATTTCCCCTGCATCAGTATACCAGCCTGGCTTCCTCATTAATGGAACATTTGCTTAGGGATTATTTTCCAGAGGAATGTAACCACCGATCCTCCCCGGGAAAGGACACCCTATGTATCAGTCAGGGTCTCAGCTGGAAACAGATGGCAGTCTCAAAATTGGATAATTGATGGAGGGTTTAACAAAAGAATTATCAGGGGGAATGGAGTCGGGATTTAGAGAAACTGCTAGGAAATGAGAAGCCCAGGTCAGTCCCTGCTGTTCACTCTTCCCACCCAACCTAGAGTGAGGAAGTGCGGAGAGTTTTGGCAGGATCCAGCTGCTCCATGATGGCCCTTGCCCCCAAAGGGTGAGAGACACCTGGGCCATTGATGGAAGGCAGGAGCAGGTCACAGCTTCTCTCTCTTCCCCTCTCTCTGGTCTCATGATTGTACTCTGCCTTAGCTAAACCTGGTGGGTGGCAAAGAACAGAGGCGCTTGGTCCCAGTCTATGTGGATAAGTCTCCTAGGAGTAGAGATGGGTGGAAAGTCACTTTGGGGAGATGGAGGAAGGATAACCTGCTCGGTTTCTCTCAAAAGCCCTCAGCTGTCCCATGCGTTATGGTAAGTTCAGGGTGAGTGTGTTGTGCACTTTAAGGGATGACATTTGGTTTAAGTGTTTGTAGAATAGTTGTTTATTTAGAGACAGGGTCCCATATATCCCAGACTGGCCCCCAGCTCACTTTGGCTTTGGACCTCTGATCCTCTTGTCCCCACTTCCTGAGTGCCGAGATCCAAGGTGTATACCACTACACCTAGTTTATACACGGTGCCGGAGATTCACCGGTAGTAGGCAAACACTCGACTAGACCACGTACCCTGTCCCAGGAAATTTGTAATGAAAAATAGATTTTCCAAATGTGGGGGCGCCTTAAAGAGCTTGGTATTGGTCATCTACTTTTTTCTTATTTGCTTTCAAGAAGTCACTTTAATTCCCCCAGTCTCGGTTTCCTCTTCTGTGGAATGGTGCAAAGCCACCTCCACATAGGATTTAGTGAAACAAGATACATGAAAATGTATTCACAAGGCCAGACCATGTACACATAGCACCAGTGAGTATCTAGACAGATCATAGTTGCTATCTTGTTGCCAAAGAATTACGTTGTAATCTGGGTGAAAAGCCCCAACTCTAATGAACGAAACCCAGCACACTTTGAAATCTCTGTGGTGCTCCGTTAAAACACAACCGGTCCCTCAAAACGTTTTATATGAAGTGCCAATAGTGTATTGATTTATTCCTGTGGAAGCCTTGTGTGGTATTTCCCAATCTGTCTGTAAGATAATGGCTCTAAATGTTTTATGCCTTAAGAAATATAATAAATGTTGTAATTTTGCACCTCGGCATAATGAAAGAGGAGATGTTTTGGGTTATATCATTCCTCATTGAAATGCATTGGTTTCCCAAAGGCATAAATCTTGGAACTGGCTATCTTCTCTTGGCTCGTTTCTTGGAAGAGAGTCCATGGATGAACAGACTGTACAAATCCATTCTCCCTGTGCCTTCCTGGCCCCTAAAGGGAGAGTGTGACTGAGACTATACTCAGATACAGAGTCGTTTGGACCAGGGCCTTTTAAGGAGCTGTGCTCCGGACACTCTTCACGGACAGTGTTTAGCCTGTTCCTTCCTCCAGGTGGCTACTCCCCATCTTATATGTTCCTGTTGTCTGTGATGGAATAAATAAAATTCATGAGGCTGAGTTTTCCAAAGAGAGCCTCCATCCGTATGCAACACTAAAGATGAAGCCAGAGGTGACTCTCAAAGAGGGCATTATGATGAGATTTTGGAAACCACTATAGGAGTATTTGCTTTCCAGAATGGCCCCATGTCTTGCCATCCACATCATACTACATGCTTATTACTGACTGTACTCTTAACATGGGTAATGCTCACACAGCGGATCCCTCTTGTTCCGCATGCCTTCTTGGGTGGTATCCTGTACACATAAACAGTTGGCGGATGAAGAGAAGACACCGATTAATATCAGCATGGATCTGTTCAATGAGCTGCAAAACTGGCTGTGCTTTGGAGAGCATCAAGACTACTGTAACCTGCTACCCAGGAACTGAGTATTTTTATAGTGAAAAATACTCCTCACAGGAGGCCTTCAACTAAACCACAGTATCTTAGATTTTATTTGAGAAAGTCAGTAGCTGCTCCCAGCTCTAATCACATATGCTCTGGTCTCTTATGAGTACATCTGGCATTTAGACTGTGAAATACCCTACTGAGCCTTGAATTCTCTGACCGAGTTACTGATAAATTCACTGAAATGTGTACCAGCCTTTAAAATGAGTCCATAAATACCGCTTCCATTCTGAGCTATGTGGTTGTTCCAGTCGACAAGCTATGGCTACAGGGAGGAGGGACAAAGGGATGAGGGCAGGGATGGGATTAGGGTTGCTCCAGGGTGCTGCCATTTCATCCCCGTCCCTGGGCCTCCAGTGTTTTATACACCATGTCACTCCTCACGGCAGTGATTTTGTAGAGTGCACGAGAGAGACCTAGAGATGGTAACCGACCTCTTGGGTCACACAGCGAGGGGAGGTGGAGGTAGGCTGTGGGCTGGCATCCAGTCTGATACCCCCAGTCCTGCCTTCAGGGCTGTCCTTTCATGTGAACTTGAGCACATCCCGTGGCTGCTTTGATCTTCTACTTTCTCTGTTGTAAAATGGGGCTAATGCTATTGGTCATACTCCCCCACGAGGGTGAAAGCGAAGTGGACATAGATCTCACGGAATCAGTGTTAAGAGCTTTACAAACGGGAGCCGTTGTTGTTACGGAGGCAGACGGGACTAAGGTGATTTTTTTTAACTCTCTGGAATATTTACTGTCCTTTTCTTTTTAAGTTAAAGAATATCCTAAAAGACTGAACCTTGGAGGGACCCTAATAGTCCCAAAAGAAAGAATTAACTGAAGACTAGGAAAATATTCTGAACACAGGACAGAGGCTCTGATCAGATGCACAAAAAAGCCCAATTTGTGTGTGGTAACCTGCTGCTAGCGACAGAAGTACTTAAAAAGATTTATTTTCATCTTTTATTTATCTGTACACTGTGTGTGTGTGCGCGCATGCACGCATGAGTGCATTCACGTGCACGCGCACATGTACACACACATCTGTGTGTGCTTCTGCCTATGCCAACTGAAGGCAGTTGCCCTTGGAGGCCAGCAGGGGATATAGGATCTCATGGAGATAGAATTACATGAGGTTGTGAGCCACCCAGCATGGGTTCTGGAAACAAAACTCAGGTCCTCTGCAAGAGCAGCAAACATTCTTAATCACCAAGCCATTTCTTCAGCCCCAATAGAAGTATTTTTTTAAAGGAATTTTTTTCCTTTTCTCTTTTTTTCTTGAAAGGGTGATTGTGACCTTAAGAAAGATTATTTGCCCTCATTGAACTTGTTTCTTTGTTTGGTAAATGGTAATGATGATACCTACATAAGGGTGCTTATCCCATTATTCAGCAACTGTGCTAAGTGACTGCTTTTCAAATGCTAGGAATATAGTTATGAGCAAATAGGAAAATATTCTCACCCATTTATGTTGCAGTGATGAAGATTATGGGTAAACAATATAGTCTCAGTGGGCAGCGTGTCAGATGGCAGTGAGCATGAAAAGGAAATGGCCCAATAAGGAGAGGGTGACTTTTGCTTCTAGATATGGTAGTTCAGAAGGCGCTATGTTTTGGAATCCATCCCAAATTCACACTTCAGTATAGTGAGCTTTATTGCTATGTACAGTTTTTTTATATATCAATTAAAAATTAAAATTACAGAGGCTGGAAAGATGGCTCAGGAGTTAAGAGCACTTGCTGCTCTTCCAGAGGTCAGGGGTTTGGTTCCCAGCACCCACCTTGGGTGAGTATCTACCATTTGTCTGTCCCCTCCATCTGGACTGTACAGACACCCACACATATAGAGCATACATTTATTCAGACACATATATGCACCTGAGTAAAAGTAAATCTGTAATAAAACAAAAACTGTAAAAGTCAAAACAAAATGAATCACCTAAGAAGAAACACAAAGATTTCTATCCATTTGCAGACAGGTGGGTAGGGTTAGTGGCAGAAGGAAACTGGCTATGCCTTTCCCCCTCCTGTCTCTCCTACCATGTCAGGACAGAAGCGCCGCTTGGGAAGCAAAAAAATGAGGCTCTACCGAAGACTTTATCTGTAGGTACCTGGATCATATACTTCCTAGTTCCCAGAATCATGGAAAAAAATTCCTCTGTCATCTATAGTTACTTGGTTATATTTTGTTATGGCAGCAGGATTATGCTGAGAAGGCTTTGGTGAAAGTAACTATTTAGTCTGCACTAAAGAACCGGGGTAGAGGCTCCAGGAGCTGGCTGCTCCACAGTGGAAGTGTAGCTGGTGTGCTGTGTGTCTGAATGTGGTGTGCACAGGGGTCAGGGGATCTGCAAATGAGCTGACATTTCATGAACATTAGGTTCTCCACAGTGACTTGCTGCGAGTAAAGGGACAAAAAATATGATGCAGGCAGAGCCCCACACAGGGAATTATGAATCTATTGACACAGGGAACAGGCTTGCAAATAAAAAATGCAACGTAAACAGGATGAAAGCATCATTTACCTCAAAACTGCAGAAGAATGTTATATTTCAGAGGAATTTCTATCAGTCAGTTGTCGCGGCCAGCCCCTTTGCATGCCTGAAGATTTCCGATGACTGAGTTATTACTCATCGGCAAACTAGAAGGCAACACAGCCTTGGGATTTCAGAAACTGCAGACCCACGAGGAGTGCTGGGGATAGAGGGGAGGATAGCTTTTAAGGCTGATGTCGGAGAACATGCCCCTCCCCCAGCCCAGGCTTTCCTCTGCAGTTGCTTCTATAATATATAATATAATATAATGTTCTATAATAGAACATTGTGTTTAAGGAACCATCCATCCAACCAGCTCTAGCATCCTGCCGTTCTTTTCAGCGACCTAGTGCGACTGTTTACTAGGTTCTTATACAGCAAACGGCTTTCCAGAATTACTGCAGCTCTGGTTGGATTTTAGCATCTAATGGCACAGTTCTGATGAAGGCTGAGGTGTGTTTGGGCTCGCTGGGAAAGAGGGCGAAGGTTGATTAGATGTGTCTGCCTGTTGGAGAGAGCAGAAGGTATTCGCTCATCTTTTCAAACCGTGTGCATCTCCATGTGGAGCTGCATGGGAGACTAAGCCAATGCATGGGAACCAGCACCTTTGGCTGTTGTCTAGTGCCTAAAGACCAACCAAACTCTTTGTATCCTGGCTGTATGTCAACCCGACACAAACCAGAGTAAGCAGAGAGGAGGGAGCCTTAGTTGAGAAAACGCCTCCATTCGACTGGGCTCTAGGCAAGCCTGTAGAGGATTTTCTTAATTAGTATTTGATGGGGGAGAGCCCAGCCTATTGAAGGTGGTGCCATCCATCCCTTGGCTGTTAGTGGTCCTGGGTTCTATAAGAAAGCAGGCTGAGCAAGCCAGGGGAAGCAAACCAGTAAGCTGCACCATTCCATGGTCTCTGTGTCAGGTCCTGCCTCCAGGTTTCTGCTTTGAGTTTTTGCACTGACTTCCTTGAACAATATGGAAGTGTAAGCCAAATAAACCCTTTCCTCTCCAACTTCCTTTTTGGTATGGTGTTTTTATTGCAGCAGTAGTAACCCTAACTAGGACACCTTCCTAGGTCTGAAATAACAGAAACCTGTTCTTTATTATTATTATTATTGTTGTTATTATTATTATTCATTTTATATACCAGTTACAGTTTGCCCTCCCTCCTCATCTCCCTCTCCCCTCCACCATCCTGCCAATGCCAACCCACCTCCATCCTCTCCTCAGAAAGGGTAAAGCCTCCCAAGGGGAGTCAACAAAGCCTGGCACATTAAGTTGAGGCAGGACCAAGCCCCTTCCCCCTGCATCAAGTCTGAAAAAGGCATCTCACATAGGGAATGAGCTTCATAACACCAACTCATGCATCAGGGGATAGATTCTGGTCCCACTACCAGGAGGTCCCACAAACAAACCAAGCTACACAGCTCTCACTTCCTCTTCCTCTCAGCATTCTGTTCTGTTTACTCCACCCACCTATGTTCTAACCCATGAGGGCCAAGCAGTTTCTTTGTTATTTAACCAATGACCTTCCTCCATCACCACTCACTCTCCCCAGCTATCGGTTTAGAGTCTGTAAGCTCCCACGAGCACAGGTCAGCTGTCTCCGTGGGTTCCAGAGGCCCGCTCTATAACTTGATGATGGGATGACTCTTCAAGGATACTCTTGAGAGTCCGCCTGATGTTTGGAAAGCATCAGAGATCCGCGTATGAACCCCAAGTGCGTTAGAGATAGACACTGATGTAACGGGAAATGAGGATAGAGGGAGTTTGATTTATTCGGCCATTTGATACCATCTTTGACAACTTTGTCTACCTTGACATGTCAATGAAGTTATTAAAATGAAAGCCGAGAAAAAGCACGGAGCATCAGAGCATGGCCATCTCATTTCTAAGTCACGGTGGCCAACCAACCAAGAGAAAGGGAGCCCTAGGCAGAGCAACTGCTTTAATTCCAGGCTGCCTCTCACCTCTATTTGACATCTGACACTGTACTTCAGCGCTCCTAAGCACATCCAGGGAAATGAATGAATAAATAATTGGCCACCCCTTTAAAAATAGAAAATATCAGGCTAAGCTGCCATAAATTATTCTCAAGCCGACTGTTTAGCCAAGAGTCATTTTTTTTACTCTTTGTTTTTCAGCGGGGAAAATGGTTTAGGTCACTTAGAGTTTTACTTTCTCAAGTGGAAATGGGAAGGTGTAAGTTTCCCATCATGGAGAGGATTATGGGATGGTGCCATGGAAATTCTGCAGGACCTCAAGGGTTCACGGAAAGAAAAAAAAAACTGGTACGGTTTGAGTATTGTTCTGCCTCCATGGATGCTTGCGATAGCACCATTCATGAAAACGTCAGGGCACCCCGCTCCTTTGTGTTTTAGAGAGTACATTTCTGGTGTAAAGGGCTCTTATTCTCCTCATGTCCTGACAGAAACCACAGACACCCAGCAGAGAACCAGCTGTCTTAGCAAACGGTGCCTTGCCAGTCTGAGTCTGCCAATTCTCCTAGAAAGGGGATCTCAGTCCTTCCCACGGCAACTCATGTGGCCCTTAGTTTGTTCTCTGCCACTTTGCAGGTTAGCAGGACTCCAAGTTGTGTGTTCCTCCTCCCCTTCTCTTCCCATCTTTGTTTTGAGACCATTCTCTCACGGCCTGGAACTGACTATGTTTGCCAGGCTGACTGGCCAGTGAGCAGCAAACGTCTGCCTGTCTCTCTCTCCTTCCCCAGCTCCGGGATTACAGGTGTGCCACCACACCTGGCTTTTTGTGTGAGTTACGAGTGTTGAACTTGTGTCGTCACCTTTGAGAAGCAAGCGCTTTACCAACTGAGCAATCTACCGAGCCCAAGCTCTCTATTCTCCACCAGGTCTGTGATATGATGGCGACGGTAGGGGAAACCAGTAAGTCTTTCAGAGGGAGGAAGGCCAGGGCTGGAGAGAGCAGCCTTGAGTTATTTTAGCTGAGGTAACAGAGAATTTTACAGCCTCATCATAAGCAGCTGTCTTCTTTTGCCCATGCGTCAGCTGAATCAATAGCCGTCTGAGACGTAGAAGCCTTTGTTCGGCATGCTAGCTAAAGAGGAAAGGAATGATTTCACCTTTTTCTTTTTGGAGGAATGGCAGGGTGCTTTTGAAGACTTTGGCAAAAGGGCAATGACTTCAGATGTGGCCTCTTGCCCTTCTCTGGAGATGAGACAGCACCATCATTGAGTGTGGAGTGTGTACTAATTGAAGTGTCTTCCTGATGAGCTGTTTGGATTCTGGGACAGGCACCATATGCCACTCAGCCCACAACATGGAGAGTTACCCTTAATTGCAACTTGAAGTTGCCCTACTTGGCAGTGACTTCCTCTCCTTCAGTTGAGTGAGTTAATTTACATTGAAGAGTTGATTTTTTTTTTTTTAAATCCTGCCTTTCCCTTCATTTGGCAGATGATGGTTCCTTGCCATGTTGGCCTCTTTTTTAAGGGCAATCCAAGAAAGTCAACCCGAACGAAACAGAGAATTGTAGCCAAACAGGAAGGATTCCATGCATGCTGTCTGCCTTATCTTTTTGTTATTTTCCACCTTCCCCATGTTCCTGTCATGAGTGAATTATGCTAAGGCGGCTGCCTCCAAGTCCCTCTAGTGGCACCGTTTAGTCCTTTGCTGACACTGTGTAGCTTTGCTTATTGGTACTCTAGAAAGACAGCTGCTGCAGCCAACAAGACTCTGTCTTGGATTCAATACCTCTGATTGTTCTTGCCCGGACGCCTAAATGAGGGGAAAGCCAAGGCTCTAAGCCAGTGGTTCTCCACCTTCCTCATGCTGTGACCCTTTAATACAGTTCCTTACATCAGAGTGGATAGACAGATGAGTGTGATAAGGCTGGATATATGCAGGTGAGTGCAGGTGCTGTGGGGACCAGAGGCATCAGACCCTTTAGAGCCGAAGTCATAGAAGTTGCTAGCCATCTGGCATTGGTGCTGGGTATGAAAGTTGGTCATCTTCCCGAACCCTATATACACTTAACCACTGAGTTGAAGAATGATACTTGCTATCTAGCCAAAAGCTCCTTGACTTAAACCAGCATTTCTCAAAAGTGTGATCCTTGGGCCAGCAGGAGCTGTGTCACCCAAGAACTAGTAATGGAAATTGCCATCCCGTTCCAGATCTGTGGAATCAGAAATGCGAGGGACTGTCAGACATAGTGGTCATTAGATCCCTGCCCAGGACTGAGTAAGAATCTCTGTGTTTGAAGAAGCCCTGCAGTAGCCCTGATGAGTGTTAGAGCCTACGAATGGCAGCTCTGAACGTAACCATCCATTCACCTGATTTCTTTGAGTTAGCGATTCTCTCTCTATGCTGCGTGAGTCTGGGCAAGTCAAGGTTCTCAGATGAAAGGCATAGCAGCTTGCGGAAGTCTTCCTGTGATCTTCTTTCTGACTCTTTTACTCTGACAAGTACAGACCCCCAGGGAAGAATGCTTCTCCTGCCTCATGTGCTCTCGTCAATGCTTGCCCTGTGCCCTGTCCATGACATTACACACCGACTCTGAGGAGTCCAGCAAGGCAAAGAGAAGAAAGACAGACAATCGCAGCAGTAACCTCTGAGGCATCTTGTCCCTGGCACGTGATTCGGAGGCCAAAGTCCTTGTTTAAGAGCTCAGTTGATCACTGAGGAGATAGCTCAGTCAGAGTAGTGCTTGCTGTGAGGGAGATAGAGACAGGCAGGTCCCTGGGAGTGTCTGAACAGCCAGAGACTTTGTGAGCTGCAGGTCCCAGTGAGAGACCTTACCTCAGAAAACACAGTGGAGAGGTGTCTGAGGAATAATGCTGATCCAGGGTTGACCTCCGGCCCTTATTCACACCCATGTATACACATACATCTGCACACACACAAGCGCGCGCACACACACACACACACACACACAAAATGTGTAAATGAAAAGATCCCAACTGCAGTTATTTCATTGCCTCTGGTATGAGAATTACTGGTCACTGCGACACCTCTGAGATCTGAGTTCTCTTCTTCGAGCCTGGAGACCCGCTACCGTGACTTGGTGGCTAGAAATACCCACGGCCATGCCCTGTAATTCAGACTGCTTTTCCTCTAAGGGGTGGGCACGTTCTTTGCACATCCCTCTCAAACTCTACACTTCACCTTTAAAACAGTTCCGGACTCTGGGTTGCAGGAGGGATGATTAATCGCCTCTATTGATTTCCAGAAGCGAGGAAACACAGTGACACGGAATCTGTGAATAGGAGACGTGAAATTTCCATTACACATTCCCTTTCTTAAAGGGTGCTTGGAAATGACTTTCCAGAGGGAATGTCAGTGAGTTTCCATATATTAAAAAATCTTTTCCCTTTGATGCTTAAAGGTGACAAATGCTTGCATTTATATTGAACCCTGGCTTTCTGTAGTACAGAAAAATCAGGTCCAAATATATCTAAAGTAGACAGATTATCCAGAAGGATCTTCCAACTTTTGTGTTGATCGCAATAGTTGGAGCATGAAGATGCGCATATATATTTGTGCATTACACGCGTTATATATTTTTATAAGTATATCTACAACCTTCATCTCCCCACTGCCTCCTAAGTGCTCATCGTGTTCCTGAATACCATCTCCAGGGGATTAGTAGAGCTTTGATTTTTAAAAGTAAAGAATCTAGGGCAGGAACAATAACCCAGCAATTAAGAGCACTGGCTACCCTTGTAGAGGACCCAGGTTTGATTCCTAACATCCACATGGAGGCTTACAACTCCCGTAACTCCAGTTTCAGATGATCTGATGCCCTCTTCTGGCCTCTGCAGATTCCTGTACTCACGTGGCACACATGAACGCATGCAAGCAAACAATAATAAATATTAAATATTTTAAAAATATAGATAAAAGTAAGGGACCCAGGCTGGCATGGCTCAGTTATAGCACAGACTAGGTTTTCTCTTGTAAGGAGAACCATGGCTTCTAATGTGGATAGAGCACAGTCATTTGTGTAGGAATCAAGAGCCCCCTGAACTATGGAGGAGTCTACACAGTGTGGTAGACTTTAGGGTTTTCATGGGTTTTGGAGAGATGATGCCAATGTCCTGGATCACAATTCATGCCACTTTTATCTGCACATATCTGAACTGTGCACTTAAGCCAGGTTGCCCGATGTATGTCTCTCTCTTCTCTCTCTTCTAAGGCTCTTAATTCCTCCTGTCTCAAAGTATGCAACAGACTTCCAACTACCAAGTCACCCTCCTGACTATGGATTATGTCTTTTTTTCTCATCCTTTTGTTGACTTTTAGAGATTGGCTGTGGTACCTCGCTTTGTGCAGAGGTATCTTTGCAGCTAGCTTCCTGCCTCACTTGAGATAAGACATCATCATAGGATTGAAGAAATGACTCAGAGGGCAAAATGCCTGCTGCATTAGCAGGATGCTCTGAGTTCAGATCCCCAGAGCCTTTGTAAAATCTGGCCAGGCAGTATGCATCTGTAATCCTGGGGTTGGGGTAAAAGAGACAGGTGGATCTCAGGGGTCTATTCATCACTACGGTTCCAAGCTCAGTAAGAGATTCTGACTCAAAACTTAAGGTGGAGGAGAAACTGAAGAAGATACCTGATGTTGACCTCTGACCTCTACATGCCCACGCATGGGTGTGTGTACCAGTGCACACATGAGTATCCCCACCACATACACACACAGGAGGAAAATACCATAGCAATGTGGTCTGAGTGACAGCTTCAAAGCTATGGCTACATCCTAATCCCTGGAACTTGAAGATGTTATCTTATTTGGGAAAAGTGTGGCAGATGTGCTAGTCAGGGATCTTGGGAGGAGGGACTCATCTTGGATCACTGGGTGGTCCTTTCAGTCAATAGACAGGCATCCTTATGGCATAGAGGCAGAGGGAGATCTCACTGGAAGACTTGATACACACGGAAGACCCTGTAGATGGAGACATGGGTGTGTTATCACTACAGGTCACAGAACAGCTGCAGATACCCTATATGGAGCCCACTTCTGCTCCACTCCTGCCAGTAGCTACTCCAAGACAGACCTTCATCCTCCCACACCACATCATGTCCTCTCCTTATAAAAACAAAACCTGCAGAGTCCAATTTGAGCTGTCTGTATACACAGGGGTAAGGGGCATCCACTGGAGAATGGTGGACCTACTAAGAGCCACACCCTTAGAACAAAGTGATTCTCTCCCAGAAGCCATCAACCATCAATAACTCCATAGTAGGGATCGTGAGTCCCTCACCCCTTTCGTGCTGGATGTTGATTGGTTTGTGCAGGTTTTAAACAAGCAACTACAGCTGTTGGTGAGCCCAGAGGTCTTGTCATCCTAAGAAGATGCCATTTCACTCTGTCCATTCCGACTGACTCTTGCCAATCTTTGCACCCCTCTCCTGGACTGGTGACTGAGCCTTGGGAAATGGTGTGATGTAAATATCCCTTTTGTGACTGAGCGCGCCATAGACTCATAGTCTATACACTTCGACTGGTCATAAGCTTCTGCATTAGGCCCTGTCTGCTGCACAGAAACTTTATTCTTTCGTTAGATGCATGTATGACATTCTCAAAGAATTAATAAAGCTTTCATGTTAAAAAAAAAAAGGGGGGGGGAATCCTGATAATGGATTCCCTGCTGACATCTCCAGAGGGGATGAAGTCCTGCTTATCTCTGATGTTGGGCTTCCAGTATGGTCTTCTGTTGTTTTAAGCCACTGTGTTTGTGGTCATTTGTCACAGCCATGTGGGAATACATCGGTGTGGTGTGTTTCTCACTCCTCCAGTGTTTTCAAATGTCAGCCTCAGCCTGCAGGACCTCAGCTCAGGCGTAAGAGCCCTTCTGTCCTCACCTCTCAGTTTCATTCCATGGGTACCATTTGCCTAGTGTAAATGTCATTGCAATTGAGCAACCTGTGGCCGTTACTCTCTTTCCCTCTGTGTTAACCAAAAAAGAACAGGTGAGTTTTGTGTTTAATTACCTGCTTTAGTTCTTCATCTTCCATTTTCATGTGTGTGCATGCACATGTTTTTGCATGTGTGTGTGTGTGAGTGTGTATATGTGTGCATATGTGAATATGGAGGCCCAGAATCAGTGTTGGGATTCACCCTCCATTGCTCTTCCCCTTTCTTCATTGAGGCAGGGTCTCTTCCCAAAACCCGGAGTTTGTGGCTACTGCTAGACTGGCTACCCAGTTTGCTCTGGGAGATCCTCTGTCTTCCTTTCTGAGGCTGGAATTGCAGGTGGTCAGTCCTGCCTATAATGGTCTGTCCTGACCCTTTAAGAGACAAGCCACACCTACTCCCTCCCCAGTCCTCCAAGGCAGGCTAATCTTCAGCTTCCAGCCTGAGTCTTCCTTCCAGTCTCTCTCCTGAAGAGGCAGCTTCTGCCTGCCTCACTCCATTCTCACCACTTTTTTCTTCCCACCTCTTTCTGGTTTCTCTCTCTCTCTCTCTCTCTCTCTCTCTCTCTCTCTCTCTCTCTCTCTCTCTCCTTTTCCCCCCTTTTTCCTTCTCCCTTTCCTCTCCATAACCCACTAAATAAATATCCAACCTCATTCTGCATGGTGTGCCTATCCATGTCTCTGTCTCCACCTACTGCATGGCTCCCTGCCTGGGATCAACTGCCTTCAGAGACCTGTGGTGTAGTCTCTGTGGTGTGCCTATCCATCTTGGTCTTTCACCCGCCACACAGCTCCCTGCCTAGGACCCGCTGGCCCTCATGGCCTGCTGCCTGCCGCCATTTGAGGACCTGTGTGGCATGGTCTCATGGCCGGCTGCTCATTGCCGCCACTTGGGAACGTGCAGCCTTTTATCTGAACCATAACACTGCCCACCCATCATAACAAATCCATAACAAATCCCATCCATGGGATTTGAGATCCTGGCTGTTGCACAGAAAGCCCTTTAACAATTGAGACAACTATGTAGCCTGACTTTTATTTTATTTCATCTAGAATTTCTAAGTTCTGTTATGGGGAATGCACTGGGCACTTCTGTACCCATGGATGCTACAACTTCAGGTTCAATTAGTCTGAGGTCAAATGGTGCCTGTGAAAGACCCAGATAAATCCAGACACCTCTAGCAGAAAAAATTAGAGCCAAAAATCTAGCAGAAAAAATAGAGCCAAAAATCTAAGCAGGGAGAGAAGAATCAAAAATCTAGATTAGCTGGTTCAGTGAGTCTGTTTCAGGAACTAGCTGAAGATAAAGTTAGATTATAATCTTGAGAATAATCTTTTTTTTTCTTTTTTTCTTTTTCTTTTTGTTTTTTTTTTTTTTTTTTGAGACAGGGTTTCTCTGTGGTTTTGGTGCCTGTCCTGGAACTAACACTTGTAGACCAGGCTGGTCTCGAACTCACAGAGATTCACCTGCCTCTGCCTCCCAAGTGCTGGGATTAAAGGCGTGCGCCACCACTGCCCGGCTTCTTGAGAATAATCTTAAGAAACAGGGAGTTATCCCCTTGTGATTATCACTGATATTTTCAGAATTTTTCAATGATCACTTGTATTTTCTAAATTTTATGATTTCTTCCCTTAAATACCCCTTCTCCAAGCTACTCAGGGTCGAACTCTCTACCCCTGTGTGGGAAATGAGTTTTGGCTCCAGTGCACTGGTTCCTGTCCTGTCAATAAACCTCATGTGATTGCAGCAAGGACAGTCTCTTGTGAGTTCCTGGGGGGTTGTGTTATCCGGAGACTTGAGTGAAAGTAATGAAATGGAGAAACATATAGGATAGTATTGGGAGGGAATTCCAGTGAGTACTGAAAATTCACCCCTGTTTAATTTCCAACTGCTTAAAATACCCCTGACACCAAAAGGTAGGAGTAAGACAAAAGACTGCATTAACATGATACAAGGAAATGAACACACCAATTGAAAGTCATGGCCTACATTCATAGTTAAACATTCTGTTGCTAGAACAAAACAAGTCACCAAGTGTGCTCACACCCTAGACCAAAACATTCTGTAGGCAAACCACTCCCTGGGTGGAATCCCAAGTTATCTCCATAAAGGGAACTGGAACTTAGTTGGATCCTTGTTAGAGGTGGGAAAATCTACTTCCCTATTCCTGAGCACAAGGGCTGGCAATTAGCCACACCTGCAGACAATAACCTTGAGAGAGCAGAACTCTGTGACCAACACCTAGGTGGGACCTTTCTTTTGAGGTAGAAGCACAATAACCTTGAAGGAACTAGAGGAAAGTCCCAACTTTCTGACTTTTGCTCACTGTGGAAACAGACTTACATTTTCGGTCCTCCACACCTGCAGATCCTGGTATGGGTTGTATGCTGGAATCAATCCCCTGAAGGTTCCCAGAGATGACGATAATTGACTTGCATCAAATCAGTTTGCTTTTTATTTTGATGAAGTCCCCTCAAATCCTTTTTGTGTTTCATTTGTTATTCTTAGTTTCATATGTGCATACTCCCTTAGGTATCTTTTTAAAAAAGAGTCTGTTTAGGGGTGCGTTGTGTGAACAGACCATTGGATTTGCTATCTTTGAATGTCTTTGCTTTTTGATACTTCTTAACTAATTTAAAAGGGACAGTGAAAGCTGCTAGTCGTCCTGATTTCCACAGGAAAAAAAATGTGACTTGACATTTTCTCCAGGATGTGAAGAAGCAAGGGTGTTAGCAAGGTGGCCCATTAATTATGCTGGTATCTTAATTCAGCAGCATTCAAGGGCAGTGGAGTGGAAATCATAATGGGTTTTGATAGAAGCTTAAATTAGAGCTATGTCACCAAGGCGGGGATGGACTGGCTGAAAAGTCAGCAGGGAAGAAGAGATGAGTTGCGAAACAAATGGGAAGATTTAAAAGTATTTAAACTGGGGCTAAAGATTTGGTCTGCCT
The DNA here is from genome assembly GCF_950005125.1 of Chionomys nivalis. Taxonomy (NCBI): domain Eukaryota; kingdom Metazoa; phylum Chordata; class Mammalia; order Rodentia; family Cricetidae; genus Chionomys; species Chionomys nivalis. Next base: position 46,275,711 of record NC_080104.1, on the reverse strand, counting down.
TCCGCAATGCTAATTCAGAGGTTCCAGGAAAGGTTCTTTTTTTTTTTTATTAAAAATAATTTTTTCTGACTTACTCGTCGATTGTTTTATTCCCCCATTTGAGATAAAAACCCAAAAGCATTTCTACCAGAGAAGAGAATGTAATGATAGTTTATACTAAGATAATTGTGACTGCTTTCATAGTGCATCAGAGGTGTGAACCAGGAGTTCATCGGAGGTGTGAACCAGAGCCAGGGAATAAATACTGCGCTGCCCTGTTGGGGCTTCTGCCCTCTGGCTTCCTTTGTACATTTGTCATCTGTCTTTGAGTAAGAAATGACCTCAGATTTAGTTGCTTAAAATGTTGGTTCTCTCCTCATTTATGCAGGATGGCAATCAGTGTAGCTCTGAAACGTGGTCCCGTCTCACAGTTCCAGTGATGTGCTAAGAAGGTTGACCCAGGGCTTCAAGTGACGTATGAAAGCTTGACTAGGGGAGGATCTGTTTCTAAACTCACACAGCTGCTGGCAGAACTTTTAGACTAAGAGGTCTGATGCCTCTCTGGTAAGTTGGCAGAAGCCATCCTCATCAGTGTTAGCTTCTCTGTCATGCAGTTTAAAAGAGATTTATGTTACATTCTTATTCCTTAGAAGCAAGTCACTTTGGAGATGTGGTTACAAAAGGCAGGCACATCTCATTCTCCATCTGGTTTCCTCAAAAGATCCATAGAAGACCACTGGGTAGGGCAGAGCGCCAGTATTCCTCCCTTGGAGCCCTTTCCATCCTCAGGAGCTCTTTCTTACCTCTCCTTAATAAATCACCTTTACTTGGCTCACTTACGTTCTACTCTGACCCGAGAAAATGGACTGGAAAGCCATTGGTTCCGGATGACCTTGTGACTATTGATGGTCCCGCACCCTAGTTCCCCGAGTTAAGCACACCAAAAGCTGAGAGAAGCTCTGCTGTTCTCCAAGACCCCACGTTAATATTAGTGAGGGAGGAGGATGTGTGAATCCCCGCATCATAGTCCGTAAATTATATAGGAGTGTTCACTGCCATTGGCTATGGCTATTGCTCACTGTCAGTTACTCAGGTTATATGCTCTTACAGCTATAGATCTTGGGCTTGGAGGTCATATTGATATTATTTAATTTTTTTATTATCCCTTCCAAGTAAAGTTTCAATGTACAGCTTGCCCAGAGCTCAGGACAAAGATATTTAATCTCTATGACCTGCAATGTCATTTTGGCAAACTGCCTAGCAAGGGGAAACTGTGGTATTTTATCAATTATTACCAAATACCAAAATGGAAAATGATAATCACTTCCAATAGAAGAATTGTCTGTGCCATTTATATCAAGGAAGATCCAATTAATATCTAATCCCTAAATGTATGTAATTGTATTTGCATATTCACATTTTTGCAATTAGGAGTTGGTATTTAAAGGGCATGCCTCCCATTTCTCGGTTTCCTTATCTCAAAACCCTGGAGACCTTTTTGTTGTAGAATTATAGAACCAAGGTAAATACCTTTGCCTATTGACCTCAGCCACTGTGCAAAGAAAGGTTTTAGTTAATATAGACCCTTTGGAAATGCAGAGATATTCAACAGCTGCTTTTGGTGGTATTCAGCCTTGACATTCACAATTTGTTTCTCACAATGCTCATTAATAATTGCAACCGGTTTTCTTTAATTTATACATCAGAAATCCTCAGGCAAAAAGGTTAAGTTCTCTTCAAAGTCTTGGGAGCGAGTATAATTCTTTCTTTTCAACCCTCTATGCTGAAGAGGGCTTCAGCAATCTGATGCCAAGAAGCTACTTGGCAAATTGCAGATACCTGTGTATTATTCAATTCAGCAAGGGCAACTTACTGTGGGGCTTGGAGGAACTTCAGTTCAATGACTAGTCCATTCAGACCACAGGCTTTCTGGCAAGTCACCATAGACATAGCTCAGGCAACTTCAAAGTAACTCAGGTTAATAAACTTGGGATGAAGGACTGAGACTGTGTCTGTGTGCTGTTACCTTGAAAACCAGTCAGGATTCCATTCCTGCTGCTCAGTCTGGGAGAATTCCTGGGTACGTCTAACTCCATGAATCCCCTTTTCCTTTAATGGATGGAGACTTGCTCAGACTCTGGACCATTCATATTTGGGAAGCCAAGACCCGAAAGCTGCTCCCACCACAGGATGCATTCTTGTTATGTGCTAAGCATATTGGGCTTTAATGGGCAGAGAGCTTTCTCTGAAATTCTGCACAACCCGCTCTGAATGACAGTTTAATTTTGACAAAGATAGATTACTTTGGGACTCTGGTAATAGTTATTGATGGTTATGATTAGCAGGTTGGCCATTTCAATTTTCAAAAGCTCCTCAGACATTTCCTTTTGATTTTATAAAAAGACCGTACATCAATGGCTACAATAGAATTAATAATTCAGAGCTTCACACGGCCAGTTCATACAGATGAGCTCATTGGCTTCTTGTTTTGTTGATAATGTAAGTTTGCACAAGAATTGCTTTTGTATCAACCGACAAGAATGGTAATGACTTTAGTATCTATATGGTAGAGGCCTACTTATTTTGTTTAGATGATGTAAAATCAATTTAATTATACCCCTCAGAAGAATTCTGAAATTGGTATTTGTTCTGCATGTTATTGGAAAACATTTGAATTATAACCTGTTTTTATATAGTCTTGTGGAAGCCCTTAATATGTCGCTAACTTTTCTACAGAAACGAGAGCTGGAGTTTCCTTTGATTTAAAGGTTCTGAGTTATTTCATAGTGGGAATATGTGCCAATGCTTCACTTGGAGGAACCTTGCTTTTGCTCTGGAGAACTGAAATAGTCTTACTGATACCTTCCCAACTGAAAAACATGTCATTCAATGAACCAAGGCTATGTTCACTTTTTTGTTGCCAAAGGGAAAAGTTCTGCTAATAGAATCTAGCTTGAGGATCAGCATGTGGTACTTTTGCTGGATCACAGCGAAGGATGCTGTGTTAAGTTTCTTCATCTTCTATTGCTGTGATAAAATATGCTGACCAAAGCAAGTTAGGGAAGAAACATTTATAGTGGCTTACAGTTTCACAGAGCATGGAAGAGCTGCAGAGGAGTATTGATTGCCAGTAGCACCTCAGCTGGGGTAGGATTTCCTGAACAGCACCTCCTATGCTGGGATTCTGTTTGGCTTGATTTCATACATGTCTTATGCATACAGTGACAGCTACGGTTAGTATTAGTTTATATGTGCATTTACTTTTGTGTCTTATTTATCTACCTATCTATTTATACTATCTAATATTTAAAAATATTTCTCTCTCTCTCTCTGTATGTATGTACACACATACTACACACATGTGTGTAGGTACCCACAGAGGCCAGAAGAAGTTAGCACATTCCTTGGAGCTGGAGTTACAGGCAGTTGTGAGTTTCCTGACTTGGGTGCTGAGAACTGATCTTGGGTCCTCTAAAGAACATTATATATGCTCCTAACCGTGGAGCCAACTCTTCAGACACTATTTGATGTGGGATTCCCTTTGGTATGCTGTGAATACCAATGGTGAATAAAGGAACTGCCTTGGCCTGTTGATAGGGGAGGTAGGTGGGGAAAAACTAAACTGAATGTTGGGAGGAAGAAGGCAGAGTCAGATAGTCAGAGAGAAGCCCTGTAGCCCCATTGGAGATAGATGCCAGAACTTTAGCCGGTAAGCCACAGCCACGTGGCGATACACAGATTAATAGTAATGGGTTAAATTAGTATGTAAGAGTTAGCCAATAAGAAGCTAGAGCTAATGGGCCAAGCAATGATTTAATTAATACAGCTTCTGTGATTATTTCAGGGCTGAGCAGTCGGGAAACAAACAAGTGACCTTCTTACTACAACTATATTTATTTATCAATTTATTGATTTATAATGTATCTTCTATTGGTGTGCAAGAGTGGGCTTCAAACAGTTTGAGACAAAAACTCTGGTGTAGGGTCACATAGAACAGTTAAAAAGATCCAAGAGCAAAATCAGAGGCCATAAAGAAGAAAGAATAAAATCTGGAATAACTCTCCAAACCATGTATTAAATATAATTGGATGTTTTCAACATGGAAGAAGGAAAATGGAGCCAGGTTGAGTTGGAACAGTTCTGTAATCCCAGCTCTGTGGGAAGCTGAGGCAGAAGTATTATAAGTTCAAGTCCTGACTGGGCAACTTAGTGAGATCCTGCCTCAAACAAAACAAAACAAAAACCAGAAAGCAAAGCAGGGGACTTGGGATGTGGTGGAGCAGTAAAGTACTTGTCTAGCATGTGTGGGACTCTAGGCTCGAGTTTCTTATTGATGGAAAAAATTGGATCAAAAATAGGTATTTTCAACCTTTCTGCAATAATTGATCTAATTATTAATTGAACTGTTAGTGTGATTAATGATTTCAAGCTTAAAAGAAATTGGAAGGATTTTTAAAAGTAAGGTGTCAAGGCTTGACTTGGGACCAGTGAAATAGGTAATAGTTGCAATGTCAGTGAAGTGGGGAAGACTTTCTGGTGACTCCAGCATGATCTTTCTGTGAAAACCCTGTGAACCACTGGGTTAGAGTTTTTAGCCAATGAAATCTGCTCTGTGTATTGGCTATTTAATTGATGAGCTGCAGAGAGAAAAGAGAAAACACACACACACACACACAAAGCAAATGGCTACTATGTATCACTGAAAGGGACTGTATATAAATAATAGATGGAATGTTTTTCATTCTTGATTAGCACTGAATAAACTTTTCTATCTCTGAATAGGACATATGGTTTAATTTAAAACACGTGTAGTGTGGCAGACATGATGTTGGTCTCTATGAAATACAAACACAGCTCTTGGTTTCTTTTTTGTAGAGTTGATAATCCAGTTACTCTCTTGAAATGGTTTAAATATTGTTTTGGAATAACTAGAAAATCCTGATTATAGAATGGTGCAAGTTGCTTTATTTATTGAGTGTATAGAAAAGGGATAAAGAACTTATTTGTTAACATTTATGGCATATGGTGGTGACACCCAAAGACATAATGGGTTCATTTCACTGAGAAGCTTGGATAAGTGTGATAGTTTGAAAGAAAATGGTCCTTAAAGGGAGTGACACTATTATGAGGTGTGGCCTTGTTGAAACAGGAAGTGTGTCACTGTGAAGGTGGGCTCTAAGGTCTCATACTCAAGCCAAACCTGTGGTCTCAGACTACTTCTGATGCCTACAAGATGTAGGACTCTCAGCTACTTCTCAAGCACGATATCTGCCTACACACTGCCATGTCTCACCATGATAATAATGGATTGAACCTCTGAACTGTAAGCCACCCCAGTTTATAACAGTTGTGGTCATGGTGTCTCTTCACAGCAGTAGAAACCCTAACTAAGACAAGTAATTTTCAGCATCCCTTGCAGCTAGATGTGGACATTTGACCCAGTTTTGGTCAATAAAAATTAAAGAGAAGTTTCCTGCCAAGTTTCATGAAAGAAATACGGGAGTTATTTCACAGTATTTCCTGGTTCATAACTTTGAGGTTGGTATAGCCACCTGATTTCTATGGAAGAATAGTAAGTGAACTGTAGATTCATCAACTCAGAGACCTAGTGCTATGAATCCATTAGATCCCAGATTGCTTACTTTCTTTGTAAGAAAACAATGAATCTGCAGAAAGCAGTATTTGTTAGATATGCCTACTTCAGTCAAAGGAATTTATAACATATTTAATGCAATTCATGCATGTTTCTATAGCTGGTTATAAATAAAAGTTTGGGGAAGACATCTGTACCACTTCACCAATCATGAAGAAGTGTATTCTTTTAAAAAGACTGATTTTTTAAAATGTGCGTGTGTGTGTGTGTGTTGTGGGTCACCCCCCATGGGGGCTGGGATCTGAACTTGGGTCTTCTGGAAGAGCAGCACATGCTCTTAACTGCTGACCAATCGTCTAGCACAAGGTATTCTTTTTGCTTGCTCAGTTTTCATTTCTCCTTCATCTTGATAGCATCCTCCCAATTTCTCACATGCTAACTCCCCCCTGTCTACCCTCAGTTCTCAGGGTCTGGTGGTGCTGACTACCCCTGACACAAGAATTGAGTGTGAGTTTGGGGCTTTGCAAAGTAGAATATTTCATCTTTGTTTTGAGTGGGCAGGGCTAAGAAACAGAAAGAGTGAGAACAGGTCTTGCTGGCAACAATCAAACTGCTTGACTGGGAAACTTAGGCAATGCTTGGTCTAAATTCAGAAATCAGTGTATAAACAGCTGCTTTTTAGCAAGGGAAGGCTGGGTGCAGTTCTTGACTGTAGCAAGCAAAGAGCATCATTCCCTAGAGCTACAACATTTTCATGACCAATGCACCTGCATTTGGATAACCCAGCAGAGGCTAGATGCTACAAATAGGAAAGTTGCAAGGGAGTCTCAGTGAACAGGAGGTTAATGGCCATTGGGCTCTCTCGTGTCTCCAATTCTATGGATGCTATAAACATCCTGGGTCTGCAGGAATGTGGTCATAGGGGAGCATGATATCCTGAGACTTGGTGGGTTATCTACTTCCTAAATAGTGAATGAATGGGTGAATTTTGGCATTACAGAAACAGCAATAGAGTATCGGGCAAGTAACACCCAGTTATCCATCCTGGCTAGCTAAACTGACAAAGCAAGTTCTCAGTACATTGATGACCCATGGTATAGGAAACACAAGGGGAGGGTTGCAAATAGATGGTGTATCAGAGAAATAAGGTTACTGAGGATCTATGATGGGCTATGAACTATGCTAGCTGCCTTTATTTTCTTTTTTAATTTTAAAATTACATTTATTTAGTGTTTGCAGCTGTGCTCATGGAGGGCAAAACACATCTTGCGGAGTCATACTTTTCATTCTTTTCTTACACCATGTGGGACCTGTTGTCAGATTGGCAGCAAGCACCCTTACTCATTAAACCATCTTACCCACCCAGTTTGTCTTTTAATTATTTAGTTGGCACAATAATTTTCAGATGAATGGTGTGGTAATTTGAATAAAACCAGTCCCCATAGCACCATAGGGAGACACTATTAGGAGACATGGCCTTCTGGGAATAGGTGTGGCTATTTTGCTCTTGTTTTTCAGATGTGCCTTAAGTATATGACTTTGATACCCCTGGCACCAGGTCTTCTGTTTCCAGGATTCCATATGCTCTGCTAGTGACACTTGACTACCTGTTTGTGGGGAGTGATTCGTGACTATAACCTGTTGTACAGCATTGCCTAGAAACTTGAGCCGGAGTGCTCTCAGGTCTCTGCTTTCCTCTCCACCGTTGGTCTCTTCTCTCTCTCTGGACTTGCCTTTTCTTTTCAGGCTGGTTATCTCAATGAGAATGGCACTGGATAGTAAATTCTTGACTGCTGTGCTCTCCACTTCCCCGAAGAAGATCTGGCTTAAGGGAAGTGAAAAGCTTATTTGTCTCACAGAACAAGAGCAACAGAGGGAGGAAGTCACTAGAGTCGGCTCGGGACTGTTAGGGTTTCAGGAAATGAATTTCTATGCATCATTTTTAATTTTGCTTGAGCAAATTATAGTTTTTCTGTTGCTTGAAGATGCAGCCATACAACGGTGGATTCAAGCTGATTTTTTTGTTGTTTTGTTTCATTTTTATTAGTTTTTAGAGAATTTCATAGTTGTGTTATGATTATATCTGCTTCTTTCTCCCACTCCTCCTGGACCCACTTCCCTTTTCTCTTCTACCCACCTAACTTTATGTCCTTTCTGTAAAACAACAACAGCAATAAGTTCACTTTTGCTGCCCAAATACTCTTGAATTTATGGCCTTCTGTTGGAGCTTGGCTGATCTATCTGGGCCATGTTATTAAAGAAAACTGACTCTCCCTTTTCTAGCCCATAGCTCCTCAACAACAGATGGGATTGCTACTATGCCCCCTTCTCCATGCTGGGATCTGGTCTGGGTTGAGCTTATAAAGGACACACATATGCTGTCATAACTGTTATGAGTTCATAGGTATGGATGCCCTGCCCTGTCTATAAAATTGTTTCCTTCCAGTCATCTGCCTCTACTGGCTCTCGTAAGTTTTTACCTACTCTTCCGCATTGATCTCCGAATTTGGGAGGAGGGGTGTGATTTAGATGTCCCACTTAGAGTCAAGCATTCCACAGTCTCTTCTCTTGTTGATAATTGCCAGCCAAAGTTTCTCGTAAAGAAACTTCTCTGATGAGGACTGAGAGATGTGCTCATCCATGGGTATAGTGGTAGGCACTAGGAGTCAGTTTAATACTACATCCATTTCACATACTACTAGTAGGTTCTTCACTAGGGCCTATGACCTGGCTAACCATGGGTTCTTTGCCTCGATAGTGGTACCAGGGATAGGTATCTTCTTGTGGAGTAGGTCTTGAATCCAATTAGAAAGTGGTTGGTTACTCTCATGATGTTCTTGCCACTATTGCACCAGTGGGCATATCTTGTCACAACAGTTGTTATTATAGGTCACATGGCTCACCACTAGGTAGGACTGATGATGACTTTTCTGCTTGTGGCATACATGGTACCCCCCGCCCCCAGCCTTATGTAAAGAAGCTGGTAGGGATGAAGCTTTCAGGAGAAAACCAGCTTGATTTTTCCATGTTCTATGGCTCAGGTACATGGTATCTTCAGCAATAGGCTCTTACCATCAAGTTCTAGGGGACAAATAATAGTGTTGGCAGTAGCCTTCAATATTTTGGAGACTATGGGACATCACTAACCATCAGCTCTAAAAGGAGTAGCCCATTCCTGGCACTTGTCCTTTTATTTGTTAGTCTGTGGGGTCTGGTAGGGACACTGTCACCTCCTTAGAGGGTAGCTCTATTTAAACTCTTTTTATATATGTTTATCTATGTGCTTTAGGAAGTTTTTACTGTGGGCTTCCAAACGAGTATGACTTTTTGAAGATGTTTACCGTTCAACTCTCTGTATTTCTTCCTCTATCCTCCTCTCCCACTCCCTACTTTAACCCTTGATGTTCCATTGTTCCTCTTTAATAATCTACACCACTGTGTTCTATCCCCCTCTCTCGAGAACCTTCCCTAATTTCCACAATGGCCCTTAACTAATTTCTTCATCCGATAAGTATCCGAATGAAGTGAACATATATGAAGATTCAAAGCTAACATCCACAAAGGAGAGAAAATGTGATGTCTGTCTTTCTGAATCTGAGTCATCTGAGGACGATCACTTCCAGCTCTAATCATTTACCTGCAAATTTAATTTCTAACAGCTGAATAATATTCCATTGTGTAAGGGTAGCACACTGTCATTATCTACTCGTTAGCTGATGGACATTGAAGTTGTTTCCATATCCTGGCTGTTGTGGATAGAGAACAAACCCTGATAAGTACCTCTGAAGCTGGATTGAGAGTCTTTTGGGTACGCGAACACCGGAGTAGGAGAGTTGGATCATTTAGTAGATTTATTCATAGCTTTTTTGAGGAACCTCCACATTGATTTTCAGAGCACCTGCCCCGATTTGCCTTCCCGCCAGTAATGAGTAAATGTTTTCTTTTCCTCACATACTCAAGAGCGTTTGCCATTTCATTTATTGAGCTTAGCCCTTCTGACTCAGTAAGATAGAACCTCAAAGTAGTTTTAATTTGAATTTCTTTGATGGTTAAAGATGTAGAAAACATGCTTTTTAACCATTTGTGTTTCTATTTTTTGAGAGCTTTGTTTAGTTCCATATTCCATTTTTAAATGAAATTATTTATTTTCTTGTTTTTTGTTTTTTTTGGATATTCTAGATACTCATCCACCCTCAGTTATATGACTAGAAAAGATTTTTTCCCCTCATTTTGTAGACTGCTTATTGATGAAAACAATGGTGTCCCTCACTACACAGAAGCTTTTTTTGTTTCATGAGCAGGCCCCCATTATTAATTGTTAGCCTTAATGCCTGTGATCCCAGGGTCCAATTCAGAAAGTCCACTTGTGCCAGTCAGTACAAGTGTATTCCCTACTTTCCCCTCTATGAGATTAAGGATATCTTATACTGAGGGCTTTTTTAATATAATAATTTCCAGGCCCATCCATTTTTCTGCAGGTTTTATAATTTCATTTTACTATATGTCTAAATAAAATTCCACATTTTCGTTATCCGTTCATCTGTAGATGGATATCTAAGCTGGTTCTATTTCATTGCTTTTGTGAACAGAGCATTAAAAATACGAGTTGCCAGTATCTCTGTGGTAGGATATTGATTCTTTGGAGTGTTTTCTCAGGAGCGGGAGCGCTGTGTCATATGGCAATTGTATTTTTATTTGATTGAGAAACCTCCATAGTGATTTCCATTAATGGTTGCATCAATTTATATTCTTTTTAAAAATTGATTTTTATTGAGCTCTACATTTTTCTCTGCTCCCCTCTCTGCCTCCCTCTCTCTTTCTTTCTTTTTTTTTTCTCCCTCTCTCTTTCAACCCTCTCCCAAGGTCCCCATGCTCCCAATTTACTCAGGAGATCTTGTCTTTTTCTACTATCCATGTAGATTAGATCCATGTATGTCTTAATTTATACTCTTACCAGCAATTCTTGAAGTAGAGAAAATCACCAAGGCTCAACTGTAGGCTGACAAATGCCATGGCGTTTTCAGGAATCAAAGAAGACTAATAGAGATAGAAAATGTGAGCAATGAAAGGAGGCTTATAGGTCAGGGTCTTATTACTGTTGCTATGCTGAAATGCCACCCCTAAACACACTGTGAGAAAAAGGATCATTCTAGTTCAAGAACAGTCAAGGCAGTAGGAACTTGAAGCAGCTGGTCACACGGCCCACACAATCAGGATTCAGAGAATGATGAACAAATGCATTTCCCCGCTTAACTCCCTTTGTTTGCTTATGCAGTGCAGGATCCCAGCCAGAGAGATGGTGACAACCACAGCGGGCAGGTCTTCCCACTCAACGCAACCGAGATAATTTCCCAGAGTAGTACGCAGAGACTCATCTTCCAGGTGATCCCAGATTCTGTCAAGTTAACGTCAGAGCCATTTATCCTGCTTGGATCGGTCGGATTCAATTCTTTCTTATTCGTTTGTTTGAATTTTAACTCTTGCACCCTATATTCAGCATCTACTACTTTTAGTAAATCCTTGAGAACAAACGTGCATACAGTTCTTTGTTCTGCTGCTTAGAATATATTCAGCCTGAGACTTCTGGTCTTCGTTGCTGTAACCCTTTCATCCACTTCTCTTATCTATTGCTATTATTTGAATATGAAATGCCCCCATAGGCTCGAGTGTTAAAGGACAAGTCAATAGATGATATTAGATTGATGATACTCTCTTGGGAATTTCTGGAAACCATACCAGGCAGAACCTAGCCGGAGGGCTGGGGATGAACTTTTGGGATCATCTTGTCAGGCTGACATTTTCCTGTTCCCTCTCTGGTCCTTGACAGTGATTCTATGAAGAACTCTCTTTTGCCACACGTGCCACATGTTCCCACCACCTTGATGTCCCATCCAAGTTCACGGTGCCACGTAAACCATGGACTGAACTCTCCGATATTTCTTTCCTCTTCTTAAGCGGTTCTCTCAGGGACTATGTTTACAGTGATATGATATTCACAAACTCAACTATCCTCCTTATTTCCCTCTTCAGGAAAGTAGTCTGACCAGTTGCTGAATGACATTCCCTCTGGTGACTCCATCTAAAAGTTCATGTTTCTTTTGGAGAGGACCCTCGGGATGCTGCTGGGTGGGGCACTCAGTATTTATGCTGAAGAATGGTTGTGGGAGGGTCTGGAGAGATGGCTCCACAGTTAAGAACACTTGCTGTTCTTTCAGGGAACCTGGGTTTGGTTCCTAGTGGATCAGATGTCCTCTGGCCTCCGTGGGCACCTGCATACAGGTGTCGCACAGAAACTCACACAGAAACATACGCAGACACATAAATAAAAATCAGTAAATACGTTTTTTAAAAAAGAATGGCTATGGGTTCTCCCTGTGTTTCTTGGCCAGCCTCAAATCTAAATTTGTCTCTGGAAATCCAATAGCTTGGCATGGTTGTATTCTTCGAATCCTTTTCTCACAATGCCAAATTCAATAAAATCATCTGGCAGATCCAAACTGCCTCTGAGCTTGTTTGGGTTTCTTTCATTCCGTAGCTCACATTGCTTCTGTTTGTTTGACTTCTCGTGGAGAATTTAATATCAGCTGTAATCTGAATTTTTCAAAGAAAATTGACTGAATTCAAATTACTCACATGTAACGAATACCATCACCCTGCTAAATTGCTATTTACACCAGTAAATATGAACTCAGAGAGATGCCGTCAGTAAGGCTCGGTGCAATCATTTTACAATTCTCACCTGGTGCATGAGCTAAAGAATGCAAATTGAAAATGCTAACTGGGAAGTGGTGGACGAGACAAATTTTAATAAGCGCCTCTTCAGCCTCCCAGCTTCCCCTCCAAGAGAAAAGAAAATGGTCAACAAGATGTGATGCCAGTACCTTCCACAGAACATTTCATTAATTGCTTTGCCCAGCTGACTGACATGTAATGGACCTTGCTTGAATAGAACTGTAGTACCCCATGTGCTGGCTAGTTTTCTGTCAACTTGACACAAGCTAGCATCATCTGAGAGCAGGGAGCCTCAGTTGAGAAAAATGCCTCCTTAAGATCAAGCTAATGGTAAGGCTGTAGGGTATTTTCTTAATCAGTGATTGATGTGGATGGGGTAATACCTGAGCTGGTGTCCCAAGTGTTACAAGCAGACAGAGCAAGCCATGGGAAACAAATAAGGAAGCAGCACTCCTCTGTTGCCTCTGCATCATCTCCTGCCTCCAGGTTCCTGTCCTGGCTTTCTTTGATGATGAAGAGTGATATGGAAGTGTAAACCAAGTAAACCCTTGTTGAGGGATATTAGTTAAAGGTGTGTTGCATTCTTTTATGCTGTGGGATATTTGTTTAATGATGTGTTGTATTCTTTTATGTTGCATTTGTTTAACTCTGTAAAGCTGTGTTACTTTGCCTGCCTAAGACACCTGGTTGGTCTAATAAAGAGCTGAACGGTCAATAGCTAGGCAGAGAGAGAAATAGGCAGGGCTGCCGGGCTGAGAGAATAAATAGAAGGAGAAAAAGAGAAGAGGGAAGAGAGAATAGGAGAGGAGGATGATAAAGGGGCCCGGTCACCCAGGCACACAGACACAGAAGAAAAAAGGTATACAGAAACAGAGGAAGGCAAAGGCCCAGAGGCAAAAAGTAGATGGGATAGTTAGTTAAGAAGAGCTGTCTAATTTATGAAGGATTTTAAATTCCTGCTTGTTTTATGTTAACCATTCTGTTCACAGTTGGGCGGCGGTAGCGTACACCTTTAATCCCAGAACTTGGGAGCCAGAAGCAGGCGGATCTCTGTGAGTTTGAGGGCAGAGTGTTTTTACAGTGAGTTCGAGGACAACCAGGACTACACATAGAAACCCTGTCATATAAAACAACAACAACAACAAGTTTCTGTTCAAACGCATGTCCAGATTCATTTCCCCCCAGTTAGTAAACTTACTGAAAATATTTTGGGATTCGGTTTCTGCGTATTTTATACATTTAAGTATTTCTACCGAGGTTCATTTTTATTTGGATGTCTTTCATGGTTCACCCATTCTCATGTGAATTTATCTTCTAACAAAATAATTAAAGTTATATATTTCTTAATAAAAAGAGAAACTGACTAGAAATAAGCCAAGCTAAAGTTGAGCATTTATAAGTAATAATAAGTCTCTGTATATTTATTTGGGAGCTGGGTGGCGCGCCTCTATAAGAGCAAAGAGTAAAAGGTCAACTACAAAACCCTCTCTTTCCAACTCACCTTCAGTCATGATGTTTCCACACAGCCATAGTAACCCAAACCAGGGCGTCCCATAAGATCATGACTTCCGTTGTGCCATGGAGTACACAGAACTGACTGTCAGTTCAGGGAGAAGAGCCGGAGTAGAAATGTTATAATTGCAGAAAGAATAAATCATTTGGAAGATACTTCCAAGAGGACTTCAGCAGTTTATCACTTGGTCTAATTGTAAGAGACCTTAGGCAGTGAGACGATTTTTTTCCCTCAACTATTTGATCAACATTTGCATTAGCTGAAGAGGACATTTTGATGGTTTCCTTCTTTGGACAAACTGCCTAAGAAAGTCTTCACTCTCGTTCAGAAAAGGGTTATCCATTTCGGCAACTCCTTTTAATTCTGAAATTGGAAACTGTGGTTTCCAGGTTTTTATTTATAATAATTTCTTTAATTTTATTATATGTTTATGAGTGTTTACTTGCATGTACGGCTGTATACCACATGCATACACTACCCTCAGAAGCTAGAAGAAAGCATCAATAGCCTTGGAACTGGAGTTATAGGCAGTTGTGAGCTGTCATGTGGGTGCTGGGAACTGATCCCAGGTCCTCCACCTAAAGCATCAAATGCTCTTAACTGTTGAGCTGTATCCCCAGCCCCTCAAATTCATTTTTAAATTGATTTTTTCTTTTTCACAGGACCCTATTCTCTTCATTCACAAAACATTCAAAGAGTCTCATAGGTTTAATTACTGAATGATTCTCGTACTGCATTAGAATTGAAGATCCATGAACCTTACCTAGATCCTGTTTTCTTTAGAGACTTTTAAAACACTTTTTACTTATGTTTGATTTTTGAGAGACAGTGTGTCACGTCACATGTCCCTAGCTGGCCTCAGAATCACGATGTAGATGAGGATGACTTTGAATTTGTTACCTCCCGTGTCTACCTCCCATGTGTGATGAGATTACAGATGTGCGCCACACACCCTGTTTCCATTGTATCTATTTTGTTACCGGTGATGGGAGGTTGCATCTGGGGCATGCTGGGAAGGTGCCCTAACATTGTTTCTGACTCTCATTCTGGAGTTCATTTTTACACTACACTTTTGGAGACAAGGTCTTTTGTATCCTAGGCTGGCTTTGAATGTCCTACATAGGGGACTGTGGCCTTGAACTTCTGATCTATCCCCTGAGTGCTGAGGTTACAGATGTTTGCACACATCCTGTTTATGTTGGGGCTGGGCTCAAACCCTGAGGAGGAATTAAAACCTGACATATTGAAACCAAAGGAAACTTCAGGCAGCAAATATTAAGGGATTGACTGAGTCTTAAAAATGCGTGTTTGTCTGAGCTCTGAATTTGGAAAATAAAATTTCTGAAACCTCAGATCTTTCATCTTGTATCAGTCACCCAATTAAAGAATTCAGAATAATAGCCAATTCCCAAGTGACCACAGTGCATGTTGGCTTCTCAGGTTCTGCATCATCCTGAATCCTCTCCCAAGTTTTTGAAAAATATGAATATCATATTGTTTATCACTGGTGTTGATTCTGTCCAACTTGGGGTGGAGATGGTGGGGCTGTGGGAGTGGCATTTCACTTTTTTTTTTTTAAAGAAATAAAACTTGCCTGAGATCAGAGAGCAAAACAACCCCATCAATCAGTCTTACAGACCAGGCAGTGGTAACATACACCTTTAATTCACAGTACCCACACTGGTTAGCATAGAAACCAGCCAGTGCATACCTTTAATTCCAGTGGTGTACACCTTTAATCCCAGCCCTAGAGAAGATTATAATTTGGGAGGAGACAGCTTTCAGGTACAGTCTCATTCTGAGATTCCTGGAGTCTGGATTGGCATTTTGGACTGAGGTCAAGGTAAGAGGCAGTGACTGGCTGCTTTGCTTTCAGCTCTTCAGGTTGAACCCCAATTTCTCTGAGTTTTTATTAATCATGCTCCAGGTCATCATATTAGGGATAAGGAGGAGGATGAGCTTAGATTTTATTCTCTCTACCTCCCCAAACATTAGCAGAGCCTTTGGGATATGGTGTCAGGTGAGTAGACACTTAGTTATTTAATTTAAAGCCACCTCTTAGATGTTTATCCTTGCTATGGTAAAAGATGGTTTTTCAGTTTTATAACTTCATTAACTCGATGCCTAATGAGTGAGATCAATACATTTAGTAGCATCTATGTATTGCTAAGTATTAAACATACAAATATCAAAATCCTATTTTGGTTTATAATTAATGATGTAGCTATTCTCTTTTCAAGGGTAGAAGCCTATGATTATATTCTAAACACTGAGTCTCAGAAAACATTCCCATATGGTAACTTTTCCCTATTCTTTTCTTCATTGGCACTGGTAAGATTTCCAGCAGCCGCAGAAGGCTAATCAACTTTCTCCACATGAATGAACTTAATCTTTTTACATTTTAAACTCGTTCTATTCTAGGAAAATCCATGTGTCCAATCTACCTCATATTTGAACCTGTGTGGAAGCTACAACCTTGCTATAGCACAGAAAGTTTTTCTCAAGGTGAATTGAATGAATTCATTTGAGAACCTAAAAAACCAAGTTCTTATTTTTGCTCATTCTTTTCTTAATTCCTTCAACAGTATTTACTGAACACATATTATAATATTATCTACAAGACCCTGTTCTAAGTACAATGCAACCTTAAGCAAGGGCAGTAAACATAAACATGTAATTTGCTCTAAATGCCCCTCATCACCCAGTGGAGTAATCTTGTGTTGCTACAACAAAGAAACCCAAGACTCTGTAATTGATAGAGAAAAGTGATATATTTTCTCACAGTTACACAGGGTGGGAAATTCCAGATACGGACATCAGCATGTTGGGTGAAAACCCTTGCTTTTGTTGATGGTATCATCAAGGTATCCTCACATGGCTTTGAGGACAGAAGGCCAAGGTGATAAACAGTGTGTCTCCACAGAGCAAGGGTTCAAGAGTGTGTGGTGGGACTGGAAAGATGGCTCCGAGCCCAAGAAAGAATGATTGTTATGTAATCACGAGGGCCAGAGTTTGGATTCCAGCTTACAGGTAACAAGCCAGGAGTGGTGCCCTCTTCTGGTCTCTTAGTGTACACATACATACACATGCGTGCACACATACAGATATACAGACACACACAGGGACACAGGCATACACACACATGCAAGCACACTCACACACACAGATACACAGAAACACACACACAGAGTTACAGACACACAAACATATGCATGCACATACACACACACAAATACACATAGACACAACACATATGTATAAATACAGATACACAGATACACAGTCATACACAGAGACACAGACTCAGACACAGAGAGAGAGAGAGAGAGAGAGAGAGAGAGAGAGAGAGAGAGAGAAAAGAGAGAGAGAGAAAGGAGAGAGAGAGGGAGAGACTCTACAAGAAGAAAAAAGCAGAAGAAAGACACATGCACTGGGCCCCTACAGCCTGTTACAAGGTACCAGTCCATTCATGAAGCTCTACTGAATCATTTCCCAAAAGGTCCCACCTTTTACTGTGCACACAGTGGGGGTTTAGTTTCATAATGTGGAATTGCTATCTATTGCCCCATGGAAATGACCTGGAATCATTTAGACCGCAGTGCCAACTATGTCAAGTTGTGCTTTGATTAGCACAGGAGAATGTTTAGGTGACACACTAGACTAAATGCATTAACTGCTGTTCTGTGTCATCTGTGTGAGTATTTATTTCTGAAGTCTCCCTTGTGCCTAAGCATGTTTGGTCATTCTTGTGTGGGAGAACACAGCTACTAGGACTTGGTGTGAGTTTATCCAGTCTGTCCTTGGGACCTGTGTACCAGGTGGCTCTCATTAGACTTCATTGTGTCAGTCTATACCCTGATCCTAAGTCCACTACAGTGTCCATGCCCATTTGATCGCCATCTGGACTACTGGGTCTTTTGTTTCTGTGGTTTGAATGGGAAATCTCCATAGACAGATGTGACAGATGAGACAGAATGCTTGAGATCAGTTGGTGGAACTCTTTGAGAAAACGACAGAACTTTTAGAGGGTGAAGCCTCACTGGAGAAAGTAGGTAACAGGGGTGGGCCTTGAGGTTTTACAGCCCAACTCCACTTCTTGTTCACCCTCTGTGGAGGGAAGTGTGGGAGATGTGGCAAAAGGAGCAGAGTCGGAGGTCAGGGGCTATGCCGATGCCTTTGAAGATGGAGGGAGGCATCAGAAGCAAACACATATGTGAAGCTTGCAGAAGCAGGAGTGACTAAGAGACATCTTCTTCCTCAGGGCTACTAGCCCAGTAGTTCTCAACCTGTGGGTTGAGACCCCTTTGTGGAGTCAAGCGACCCTTTCACAGGGTCACCTAAGACCATCAAAAACCACAGATACTTACATTATGATTCATAACAGTAGCAACATTACAAGTATGATGAAGCAAGGAAAATAATTTTATGGTTTGGGATCACCACCACATGAGGAACTATATTAAAGGGTCACAGAATTAGGAAGGTTGAGAATCTCTGTTCTAGAAAGAACATGGTTTCCCACTCTGACTACACTCTAGAGAAGTTCATTTCAAGTGGCTCATTTTTACAACTGTTAACTGTTGTTAGAACCTCATGATGCTGAGAACTACTGAATGTATGACCATTTTTCAGGGGATAAAAGAAACAGACAAACTGTCTCAGTTCATCATAATTTTTAAATACATTTGAAAACAAATTATGGACACAAAAGCATTTCTTATCCTAGTATCTTAGTGTGCCTATCTTCAATGGGTTCAGTATCTATTGATCATTCTTGCTCTTTTAAGGCAAATTAACCTAAAATTTTAGAGATGGTAAAAACAACTACCTGTAAGGGTCAGGATTGCTTGACCTCCGGGCACTTCTGTGAGAGATTTTCTAGGTAGGTTAATTGAGTTTGGAAGATGCAGCCTTAATGTGGAGACAGTGAGCTGAGCACCAGCCTTCATCTCCCTCTGTTTCTTGATTGCAGATGTACTGTGACCAGCTGCCTCCTGCTTCTACATCTGTGGTGGCTGTCATATGATGCCCTCAGTCTGTGAGTCAGAAAAAACCCTTCCTTCTCCAAGTTGCTTTTGTCGGGCATTTTATGATGGTGATAAGAAGAGTGATAAATATCTCTCTAGGAAATTCATCAGCCATCTCCCCAGATACCAATCATTCCTTTCCCTCTCTTTATAACTTTATGTCAGTTGAACTGTGGCATGTATGTTATTCCTGTGTGTAAGGCTTCTTTCAAACAAGTTTTAGACTGCTTTTAGGGATGAAGATGGCATGGACGTTCTGGCAGAGGCTCTTTTAGGGATGAAGATGACCAAAATAACCACGCAAAAACTATATTAATTAAAACACTGCTTGGCCCATTAGCTCTAGCTTCTTATTGGATAACTCTTATATTAATTTAACCCATTTCTATGAATTTGTATAACGCCACATAGCAGTGGCTTACTAGCAAAGTCTGACTCTGGCGGCTCCATGGTATCCTCTGTCTCTGCCTTCTTCCTCTCAGCATTCAGTTCCATTTTCCCCGCCTACCTAAGTTCTGCCCTGCTCTAGGTCCAAAGCAGTTTCTTTATTCATTAACCAATAAAAGCAACACATAGACAGAAGGACTTCCCACGACCTAGTAACCCAGACCCGGGAAAACAAATATCATATGTACTCAGTCATAAGTGGCTTTTAGACATAAGGCAAAGAAAATCAGCCTAAAATTCACAATCCCAGAGAACCTAGACAACAATGAGGACCCTAAGACAGAGACATTCATGGATCTAATCTACATGGGAAGTAGAAAAAGACAAGATCTCCTGAGTAAATTGGGACCATGGGAGAGATTGAAGGCAAAGGGAGAGGAGGGGGAAAAGTAGAGAAAAATGTATAGCTCAATAAATCAATAAAAAAGAAAATATCTCAAACATGCACTATCCCTTCTTTAGATTTGGCAACCCCTTTAGCTCTCTTGTGTTAAAAGAATGGAAATTGCTCAGTGGTTGGGAACAGTGGCTGCTCTTCAGAAGGACCTGGGTTCAGTTCCCAGCACTCACATGGGAACTTGCAGCTGTCTGATATAGAGATGAATGTTTTGCATTGGTATGGATCTTGGTCTATTGATACAAATTTAAGGTCAATTTTGTTATATGCATGTTTCTGCTCTTGATTAAGGTGTTTGTACAGCTTATTTAAAAATGTGATGTGTAATTAAGAAATACAGGTTAATAGATAGTTATCTATAATAATCAGGCTTGTAGTCATTTAGTTAGGTTTTCTAGATTTACAGAGATATATTTCAGATGGATAGGTATTCTTCAAACCTTTCAAGGTCTAACAGAATATGGTATTTACAGTGTTTAAAAACTTAGGACTTTTCATGACAATGAGACACATCTGCTCCTGGCAGCACCAATTACTTCAAGAGAAAGATGGACATTGAAGAGGCTCCATATGGAATTTGTTAGCCATTTGGGCAAGAAATTGCTCTTGTCTGAACTGCTTGATGTAATGCTGTATGAACTGGACATGTAAGACCCACAGAAAAATGACTGCTGAACTTGCCTAAAGGTCCTTCAGGGTTCCTGCTTTGTGAGAGTCTGCTAGACATTCTGCAGGACACAGAAGAAAGAGACTGACATATTACCAATATAGGTGAAACTGTCTTTTGAAATTTCATGCTTCATGGAAAATTTTGTCAGATACTATGGGCCAGTAAGCTGAAGATGGGTGCCTGTAACATCACAGAATAACTTTGGATGACTGTTCAGGTAGCGAGATGTCTCTGTCAATTGTAGAGTTTTGGACGTTGCTTACAATCACTTCTGTTTCCTTAGCTAATATATCCTTCTTATGTCTTTGATGGAATTGAAGAATAGATAGATATAATTATAGTTTTTCTTAGTTATGATAAAAGATAAAGTAGATATCAATTTTATAACTATAATTCTTGCTTGATAACTGTTTTGTTGTATGTAATCTTTCTATGTTAAAGTTAAAATCTTCCTTTTTATTTAGACAGAAAAGTGGATGTGATGTGGGATTCTCCTCTGTATGCTGTGGATGTGTTTTGTTAATTTATAAAACTGCTTTGGTCCTATAACAGGGTAGAATGGAGCTAGCTGGGAAAACTAAGCTGAATGCGGGGAGAAAGTAAGAAGAGTCAGGGAGAAGCCATGTAGCCACTGCCTAAGATACATGCCAGATGCTGAAAGGAAACTTACTGGTAGACCACAACCACATGATGACACACAGATTAATAGAAATGGGCTAATTTAAGATATAAAAATTACCTAGAAATATGCATAAGCTAATAGGTCAAGCAGCATTGTAATTAATATAGTTTCTGAGTGATTATTTCAGGTCTGGGTGGCCAGGAACGAATGAGCAGTCTCATCTTACAGTTGTCTGTAATTCTGTTCCAGGGGATCTGACACCCTCACACAGACATACATGTAGTCAGGACATCAATGTACATAAAAAAATGATAAAATAGTTAATGTAAGAAAATAAACAATATTGAAAATGGTCTGCTTTTTCAGAGTAAATTCCAGAAGCCTGTCAAAACAACTCAATTGGAAGACCTGTTCTACAGAAGCTGACATGTTGTTCAGACAAGAGGGGTCTGTGTCTTTATTAAAATCCTCTATGACCTGAAATTTGGAAAGAATCTACTGATTTTAGATGACAGCCATTTAACCAAGATTCTGTTCAAACGGAGGCATGGTTTTGTTTGTATCATCAGTACCTGACATGTGGCTTCTTTTTTCCCTTTGAGTCTAGACTTGTCGTGACCCTGCAGCATCATAGAAATGTAGCCCCAGGCAAAGTTTTATAGCATAAAGTGTTCATAAACCAATTCTATCTCCAACCAAAGTGAAGAAAAATCTGGTCTTTAGAAGAAAAGAAATATATCTATGTCTGCCTTCCTGGAGGGAAAATAATGCATTAGAAAGAATAGAACGATGCTATTTCCTCTCCCCTTTTCTGAACTTCTCCTATTTTTTCCTCCTTGTCTCAGCTTCTCTTTGAACTCAACAGGGCTTTACCCTTAAACCCCAAACACTCCTGCATCATAGTGCTACCCTTCCAATTCTGTGTCTAAAGAAGTGTATTTCACGTTTAGAAGTATCAGGAGAACAAACCTTGTGATCTTTACCAAGGAAATAAAATGTGCATACCAGGGGTACTGGCCCCATGATTTCACATCCTTGGGTGCCACAGCTCAGCCTGGAAGCCTATTGCTCACTTCTGGGGTAGCAATTGGCAAGCAATGAGTAAACTTGAAGAACTTGGCGCAGCGTGGGCTGCTGCTACCATTTAGCTTGTGAAATAAATTTCCTATTTTTAGAGTCTTCTGTCACTTTCCTAAATTCTCCTCTCAGCTAAAAATTTCTGACTTTTGATCAATAGTGCATTTCTTAACCTCTCAGTCTTGACTTTTTCCTGCATTGCACATACTTAATTGGGTTGGGCTTATGTATTTGTGTGTGAGGTTGAGGTTGGGGGCAGCTGGGGAGATAGATAGATGCCTTTTCTCTCAATTATTTTCAGGCTATAAAAGTTGACTGAGTGAACCATTTAAAAATTTCAAGAGGAGAAACCCATTAGAAATAGTGACCTTGTGCTTAAACCATAGGATTAAAATTTCAAAGTTGGTTGCTGAGTATCAGTCTTTAATATCTTTCCTACACTTTGGGAGCCTTGTGCCAGGCGAATGTGTTGCACAAGAGACTGTCCTTAAATTATTTTTCTGCAATAAAATGCCTAAATGAAGCCAAATTAGAAATATCAAAAGGAAAAACTTCTGGGAATTCAACATTTTGGTTGTAAATTTATAATCACAAGCTAGCATTTCATAGATGCTGTACAGATGTGTGTCTGTAAATTGATATATGAAATATGAGTGAGTTCCCGAACTCAAAAATGCAAGCATTCAGGCAATAGGCTATATTGTGCTTTGTGTTATATTATCTTCAATATATAAACCAGATGTAATGTATTTTTTGATGTTGTTCCAATTTCAACTATTTTATTTAGTCATCCCAGTAGGTAAAGTACTGTTTATTGGCCAATGACTTAGGCAGTATATTATAGTCAATTGAAAGTTATGGGAAAAAATGAAAATGGGGCCAGGGAAGAATAATTTTCTCCCTAGTTTCCAGTTGTGAGTGCAGATTTAATGTACTAGTTAGAGAGCTGTGGTTCTCTAACAGAGGGGCCATGGCTTTTGGCCATAGTGATACCAGATTATTATTTGATTGGCAGGATCAATTTAGAGTGAGAAACTGCTTATCAACTCGCGCATATGACTAAGGAAGACATGGTTTTCCTATAATTCTGTTTGCTTTCTGGGTTCCGAGTTGCCATTCTTCTAAATGGTAGAGATTTCATTTCTATCAATTCAGGTTCTTAGCCCTGTTTCTTTCGCCAGGGACAGAGTCCAGGTCCCATTCATTTGAGGACAGACTAACATCTAATGTCTTCATGAGTTAGCACCCTGACTTATTTCTCTCACACTTTAAAAACCATCTAGAGTCTGAGATGGGAAACTTTGTTCCTTTGGTCTTATTGTCTTTTCTTGATCCCTACAGAGTCTAGAGGGTTGGAGCTCAAAGCCAAGAAGACTGGGCCCCACTCCTCATTGCTCTATCAGCTTGTCCATTGAGTTGGTAGCCACAGAATGCTCCCTTTGATGAATGCAAATAAGGGGCGAGGCTTAGGGGATACCAGACAATGTTGGAGAAAGTCTCATTGGTTAGCATTCCGGAGTATCCTTTATGTAAAGATGATCAGTGGATTGTGTAGTGGTGGCTGTAACAGGGAGGGCAGGTGTCTGAGTCTGCTATGGATGGAATATACAGAACACAGACATCCCTGTGTGACCACTCTTATGGCCCCTAAACAATTGTATATGCATGCTAGGGAGAGATGCTAATCCTCCTTGAACCTGCAGCCATGAGCCATTTAAAGCTCAGAATAAGCTTCTCTTCTGATCCCAGTTTTAGCTTCAGCAGCCTTCAGACAATTTCTCTCGCTGCATTCCTTGCATTTGGGGAACGTGGGTATCTCAGAATCACACGATTATGTCACATATTTCAGATGAACGCTTTGTCTTTTTGCTGCATGTATATCATCACCATCTTTTGGCCCTCATCTATTTTGTATTCTGCATTTTCCTGGCCAGTCCTTGATTCTCTTTGACTTTAGCGCTCTCCAGTAGTGAGAACATTGCCTGGATGCTTCACTGATTTTTTTTTTTTTGTGCAAGTAAAGGCCAGTTTAGGAATTTTTAAAAATGGGGCAAGGAGATGTGGGGATGTAGCTCAGTGGGTAGAACGCTTGCATAACATACATGAAGCCTTGGGTTGACACTCAGCACTGTATAAACCTGGTGTGGCGGTACATTCTTGTAGTTCTAGTATTTGAGAGGCAGCGGTAGGAGGACCAGAAATTTAACTTTGTCTTCAGCTATAATGCATAATGAATTTGAATCTGGCCTGGATTACATGAGACACCATCTCAAAAACAAAAAACAAAAAATAGGCAAAAATTCTATTTCCCTTATCTAAAGTTCTTTAAGATAATCTTTATTGGAATTAATTCCCACATGCTCGCTTAGAGCTTTAACCCCACGATCATACTTCTAAACCTTTTAGAAATTTCTCTATGTCTCCAGAAACTCTGCAAATCTTCCAGTATGTTGCAATGCAGTGCTTGCCCAGCAGCTTGCTAGATACCATCATTAAATATATTGTTTAACTCTGTGAGTAGAACATGCAACTACTATTTCTGCTAACTAAGCACTCAGTTATGCCAATTAGCTTACGTCTCACAAAAACCCTGTTATGAGTAGAGCTGTATCTCTGCTAAAAAGATAATGAAGTCCTTCCTAATCCTCAGTACCACAGAATGTGACCTCATTTGGAAGCAGAGTCTTTTTTAGAGCTAATTGAGTAATACGAGGTCATTAGGATGTGTGCTGATCCCATACAAGTGGAGTGGTTCTAAAAGTGGAACCCAGGCACAAGGACAGATGTATGCAGAAGGAATATGAAGTGAAGAGAAGCACAGGAAGACGGCCAGCTGAAGACAAAGGCAGACCCTGGGCCAGCAGATCTACAAGCCACCGGCTGCAGTTAGGAGGAGAGGCATGGGGTTGACTGTTCCCTAGAGCCCTCAGAAGGAAGTGGTCCCATGCTTGATGTTGAACTTCTAGCTTGTGGAACTATGAGCCAAGACATCACTGTTGTTTTTGGCACTTTTTTTTTTGGCAATCTTAGTCAGTGAACCCTCTCTGCGAGAGATGAACTATTATTGCTTCCATTTGAAGATGAGCAAAATGGGGTGAAGAGGAATGAGGTGTTCGGGAAGAGAAAAGATTGTGAAAGAGTTTCAAAAGGAATTGCATCTTAACTGGAAAAGACCAAAGACAACCGAGTAAAATGGGCAGGAGCACAGGCACTTGTAGGCTGACACAGGAAAGAGATGGAGAGTGTGTCCCTTTAAGGGCATCTTCACAACTATAGGGCCCTATTAAAGGAGTGCTCAGTGGAGAGGGGGACAAGTTGAGAGCCAGCTTCTGTTACCTGTGGCTCAAGATGGAGGAAGATACTTCTGTGCTGTGTATCCTCCCCTCTGGCTGCAGCTGCAGCTGGGCCATAAATATATGTGTCACACATGCACATGTGTGTGTGCACGCGTGTGCGTACACACACCCATACCCACACACCCACATGCACACACACCACACCACATATACATACCATACATATACCACACACACACACACACCACGTACACACACACACAGCACACAAACATACACACCACAAATACGCACTATACACACATCACACACACACACACACACACATGGCTAATTGCTCTGTGAGTGATGAGCAAATTATCTGTGATAAAGACCTTTGGTTGAGATTTCAATCTAGTTATTTAAATTAGAAGTGCATGCTGTTCGGGTTGGTCCCAAGGACCAATAGCCATGCTTTGAATGAGTTTCCTAAGTATATGGTAAGAATAAAAGAATAAATAGTAAGTTGCAAAGCAGTAGACAGCATGATATCATCAAATAGGGCACCTGAAATATAAATCAGTGGTAACTGGCATAGCCTAACTGAGAACTAAAACTAAACATTATCAAATCAGGAGCTCATAGCCATCTAGCAGAAACCAACGGGAGAAGCTGAGGCAGTCAGCTGGAGTTTCCAGTGGAGAGTGACGCGGATGGAGGGTCCACACTGTCCTTTTGATGAATGTGCCTCCTGGGTCACAAGCCTATACTAGGGACTTTATATCACGCAATAAGCAATAGCACCGTCTAGCCACTCTCAAGGACACGCTGCTTTTATTCTTGGGCTGTTTTCCCATTTTCATTTCTCCCTGCACAGAGTTGGGGGGCATCCTGTCTCCAGACAAGGGACTTTGGAGGACGCTTGGAGACAAAAAACTTGAGTCTTGCCGGGCGGTGGTGGCGCACACCTTTAATCCCAGCACTCGGGAGGCAGAGGCAGGCGGATCTCTGTGAGTTCGAGACCAGCCTGGTCTACAAGAGCTAGTTCCAGGACAGGCTCCAAAACCAAAGAGAAACCCTGTCTCAAAAAACAAAGCAAAACAAAACAAAAAAAAAACCAAACAAACAAAAAAAAAAACAAACTTGAGTCTGAAATGGGAAGGGGGCGACAGGGCTTCCAGAGCCAGCTTCTCAGTGGGGTCAAATGACACATGGAAATTTACCTTCATAATGCGCATTGCATGTGCTCACAGATGAATATGAGAAAACAGCCAGACTACCCCTGCTGGACACTGACCAGAAGGTCCCTGTGAATTTATTTCTTTGATAACTCCCCGAAATAGCTCCAGAACAAAAGAGTAGTGACACTCATTTGTGTTAGATTCATCAATTGGAATTTTATGGAATCTTCTCTATTTTTGCTTTCCAGAAACCATAATACTTTCATTTTTCTTTAAGAGCATCTTGAAGATTACAGACATGACACAGGAGAAGTACTTAGAATAGATGTGAAGAGGTGACATTAAGAGGACCATGTTACTGGACACCACATGCAAGTCTAGCAGCAAATGACTACTGGCAGGTTGTTGTGGAGATCATCAACCCATGACCCACAGGGAATAGGTTGGTAAGTGTGTTAGCAATGGTTCAGTAATGTGTACCATGGCCTCCAATGTCTACAATACACTATGCTGTAAATATTATTTCTCTGTTTGGAAGAGTTTGAGCATTCCTCATCCCTAGCTGGCTTTCAAGGTCGGCGAATTTTGTAGAATTCTTCACCAAGTAGCTGCTGAGAGATGAATAAATTTGTGTGAAAATGAACTCAGTCCACCGGTTCTGAACAAGACTTTCTTTTTATTAGTGAATGTATGGACAGAAGAACAAGCAAAGGCAAACACAGAGAGTAAACAATAACCCAATGAAAAGAACTAATATTTTTCCCTGTCGACTAGGGCAGATTGTAATCTGTTTTTTGAACACAACATTTCCAAGGTCAAAGCAGAAAGGCGATGGAGCTTCAATGTCATTGAAGTAGAAGAAACAAGTAAGGGGTCTGTGAGGAGAAAGGATTATCTATGCAGACATAATTAAACAGGAATAAACGTCTGTATGCCTTGCTGAAGTTTGGGTCAGGATGGCATAAACAAGGATGCAAACAGAAGCATGCACAAGGCAGGTTTAACCAAGCCTTCCTCACATTGTTTCTTACCTCCTCCAAAGAAACCAACTGCAGTGGAGTCAAGGTTCTTCCCCAAACTGCAGGCTTCAAGGAAAGGAAGCTATTGTGTCTCGGGTGATCCACAAAGCGAAGGATAAAATGCCACCTGGTTCTGAGGCCGTGTCCTGATCTATCTAATCTCCTCCCAAACTAAAAGTGGAGTCCAGTGCTTTTGGATGATAAATTCAATATGTCAAAGTTGAAATTGCATTTAATCTGTTTTACAGAATAGTTTGGATTTTTTTTGTAAGCGTTTTCTTGAGAATGCCATTGATCCTTATTTCGAACTTAAGAATTACCTCCGAGACTTTGTGAAGCACCGAGTTGCTTGCTATTTCTGGCTTTTTATTCCTGAGATCTCTTTGCTCCCAGGGCTTTTACTTTCCCATCTGCCCTATGTATTCCTCAGTGTGAGATTTGGTCCCACCTTCCCTCCCCACCCCCACCACTCACCAGCAAGGCACACTTTAGCTACTGTGTGGCGGTGCCAGGAGTGTGGTGTTTGAGTGGCAGAAAAGTCACTTCCAAGCACTCCCTGGGAACCTAGTTCTGAAATGCTTTGGGATGTGACAGTGGTTTCATTTCTCCTGGCTCCACTTACTTAACACCCGTGATCATCTATTTTCTTCCCGTTTGCTCCAAGCCCCAAAAGCTCACATTCTGGGCTCATCTCTAAAGCGACCAAAAGCTTTTTCTCCACCAGGCACAGACATGTAGCTTTCTGGAGCCTCCAGCTCTGGCAGCTGCTTCTAGAGGGTCTCACCTGACAGCCCTGGCCAGGGTTAAGAGGCAGGATGAGACCTAACTGGGACAACTGGTCCACCCTCTATCATTTCCTAATTTAGATCAATGCTCAGCATTTGCTTGAGTTGCTGGTATTTATTGCTGCCTTTAAAATTTCTAAGTAATCACCAGGGAAGTTCTAGTGAATGGATTTTTACATAACAGATGCTCTTTGCAGCTATGTGAAGCCCTCATCAGAAATATTATGCCTGCTCAACAATGAACAAATTGATGAAGCTAATGAAAGGAAGGTAAAAGAGACACTCACTTTCCTCTTTCTAGTTGGCAGTGGGTCTAGAGAAATGGGAATTACTCAAGTATTAAATGAGGGGCTATTCTCAGCTAATTTGTAGCCCATTGATTAGCAACAGGTTGCATCCTGCAGGGATTTAACGGATATTTGCTCAGGTTTCGCCTTGCCAAATTTGAATGTCAATGTCTTGGCAAGCCTTCAGCCTTTCCAGAAACTTGCTGAGATGATTACTAACCTAATTCTCCATCTTTAGGTTAATGTAAAAAAAAAACCCACAAAAACAATAGCAACAAAACAATAACAAAATAAACAAACAAACAAAAACCTCACAAAATGTCTTCTCCGAAATCTGCCAGATATCACCACGTAGCTCAGGCTGGATCATCCATAATATACCACTGAGCATCATCATCTTGATGCATTTTAAAATTTTCTAGCCTTTTCCAGCAGAAGCTATCAGGACCAAAGTAGTAGGTCTACTTTACATGCGACATCCCTTTTGGGTTATTAGGAACTAAATTCCCCCCACTCAGTGCAGATTTCTCTGGCATCTGGAAGCCTCTGAACTTCTGTTAGGATGGAAGGGTGAGATGTTGAGACACTGCTCGGACATGCTGTGGGTGTGGCAGTAATTGACTAACAGATTCAACTGACAACGTTATTAACATTGGGTCTGTTTGTTAATAACATGGGTACTCGCCAATCTGTTATCAATAGTCCTTTTTCTTGATCCAGACTCACTCCTGGAGAGGCATATTCTAACTTTGTGGGCATGTGTTTGGGTTTCAGGACCTCAGCTAGGAGTAGGTACCTTGAGTTGGGTGGGTGGGTGGGGCTAAGGATTTAATGCATAGAAGTACACGGTCCTTTTATTGACAACGTGCAGTAGGGCTCCCTTAAGTGAAGTTTCACTTATTGTAGTTTTAGCAATCCAGTGTAGTCTGAAATGGAAAACTCGTAATTTCTAACATGGTCCATTTTGGGAGACTTCTGTCTCAGTGTAGTCGTGACAATGGCCACTTCGTTGTCATCAAGGTGACCAGGTCACCTCTCACAGCATCAGACTTGAGCTCAGGTAAACATTCTTTTATTTACTGATTGACCCAAGGAATAAAAATCAATGCTGACAATTTGAATGTGTGAGCCAGGTGCTGCAAAGTCCTTCCTCAGAGGCGGTAGGAAGGGACTTTCTATTTAAGTTGGAAATAAGTCAGTCACATGGGGTCTGGTTCCACCTTCAGTTTTTAGCACAGTTTATCTGATGTAGGTAAGAAATGATGCTGGAATTCTCTCGCCACTGCTGTCTGTGCCTAGAGTCCTTCAGCGTCACAGAGGCTTTCTGATTGGATTATCTGCTGCAGGAGTGGGGAGCTGTCCATGTGATCCTTTAATCTGAAATACTAGGAATCTATTAGTCATTTTAAATATAAACTTTTTTAAAGTAGGGGGCTGCAGAGACTTAGGTTAAGTGTTCAGCACTCACATGGCAGTTTCCTAACTATTGGTAACTCCAGTTTGAGGAGATCTGATGCCCTCTTCTGGTCTCCACAGGCACCAGGTAAGCAAGCAGGCAAAACACTCATATGCATAAAATAAGAAGAAGCTAAAAATTTTTATTATACTATATTTAATCAATTATTGAGATAGAAGGACACAGAGAGAGAGAGAGACAGAGACAGAGAAAATTGAATGTGGAGGTGAGAGGACACCTCGGAAGAATCAGTTCTTTCCTTCATCTATGTGGGTTCTGGAATTGACCTCAGGTTGTCTGATATGGTGGTAAGTGTGCCCACCTAATGAGCCTTCTCACCGGTCCCCTTTTGTAGTTGCATTCCTTTCTAGTTTGTCTCTTTCATGATACAAATACAAAATTGAATATGCTGAGACCTAGGGTGGCAACAATACACATAGCATACACACAGAGTTTTCCTGCTGAAGTTATTTGTGAGTGTGTGTATGAAGATGCTCTGGGAGGCCAAAGAAGGTATCACAGTCCCTGGAGCTCGAGCTGCAGGCAAGTTTAAGCATTAGGATGTGGTTCTGGGATCTGAACTCAGGTCCTCTAGAACAGCAGTAACTACTCTTCACCCCCGACCCATCTGGCCTGCTTCCCCCCACAGTTTTCTTTACAGAATTCTGTGTATGTTGGCCTTTTTTTCTTATTTAGTCATCATCTTCATGGAATTTTAACTCTTGTCTGTGTCTCAGCTCTATAGAATTGGTCTCTGTTCTGAATGTCCTTACAGATGTGAAGTTCTATAAGATGTGAGAGAAAGCAGACATTGGAGTTGGATGGCTGGCTCCCTCTCATTGCTTCAACACCGTGTGTCAGTCTTCTCTGGGTGTAAGCAACAGAAATCAACTGGGCTTCCTCATATACAAATAAATGAACTCCAGCAAGAAAAAGAACACATTTTATGTTTTAGCTAGAAAACTACTCTCAGGAAATGTATAGAAACCCAACTGATGCTGGGTTCTCTGCTGGGCAGAAGGAAATTCAGTGAAGGGCAAAACCTTGGAAGTTACCTGAGGGGGAAGTTGCATGTGGAGTCCTTGGCCCTGGACACCAGCTACTAGCACATTCTAGATACTGCACTGATGCCAGAGCAGGTGTCTTCTCCCTCCTCCAGACTCGGAAGTCTCCATGGTTGGGGACGAAGGTGATGATATCCTTACTTATTTTATCAGTATTTCCCAGAGAAACAGCAATAACATGACACTTTATTTTCCTACTCTGTCTCCTGGATTTGTGGGAGCCTGAAAGACTGATATCTAGAAGGCAAGCCAACAGGTCGGTGATTCATGCTAGACTGACACGGTGCTTTTGTATCTGAGTTCCACATGCACTGGGCAGGCTTCAAAGCATGCCACCCTGCGAACCAGAGGCTAAATTCCTTGTCTGGAAAAATCTTATTCTTGGTTCTTAGAAAGACTTCTGATTGATTGGGTGGACTAAGCTGCAGTAAGGAATGTAATCTGCCTTACTCAAAGTCTACTGATTAAAATGTTAATTACATCTAAAGCATACCTTCACAATGGCACCTAGACCAGGCTTTAACTCAACAAATGGACTTGTTAGTCAAGTCAGGTTGACATATGCAATTTACCAGTGTACTGTTCAATCCTCCTAATAGGGATTTTTTTTCAAATAGTTCCTAAATTTAAGATTCTGAGTAGGAAGTATTTTGTGGGGTTTTTCTTTGTGTGTGTGTGTGTGTGTGAGAGAGAGAGAGAGAGAGAGAGAGAGAGAGAGAGAGAGAGAGATCAAAGTTGGGTGGGGAGGGAGGTGGAAAGGGAGAGGGAGGGACTGGGGGAGGAGAAACATGATTAAAATACATTGTATGAATTTTTTTAATGATTAAAAAGGAAAAGATGCTGAGTAGGAAGGAAAAGCAAGCAAACAGACAAACATTACAGCTGCTCATGACATTCACTTTATTATGTGTCCTTGGGCTGGCATCTTTTTGGCTGTTTACATATTCTAATACTGTAAAGTGGGGAGAATAATAGTGGCTATATGTGTTATTACTGCATATATTCAAAGATTAAAAATATGCAAAGCACTCTGAAAAGTCCTTGGGACCAGGTAAGTACTGTAAAGCAAGGCGCTGTAGTTTCTTATGTAAATTCCATTGCATGTTGTTTATTAGTGTTTATGGTGCCTAAGGGGAAAATACCTAACTCTCAGGCAGTGAGGTATGGTCTGCATCTGTATTAGGTTCTTTGAGGGAGCAGAACTAATAAAGTATATCATTACAGGGAATTTAGAACAGGTTACATGGTAGGGGCTGAGTGGTTCACCAACAGTGGTCCCATATACTGGAAAAGGCTGGCAACAAAGTCATTTCTCTGCCGACAAAACTGGCTACCATGTCATTTCCAATCTGACACTGAAGGCATAGAAGATGCAGAGTCACTGATCTACAGCCCCTGATGTAAGACATGAGAAACTGGGATGTGATGTTATAAAGAATACCCTAGCATCAACAGGATAGATGGGAGAGAGAGGGGTGGGGAGAAGAGAGAGCAAAGAGTTAGTACTAATGGGAATGGTGTGGACTTTTGAAACCTCAAACTCCATTTCCCAGTGACATACCTCCAATAAGGTAACAGTTTTTAACCCTTCCCAAACAGTTCCGTCAAGGCAGATCAAGCAATCAAGCCTAGGAGCCTCTTGGGGGCATTCTCATTTAATCCACCACAGATGCACTCATTAGTTAGAAGCTGTGATGGCTACTCGTGGTTGTCAACTAGACTACAATAGAAATTAATAAAAATTCAAAAATGGAGGGCAGAACCAGTGAGGTTTTTTTTTTTTTTTTTTTTTGCTTATATTGAAGTGGGAAGATCCACTTCTTATCTGGAATGTAAGGTGGGAAAACATATGCTTTTAGTCTGGATCTTGAGGCAGGAAGATCCACATTTAATCTAGGCCACACCCTCTGCCCGAAGACTGTATAAAGGCATGGAAGAAGGAAGCATGAATTACTTGCCTGCTTGGTTTTGCCTTGCTAACAAGTTCATTCCTTCATTGGCATTAACGCCTACTTCTTCAGGATTCCAACGTATATTGAACACCGACTGAGACATCCAGCCTTGTGGACTGAGCAACTTCTAGATTCTTGGACTTTCCAGTTATAGGCAGATATTGTTAGATTAGTTGGACTATAACCTGTGGGTCATTCTAATCACACACACACACACACACACACACACACACACACACTGTCATTCTAATCACACACACACACACACACACACACACACACACACACACACACACACACTGTATAAATTCTGTGATTCTACAGAACCCTGACTAATAGAGAACTGAACATAGGCAGCCAACAGCTGCTTTTAACAGGGGCCTCTTTACATAAGGGCTGCTTACCAGATAGTGCGACCCACTCTGCAGAGATTCCTCTCCTCTCTATTCATCCTTCCTATGACTGCCCTCACAGACTTGCCGAGAGGTGTGTCTCTTACTTTACTATAGATCCCAACAAGTTGGCAATCAGTATTTTTATTTCTGGTTGAGGATGCCAGCTCCCACTCCCAAACGAAGACACCAACAGCTGCGGCGTATTGCGTACTTGCTGTCTTCCAGGTGCCACACTGGATGCTTCGCATATAGTAGCCCATTGGAATCAACTGAGTCAAGTCACAGTTCAGTGAGGGTCATAGCCACATTTTACAGAAAAAGGATGCCCAGGTTGAGAAAAACATTCCAGAGCCATACAAGGAACTCATGGAGGCCTTGCTTATGAATTGAGGCTTTCCTTATTTTCAGTCTCTCTCTCTCTCTCTCTCTCTCTCTCTCTCTCTCTCTCTCTCTCTCTCTCTCTCTTGTCTCCACCATAGTTCAGAGGTGTGTGTTCTGTCCCCTGCCTCTCTGGCTGCCTTCCCTGCTTCAGGGTTACCTTGGCTTCACTGATCTGGAAAATGAGAATTCTCTGATCTCCTCTAAGTATTAGTTGTAGGATGCTAAGACCCTACGAGATTCCTATCCACGTTTTTAGACTTCAGGCTTTGTTTTGGCGAAGGACCTGGGCTTTAGCTTCCTTCTTGATAAATGATTAATGCAAATTTCTTCACTTTTTAGGTCCGATTGTGGGTGTTTGGAAGAAAGATAATAGAGCCTTAAAAATGCCTTTTATATAATTATAACTTCTTTAGAAACAATTCTTTTCATGTACACTGAATTAAATTATTTTGAATTCCTTGAATGTATTTGGGGAATTATGGAAAGTAGTCTATATTTAGAACAGAAATCAGTGATTTGTGAACATCGCTTTAGAAAGTTTTCGGTGCTTGGCAGGTTGACCACTTCATAATATCCATTACTGACAAAGGAAGCGAGAGTTCCACAGGCAGAATCACCTAGCAGTTGAGTGTATCTGAACAATACCAGGCATATGAATTAAGCCTATTTTTTTTTTAAAGGATGATAATTTGGTTGTTAGGCATTTTACTGAGAAGTGGGGTCTACAGACCAGATGAAATAGAGAACAAAGTTCTTCTTTGACTGGGCTGTCAGACCTGTGCACCTCAAACATTAATATTCATGGAAGTCATGATGAGAGTTTCAAAATGCACATTCTGGAATGGACTGGTTTGGGTGATGATTTGAAATTTTGTGTTTCTGATAGGCGCCAAGGTGCAGCTGGAATTTCTGCTCACGGTCTGCATTCCTTGTAGCAAGGGTGACTCACAGTTTCAATAGATGTCATAGCTGAGAATCCCAGCATTGTCCAGTATAAAATCCTGGCCTGTTATTGTTAGTTGTTTACAGCCATAAGCTATGTATCTTGACAGTCAGTGGTTAGAGATGGTGCATGAGTTAACCAGACACCATCCCCCTAGATACCTGTGGGTGAATGAATGATGGGGAAGGAAACTGATGTGTCTGATCATGGGGATGCTTGACTCCTAGAACTTGACGTAAAATACACTCTGTAGTCATTGTGGTGGGGACAGAAGCACAGCTCCGCGTTGTCATCTGTAGCAGCATAAGGAGTTCCCTTAATCCTTTAGGGGTCTCAGCACAGCTACAACTGGGTCTTTTGGCTCAGCCAGCATGAAGCAGAGTCAGGTTTTTATTAAAAATAGAAAGGTGCCCAGGGAAAGAACCAGATACACCCAAAAGTGTGCGTATGGACTCTCACAGCAGTCACACATAAGTGTCTTAGTTGTAGACACACACACTGTTTCCGTGGCTCTTAAGTTACATTTAAAGGGGCTGCTGAGAAACCTTTCCTTTCCTCTATTTCGGTAGTGATAATGAAGATTGTAGGTGACTCTAGAGGTCAGTAGAAGGATTTATAATCTG
Source organism: Chionomys nivalis (assembly GCF_950005125.1). Classification (NCBI taxonomy): domain Eukaryota; kingdom Metazoa; phylum Chordata; class Mammalia; order Rodentia; family Cricetidae; genus Chionomys; species Chionomys nivalis. The sequence goes on along the minus strand of NC_080104.1, from coordinate 46,240,293 downwards.
ATAAGATACACCAGGAGCCACTAGTTTTGCACAGGGCATTTGGGGCATGTCTTTTTACTGTAAGTGGGATTTCTGGTGAGGGTCCTAGAAAATTGCAGGTTTATAGCTGGGAAATGAGTGGGGCCATATTTTAATATTTTAATCATTGCTTTAAAAATAATCTGTAAAAATTATGACATTCATTGTTTGTTTATTTATTTATTTGTGTGTGCACCTTGACACAAGTATGGAGATCAGAGGCAACCTGTAAGAGTGACTTTTTTTCTACTATGTGGGCTCTGGGGATCAAACTCAGATTGTTAGGCTTGGCATCAGGTGCTTTTGCTGGCTGAGCTGCCCCAGCAGCCTGCTCCTTTACTGTTCCTATTTTGCATCTGGCTGTAGAAAAGGCACCCCATCTCTATGTTTACATCCTGCACAGCAGATGAAGTTAATTGGGCTGCAATTCTTGGCTTTTAGCAGATGAGAGGCTTCAGCCAGACTCTGACATGAGGGCTCCTTTCTTTTCTCTTGTCCCCATAGTATCTCTTGCCTTTCTAGACTGCCTTCCAGTAGCTGTTCCATGTAGGACATACACAGGAGCTGCCTTTCGTAGATGAAAAGGCAAAGCTTCAGAAGCAATATGACATGGCTGGGCAGTGGAGAGCAAGACTTGAACCTTGAGCTGTCTGGCTTGACAAGTGTGTGTGTGTGTGTGTGTGTGTGTATGCTTGCTTGCCTGAGTGCCATATACCAGTCACAGCTGGATATGTTTTATGTCTCCTGCTGCTTTTTTGTCTGGAAATTATTGGCAATTCTTTTTTTTTTCTTTTAAGTTTTTGTAAAAAAAAAAAAAAAAAGAAAAGAAATCAAATCCAATTTTAAAAAATTTTGTGGACAAAATTGTTCATTAAACTTCCCTCTGACATCCTGTTTTTTTCATCTTAGTCTGTATGTCAAGTATGTTCTCTAGCCCGAAAAGGCCTTGACGCTTTGTGCTGAGCAGACTGACAAAGCCTTATGATTTAAAAATTGATTTCAAAACCATCCATTTCTCCTTCCACAGAGCCCAAGTCTTTGATCTTTTCTCAGGAGCAATTTCCAATCAGCCTTTTTTTTTTTTTTTTTTTTTTTTTTTTTTCCTGGTATTCAGTCTTCCCTGGGCCTACTCCCCTTTTCTGAAGGAGAGGTTGGGACTTCCATTTCCTCAGTGGCATCTCTGTGCTATTAGAATTCTTACTCTCAATTGGCTTGTATCCTGGGGAAGGAATTTAACACAGCAAACCCCATGCTGGGGTTGTTTGCACACTAAAACTAAGTAGGGTTTTAGCAGCCACCTGGTCTGCTTGGTCTATGCCAGTGTGAACCGACTAATTAAGCACTTTAAAAAATGTTATTTTTGTTTGGCATAAAAAAAAAAACAGATATTGTAAACACGAATCAAAATAACCGGATCACTGCCAAATCCTTACACCTTGAGATAAAAATGCAGAACTCTTGTGCTACACAACAAAGAATAAAGTAGTTACATAGCATTCTTAACTTCACGATCATTGCTTTATTTTCTCTTAAGAGCATGCCAGATTATAAAACCAGCAAGGTCAGAGCCGATGCCCTTGACGAAAAGTTATGGAATTTGTAGTTCTATTCATCCAACGTGAGATGGACACATTTACCTAACGTTCCTAAATTTTCTGAGACATTTTATTGATAACTTCTGACCAAGTATAAATTTTTATCTCAAGATTAATTGTTTTCACTCTTTGTGTAACTCCTGGAAGACTTAGTGTCTGTAACAACTAATCCATGGATTTGAATTCATGTGATACACAAATTTGCTTAGTCAATATTTTACTCATGGACCACGGTTATGTGAAGTTACAAGGTTGCATCAGTAGGGTCTCGAGTTAATAGATGGTTCAGGAGGGAAGAATAAAAGGTTCTTGGAGTTCTGAATTGACTTGTTGTTCTTTGCTGAGGCCTCGGTTCGGTAGTCTAGCTGTGGCATACACAATTAAGGAGACAGACCTCCAGGAACTAAACTGGTGGCTCTTAAGATTGCATAGCAGACTCACCTGCAGAGCCTTAGTGACAAAGAAGGGTATGGTCTATGGCTGTCAATCCAGAAAGGTCTAGAGTTGGTTTTAATGCATTGTTAGGACTGAGAACTGCTGAATAAAGTTATTGAAAATCAGTCATCTGTAGACATTTTGCAGTGGATTCAGGACTCCAACCAATTCCAAATCTGAATAATGTTTAAATACACAAATTCTCAATCAGAATAGAAAGTGGGGGAACTCCAGAGCCTAGATTTCCTATACTGGATTTGTATGGGATAGGACTTATTAGATCTTTTTTAGGGGCTTGATTTTTTTTTTTTTTTTTTTTGAGACAGGGTTTCCCTGTGGAACAGTCCTTACTGTCCTGGAACTTATTCTGTAGACCAAGCTGGCCTCAAATTCACTGAGATCCTCCTGCCTCTGCCTCCCAAAGTGTTGGGATTAAGGACGGTGTGCCACCACCGTCCGGCATGACTGGATTTTCTTAAATTCAATAATGTTAAAACAGTAGCTATGATTTGTTAAGTAATTGCTCTCATCAACTAGGCCAATATTTACTGGATTCATATATGTATGTGTGTATATATACATATATATTCGTAATACACACATATATAAGAACCAGATAAAATTCATATACATGTGCATACATAAACATATATATTACACGAATTCATATATATATATGAATTGTGTCTGGTTCTTACGTAACTCTATGTTGTAAATTTGCAATAGAAAATGCAGTCATTTTTACATGTGAGGAAACTGAATTAAAGTGAGGTTAACTACAGGTAATAAGTGTAGAGTTCCATGCCTTCATATACCTATCACTTCTAACCTTTGCAACAATCCCAGGGTAGGTATTGCATGCATGCCTTTAACAAGGGAAGAAACATAGAAAGTAAATAGTTAAGCAAGTGATATCAAGTGCTGGGAAGAAATCTAAGGTCAAACCAAAGCAGTGTTTATTTAGCACACAGAAAAGAATATCTTCCTCTATCCCCTATGAGGGCTTCCAGCATCATACTCAAATAGATTTCTTCCTAAACCAACACTATTTTGAAAAACAAAAACAAAACAAGAAAACCATCTAGGAAGCACTGTGAACTTAAATGATTATGTGTACCAAAGTAATTGAAAATCCTGGATGTGAATTTGGGTATTATAGAAAGGGCTAACATGGACATCAGTTTATATCCCTTGCTTTAAATGTTGCATCCAGCTTGATTTTAAATGTATAAGTATGTTAAGCCGTTTAATTCCCCGGATTATTTACACTCTGGTCAGAGTGACTGCTGAAGGATAGTGTAATTACCAAGTACAATTTCCCAGCTGAATGCAATTGCTTGTTGTGTAATAGGTCTGTTGGGGACTGATCTCTGCAAACACCAAAACTCAAATACTTGTAAATCATAGTTAGTGGTAAATGACATACAACCCCGTGAGGACACATAGAAAATGAGACATGGGCTTTGATTCGGATGGGCTATTTTCTTCCGCTATTTGTCAAACTCCTATAAAACATTGGAATTAAAGGTACTTTTCCGACTCTACTGTTTTCTCAGCACAGTGTTAGAAACTGGCTATTTCCCATCACCGTTGTAGCCCTTTGGATGGCAGAGTAGAACATAGCTGATTGGGAGACGAGGGACTTTGGTGGCTCCCTGACCAGAAAACAGCATCTCCCTTGTTTTCCATCAGTAATCTTCAGGTCCCAGTCCACCATCCAACCTTCCATTTCTTAATTCCACTTCCTATGATCCAGTGAGCAGCAATCAGGTGTCTGAGGAGTGTGAGACGGTGTCAGGTGTCACAGGCCAAATAGCGCAGAGCAGAGAATTATAGGGGAAAGACTGTAGCGGCTGGTGGGATGGCTCAGTGGGTACAGCTTGTGGCTAAACCTGACAGCCTGAGTTTGATTCCCAGAACTCACATGGTGGAGGGAGAAAACGCATGCCCACAGATTGTCACTCTGACTCCACGTGTGAGCTCACCCCGAGCCCACTAAGCGGATGAATGAATATCAAAGAAGAAAGCATTAGTAATTGGGAACTCCTCTCCATTCCTCACTAATGCTTCTTCTCTGCCGTGAAATGGATTATTGTAGCAGCCAGTGCTTGGCTGGTCCTTTCCCATGCGGTCACCACTTTGCAGACTACCATGGCCCACCTTGTACTGAAATGAGCAAAGCTTCCCATCTCTAAATTAATTTTCATGCTGACAACAGTCTGTAATTACATTGTCCTTTGCTTCTTTGCTCTTTCATTCCAAGCATATTTACCAAAAGGAAAGTAGAAGGTTGGAAGATCCCCAAACACAATTCCTAGCCCATTTGTTTCAGTTCCTCCTAGTTCATAACAAATGACATTCCCTCCCCACTGCAGTTCTTATAGCTCATGATTCTGTAAATCAATTAATTTCAGTACGACTCAGTTGGATTACTTTTTTGGTCTGTGGATGTCAGTTGGAGTGAATGGTTTGACAAGATGATCTGGGTGTCTTTGCCAACATGCTCGGCTCTTCTTCTTCTCCTTTTTCTCTCAATGCAGCCTTAGGATCTTCCAGTATGTTTCATACATAGATGTTCTTTGGTCTGGACGGAGCCAAATACTACAATTATAAAAAAAATAAAAAAAAATACTACAATTGTTTGCTGTGCTTTTCAGTGTTTTGAGCACAACTCTAAGAAAGAAAAAGATTTTAAAGAAAATTTCCTGTAACCTTTCCAGAAAGGTGTATGAGCACTGCATTATGATGGACGCAAAATAAACAGCCAAGTGTGGTGAATCACATGAGTTCAAAGCTATGGTATGAAACCCTGACTCAAACAGAACAAACAAGCAAACAGGATTTCAGATGAAGAAAGAATAAGCTTTATCCCAAATGCCCTTGAGTCCTTGTTATTTGTTTAAAAATAACCACAGAAAACAACAAAAAAAATTCAATGCTTCAAGGTTGGTTATTTACAGGAAATTTTTTACAGACCAAATCTTTGCCCAAAATACCTTTATTCTTGTGTTTTTTTTTTTATCATGTCATACAATAATTTTTTTTTAGAAAAATATTCTTCTCTCATATATCCAAACCATGGTTTTACCTCCCTTCTCTCTTCCCAGTCCCCCTCCCCTCTCCCCTAGATCCATTCCTCCTCCATTCCCTTTAGAAATGAACAGGCCTCTAGGGATATCAGCCAAAAATAGCATGTCAAGTTATCATAAAACTAAGCATACCCCCCATATTAAGGCTGGATGAGGTAACACAGTAGGAAAAAAAGGGACCCAAAAGGAGGCAAAAGAGCCAGAGACAGTCCCTGCTCCCACTGTTAGGAGTCCCTCAGGAACACCAAGCCACACAACTGTGACATATATGCAGAGGGCCTAGATTAGTCCCATGTAGGCTCCTTGATTATTGGTTGAGTCTCCATAAGCTCACATGAACCCTGGTTAGTTGATCCTATGGGCCACGTTGTTGTGGCATGTTGACTCTTTTGGCTCCTATAATCTTTCCTCACCCTCTTCTGTGGAATTCCCCAAGCTCTGTCTAATGTTCGGCTGTGAGTCTCTGCATCTGCTTCTATCAGTTGCTAAATGAAGCCTCTCTGATGACAATTTTGCTAGGCTCTGATCTATGAGTATAGCATAGTATCACTAGGAATTATTTCATTGACTCCCCCACCCCTATTCACATTTGGTTCTATCATAGGTTTCTGGGCTATCCAGACTCTGGTTCCTGGACCTCCATGTAGTGTCTGCTGTGGTCTCCCTCTTGTGGCTTGGGCCTCAGTTTGGACCAGTCATTAGTTGGCTGCTCTCAAAAGTTCTGAGCCACCTTTACCCCAGCACATCTTGCAGGGAGTTTTCAAATTGTAGTTTGGAGGTTTTATGCCTGGGTTGGTGTCCCTGTCCTTTTGCTAGAAACCTTACCTGGTTACAGAAGATGACTGGTTCAGATTCCATATCCCTTGTTACTAGGAGTCTTAGCTAGGCGTCACCCTCCTGGATTCCTGGGAGTTTCCATTGCACTAGGTTTCTACTTTGCCTCGAAAATGCCCCCCAATTCTAGTCATCCCTTCCAGATTTGTTTTTATTTTTTGTGTGTGAGTGTTTAACTTGCATGTTTGTCTGTGCACCACATGTGTGCGGTGCCTAAAGAGGCCAGGAGAAAGTGTCAATTCCCCGGAACTGCAGTGAAGAATAGCTCTTTGTTGCCATGTGGGTGCTGGGAACTGAACCCTGGTCTTCTGGAAGAGGAGACAGTATTATCTATTGAACCATCTGTCCAGTCCCAATCACAGACTTGTTTAATCCTTTATGAAAAGAACATTTCTCCCTCTTCCTATCCAAATTTGATATAGCAAAATGGTCCTACAGAGATTTTCAGGATGAAGGTATGTTTATGCTTTCAACATGTAATAATAATAATAATAACAGTAACAATAATAACAATAATAAAGACACTCTGAGCTCCATTATCCCAGATGGTCAATAATGGAAATTACTGTGTTACAACAGGTCAGAAATGACAATTTCCAAAGCCACTTTACAGTATGAGGCAAGTTTTGCACGTATACAGAAGGTGACTGCGATGAGGCAGAGGCTTTGCACTGTGTTGCCTAGGGTGTCTACTGCTGCAATAAAACTCCATGACTGAAAAGCAAGCTGGAGAGGAAAGGGTTTATTTGACTCACACCTCCGCATTATAGTCCATCACGGAAGGAAGTCACGGCAGGCACTCAAACAGGGCAAGAACCTGATGCTGAGGCCATGCACGGGCACCACTTACTATCTTGTCCTCATGGCTTGTTCAGTCTGCTTTCTTATAGAAACCAGGACCACCATAGCATCACCCACGATGGGCTGGACCTTCCCCCATTAGTCACTAATTAAGAAAATGTCTTACATCCAGATCTTACCGAAGCATTTTCTCAGTTGAAGTTCCTTCCTTTCATATGCATTTAGCTTGTGTCAAGTTGACATAAAACTAGGCAGGACACACGCTAAGAAAATGAAGTACTTTCATCTTTGTGTCTATCCAGAGGATGTCCAGCACAACTCCGGAGTGTGGTGTTCGGCTGATTTCTCTAATTAGCTCAGCTCCACTCTGGGATCGTCTGTATATCTAAGGGATGACAGGATTTAGGATTTGAGACCCTTTTGTAAGCAATTAAAAGGAAGGAGAATGGGTTGAGGAGGAAAGAAGGGTAGATGAAGAACAGGGGCAGGTGCTACAGGACCAAAGAACAGGGACAGGATGCTACTTAAGCACGATTTGGAAGCCGAGTTACTCCTGGGAACTCCGCAAGTCCTCTATTTAGTCCCCCTAATTTATGGTATTCACGTTGGCTTGTCATAGCCTGCCAGGGAATAGAAGAAATAGGACTGTTTCATGATGGCACAATTCTCATCTGACTGGTCTGATGGTGAATCTGAATTCTGAAGTAATTCTGAGGGGATGATAGTTATCTCTTGGGAAAATAGATGTTTGCTAATGCCACCCTGTTTTATCTACATTTACAAACACACCCGGGGCAAAGTGTACAGATTATTTCATTTATTTTTTAAAGGATGTATTATTATTTTCACATAATTACACTGAACAGCCTTTAATTGCAATATGTCCAAATATCAAAGAATTGCCTGCACTTCGAAGCATCTTAAACTGTTCTGAAATTGCCTTTTAGGAAAGGATCATGAAGAGGTTTCTGGGGGTTTTTCTCCTCAATTTACAACTAAGGTACAGATTTAAGGAGAGTGTAATTACCAGACACAATCCCTAAGCTAAATTGAATCACTTCCTGGGTGCCTGGGGTTGTTACAGACTGACCTTCAAGGGAATAGAATACTGCGGCGCGTCCTTGTTAGATTTCTGCAGAATTGAGAAATTTTCTCTTTCCCCTTTTGTGTCTTTCTGCACACAAATGGGATAAGAAGAGCTACTGCTGCTGCCTCTGATGATTTCCATCTCCTCGGTCAGAGGACCAGAGCCCCCCAGTTACCGCTGCTTGTTTTTGAAAAAAGCAACTGAAAACTCATTAAAAGAACAATTCAGGAAGATCCCTGGTAAATCACTTGTGCTGAAACTATACCAGCTCAACACTCTCTAAATCAACTACCCACTCCTTCTTCCCTTGAAGAAAACAAAAAAAATCATTCATTGTCCATGAGACTCCAGTAGGAGACTTATCATGGGAAAACCTAAGTCAGGAAATAGGGTTTTTCCCTCTTGAGTTAGGTCATATTCTCAAAATAGTCAAGTTTAATTCCTTTGCTTTACCCTGAAAACCATGGCCCCTTTGCACATGGCCTCGCTTTACTCTTCCCACCAAGTGTTATGTAGGCAAAATGCTAGCATACGAAACACCTCTCAGGAAGTGAAGTACTTTATTACATTTACCATCTTAACTGATGTATACGTAATTAGCTACTGGGATGGGAAAAGTGTCTGTGCAGAACTGTTATGCAGAGTAATCTGCAGACTAGTGATGGGAAATAGTTTTGTTAAACATTTATTTACTGTATGGGTGTGTATGTGTATGCAAGTGTGTGTATGTGTATATGTGTGTGTATGTGAGAGAGTGTGTGCATGTGTGTACCTGCATTTATTCCTGACACCTGCGTTTCTTCTTCCAATCCTGCTGCTTCTCAGGGGTCTTGTCATAGGCACTGACAGCTTTTTTCACCCTGGCTGCTGTCTATAGCTCCTGCTCTGCGTTCTCTCCCTTCACTGCTTAGCTGGTCAGGCTTGGATGCCGGATCTGCCCCCCACATAGTCTGCACCCGATGAGATGCCTTTCTTTTAGGCTTTCACATGCACAGCTCACCTATCCACCTTTCCTGTGGTCCCAAGAGGAAGATTCCTATTTACTGGTTTAAATGTGCTCCCATGAGCCACAGCTTGAGTCCCCAGATGCTCCACTGAGACAGGGAACTGACTCCTGCCTGCTCCACATCACTGCAGGCATCCTCCCTCCCACCCATCCCTTCGCTCCCCTGCTTCCGCTGAGATGGGGCTGCCTGCCTTTTGTCATTTCTCACTCCCAGCCCCTCAAATAGGTCCTGACACACATTGTGTCAGTAAACATGTTTTGAAAAATTAGCAATGGTCATGTATCTATACTGAGATATATAAGATTTTTGGGATCAGGGCCCCTCACCCCCACCAGGTTCTCTTTTATATCAGCCAGCAAAATGGTTTTCACAAAGACCCTAATTGATGTTTTATTTAGTCACAGCCGCATGTGTGCTAATTGGACTTTCGTTTCTGTAACAAAATAGCTGGCAGATACAGTTTAAGAAGAGAAATACTTATTTGAGTTCCCGGCTTCAGAGGATTCAGCCCTTCATGGTGGGGAGGGGCGAGCAGAGCAGGTCCCATTGTGGTGGCCAGGGAACAGAGTTCGAAAGAATGCCTCAACTTGTTGGCTTTCTTTGTATTCTATCTGGGGCCCAGATGTGGCATGGCATTGCCTGATTTTAGGGTGAGTCACCTAGATATTCCTCCTGGGAACGCCCTCACAGAGGCACCCAGGGGTCTGCCTTACTGTTCTCCTAGGTCGTCCTCAATCCAATCAAGTTAGCAGGATTAACCATCCCAGGATGAGAAGCACACAGCACAGGAGTAAGGGTCCTTCTCTGATAACAACTCATTAAGCAGGACCAGGCGAGCAGTGAGGGTTGTTGAACAGTGTTTGTTTATTTTTTTTAATGGAGAATAACCATGCATTTCTTTATGTGTCTTCCAGTTTTAGGGTTGGGAAGCACTTTGTGAGGGAAGAAGCAGTGTGAGACAGGAGGATGAGCTCTACAATCCTTTGGGTGTGTGGTCTGGAGAGCATCAGTTTAAATCTTGGAGTCTGGTTCTCCATCTGAGAAATGGGGATACTAATAGTGTCTGTCTACTCTTGATGCTTCCATGAAGTTTAAGTAATTTGTGTAAATGATACTGTAATTGTAAACAGCAACTTCTACTCAGCAATTGCTTTTTAAAAATTATGGTTTAACATTTTATACAAATTCTATGTATTATTGGTATCCCTCAGTGAATTCCATTTTCCCTTTTCTAGATTTCAGTGGTTCTTCTTTTTTTTTTTTTTAACTTGTCTTTGGAGGAAGAATAGTATTTCCTCTCCTCATACAGTGACTACAGAAAGAGCACATACAGCTTTCACTGTGTCCTGTGCTCCATCTCAGTCCTCAACCACTTTCCACTTAGGAGATGGGATCCCTGGGATAGGTACGAAGAAGTCTATCTCCAGGAAATTTCCTGGAAGGAAGAGGCCCTGCTACTTTCCCATTGACTGTTGTTTGCCACCACCGGTCCCAGTCCCAAGGATGCCTTCCACTTCCTCCAAGCTTGACTATGGCCCCCACGAATAGTTAACATTGTTAAACCACAAGCCATGATAATATAAGACAGTATGAAACTGCGCATGAACTTCACTAAGAATGTATCTGCCATGACTTTGCACAGGGATCAGTCATTAGCCCCCTGTCCCATAAACCTGAGCTTTGAGACAGACCCTTACTTCTTTCTTACGGAAAGATACACAATGACCATGTTCCCACTGTGTCTTGGAATTTACATTCCTGTTTCCCTGGATTGCATTTGTAAATCAGCTTGTGTGACATTTTATAATTTGCCAAACTGGAATTGACTTCAAACACTGCCATGTGAGTGGTTATGGTGACACACAGCTGTAAGCTCAGTGCTTCGGAGGCAGAGGCAGGAAGATCACAAGTTCTAAATAAGCCCAGGGTTATGTGGTGATGCCCTGGAGAGGAAGGAAAAAGAGGAAGAGAAAGGAGGGAGGGAGGGAGAGAGAAAGGGAAGGAGAGAGAGAGAGAGAGAGAGAGAGAGAGAGAGAGAGAGAGAGAGAAAATATGCACTATAGAAGCAAACAAAAGTGGGTCATATTGGGATACTAGTCTAAGTTTATACTTTGAAGAAGAGGCCCACCAACAATGTCCTGCCAAAGCTCTCTCTGTATGTTCTCTTTCTGTCTTACCTGCATGCTTTAATGCCTCATTCAAAGTTGTTGCCTCTAAAATAGAAGACACAGTCCAGCTTGCTTTGAGAAGAGGCCGCCTGCCTTCACCATACACTTTCTGCTGCTCTGTCATTTCTCACTTTGAAGTAAAGGTTCAGACTCCCACTTTGAGAAGAGGAAAAGCCCCCAGGAGGTTGTAACAAAGTTCTTTGTTCTTCCTCCATTCCTCTAAGAGAACAAGGCCTGACTAGAAAGGAATAGGTATCTGTTAAGAAGCCACCAACCCCATCACCTAACCATGATTGGAAGGTCATGCTCAGTCCATGTGTCCCTTCGTCTTCTTTCTCTCATTTAAAAATGAATTTTGATAGAAAAATAGAAAAATGGATGTCTAAGGAGTGTTTTCAAACACTCTTACTTCTTTTTCTTTTTAACACAATGTAGTAGAAAGTGTTTAAAAACATATATTTGGTTATTCTGGGGAATTTTCCAAACAAAACATATTAGGAAAGCTGAATATAATGTCTGCCAATAAAAACCATTTTCTTTCCAAAGAAATTCTCCAAACACCAGGAAATACCTCCCCTGATGGAATTTCCGATGCTATTGTCGAGGCAATGCAGTAAATACAGACAAGGCTTCCCAGGTTGGGTTGTAGATCTTTATTAACAAGAACATACCAAAATATTGGTATAAGATATTGTCTTGTGATTTCATCTGAATTGAAACATTCCATTCTAGAGAAAAGAGGAAGGTACTCAAGACTTAGGAAGTCAACACACCCAGGAAGCTCCTGAAACCTACAGGATTCACACAGTCCTTCTCTAAGATTAGCTAAGTGGTGATGAATGATGGGAGATGGGACTTTCTGGTTGACCCTGCTGCCCAAGACTCAGGAAGTCAACACACCCAGGAAGCTCCTGAAACCTAGAGGATTCACAAGGCCCTTCTCTAAGGTTAGATAAGTGGTGATGAATGATAGGAGATAGGACTTTCTTGTCGACCCTGCTGCCCAAGACTCAGGAAGTCAGCACACTCAGCAAACCCTGAAACTTACAGTATTCAAAGCCCTTTCTCTAAGGTTAGATAAGTGGAGATGGATGAAGGGAGATGGGACTTTCTGGTAGACCCTGCTGCCTGAAAGTTATGCAAGGCATTCACAGAGTGAAAGGTGACACTGTAGTGAGTTGTCATCCATGGGGTGGGCCTTTTAATGCCAAAAGGAACCATGTGGTTCCCAGGTCTGAACTCAGTTTAAGCTTTGTTGCAAGTGGTATTACATCTTGAGTCATCTTGCTGGCACCAAAGAGGACTTTTTGATGCTATAGATGCCTTTGAGTCACTCATACTTTTGTAAGTCACACAACCCCTCAGTTGTTCTTCCCAAATTAACCTCTATAAGCTCACTACTTTACTAAGCTAGAACTGAGTAGACTCTCTTTGGTCTGCTGGTGGTCTGTTGGTGCCTCATCTAGGGTGGAAGGATGTTGTTGGTTCATGTCTCCTAGGAGACATTACACAACAGTTGTGAATAGTCACTATAGGGAAACAGTCTGTGGAGCCAGTTTGGGGATGGGGCTTGTGGGAAAATTATTATCCCATTTATTAACTTTATAAACTTCAGGAAGTTAACTTCCCTTTGCCTACCTAACTCCTCTATGAAGTCAGGAAAATAGGGATACTGCGAATGAATGCATCTCAGGGAGTGGTGATGAGCTTGCAGACAGGCAATAGGAATAAAGAAGGTACATGCATTGTCTGGATGCCTAGTCTGATATTCATTGCCCAGTATGCCTCATATGTCACTATTGCTGCTGCTGTTGTTATTGAAAGAAATCTAGCACAAATGAAAATGTCAAATAAGGCATTCATCCTTGCCGTGGTTCTTCTAAGTCTAGTTTTATTCGGATACCTGATTTCAGATATCATCCAGATATAACCTGGGAGAAGTTAAAATAACCTCGGCATCAGGAATTTTTCTTCTCAGATTGCTGAAAACAGGAAAAACCAAAAGCAGTCGCTGCCTCTAAGACTTTTGGAACTGGTCCATGCTACCTGTGGGTATCTGTTTTAAAATTCCACTTTGTATATTTTCTATGCCCTTTGAAGTTCATATAAAATCAATATGTAGGAATCAGCTTTCTAAGTATTGAATTTCCACAAAACATTTCTGTTTGGAATTCAAGTCTCACAAAGCACCGATCCATGCTTTTTATTAGTATGAGGATAAGTGTGTACGGAACTTTATTATACTCATCGAATCGTGGGTAAAAGACCATGAAAAATCCACACAGTGCAGGAACGCCAGCCATGAGTCTCCTGGGAAGCAAGGGGTGACTTGCTAAGAGTGTGGAAAGAGCAACAGGTGTTAAGATTTTGCTTTGACCCATTAAGTTTTTATTGGCTTCATAGCTTTTTCAGAGTCTCCTGCTGTCTGCCTTTGTGGCTGCATAAAAGCTGCAGGCTGAAAATGATCAAGGTTTCATGCATATGCTAAGTGGGTAAGAGGATTAAAACAAGAACAAACAAGATACTAGATAGTTCCAGGCTGGCTCCTGCCTAGCCGTTTGCTTACTGCATCTTATAGATCAGCATTCCTTTGTTGATAAGGGCAAACACCAAACAAGCAGAGGGGAGTTTCTCCTTCACCGTGGGCTCCTGGAGACTCAGGAGAGACCCCCCCCCACTACAGCCTGTGTTCCAACCAGTTCTAAGTCAGTGCCCTTGTAGAGCAACAGTGGCATCCTGAGGAATGATGCTGCTGTTGCCTTCCGGATGATGATGCAGATGTGGAAGCTGGAGCGATGCTGTTGCAGAGGCAAAGCAGTAAATACGGACCGGGCTTCCAAGGTTGTTCTGTAGATCATAGCCAGGATACACCAGGGAAGAGGAAGTGGATAGATGTTAATCCTCACATGGGTGTAAATGTTTGAGGTGCTTTTTAATGGCCTTTATAGCTGGGTCACATGTTTTCATTATGGTAGACAATGGTATACCATAGAAACCTTGGCTCTTTGCCTCCCTATAACATGGCAAGATGCTCTTGGGGCCCAAAAAGCAGATGGAAGACTAATGGCCAAACACTTTCCAGAAGATCCTTATCAATTTCCAGATGCAGACTCTCACAGAGTAAAAAAAAAAAAAAAAAAAAAAAAACCATGGAAACGGTATTAGCCCACTTTTTTTCATGGACTGGGCCCTGCTTTTCTGTTCACACACAAAGAGTGAGGCCAAGTTAACTCTTGCATGAGATTAATAAGTAATGTTTCTATTCAGTAAATCTTTCCCACTTTGAGGGGAAGGTGGAGTGGGGTGAACTTTATATGGTGATCTTTGGTCAGATTTTTGATTTAGGGCCTGGATTAACCTTAGAACTCTGCCTTTCCTAAAAGCTCATCGAGACTAAAATTGAATTCACAAAATATAAAGCCGAAAATCAGTGAAATGAAGGAATTTTAATAGTTTTAGAGAAGAAATTAGTGCAGGCAGCAGAGAACGGAACAGACCAATATGTTTTATATTTGTTAAATTTATTTTCAAATTGGCCATAGGTAATGTTTCAAAAATTTTGTCTTGGGTTCAGAATTACTGCTGGGTCATAAAATGGTCACCAGTACCTGACTATTAGGTTTTCAGGCCTCTTAGAATTGTCTCTGCAGTTAATTCCAGCTGGATGACTTAAACCACTAGATATGTCCCATCTCCCACCATAGTGACAGATGGAGAGACTCCATTCAGTATGGACAGTTGCAAAACAGAGAACAAAAGCAAAAGTGAAATCCCTAGTTTTGCTAGAATTCCATGAAAGGAGCTTTGGTTATTCATCCAAGTTGCCAGGGAGAGACTCCTGTGGACTGTGCCTGGCTTGAGTCAGATCCCAAACTGTCCCCTCAGTGGGAGCCATGCCCTAAAACAGAGTGACTTCACTAAAAGACCTGATCCGAATGCTGGTTGTTTTGGGTACCTTTAAAGTCACCACACCTCTTGTAGCATGGTTAATACAAACTCAAAGACAGATATTGGTGTTCAACCTGAAGGTCAGAAGAGCAAAACAGTCAGCCACTGGCTCTTACCTTGAGCTTAGGCTGAAAATAGTGATCCTGCCTCCAAGAGATTTCAGAATGAGACTGTGTGTGTAAACTGTCTCCTCCCATCTTATATTCCTCTCTAGAGCTGGGATTAAAGGTGTGCACTACTGGGATTAAAAGCATGCACCACCCAGTTTCTGTGGCAAACTAGTGTGGCTACTGGGATTAAAGGTGTGTGTCACCACTGCCTGGTTTGTAAGGCTGACCAGTGAAGCTGTTTTACTCTCTGATCTTCAAACAAGCTTTATTTATTAAAATACAAATGAAATGCCACTACACCTCACTAGCTACTTCGTAAATAAATTCATTCTTCGTTTGAAAGGAGACAGTGTGGTTTGAAAAGCTTAATTTTAAAAATAATTTGCTTTCACCTTATTTACTGTTTGATTCAGAAAAGAATTGCTGGGTTGTTGAATCCACCCTCACGTGTTAACTTTACCCTCCTGGGAGATATAGGGGAAGCCAGGCACTCAGAATCAACCGCTGAGAAAGATGATAGGGTTTCCCTTCCGAAATGTATCTACACATTTCAGGGCGAATCTATTCTGTGAATGGATCAAGTCCTTGTATCTGGTTAGGTACATCTATGCAGTCAGGACACTGAAGTAATTGGTTGTTCAGTGCTTGGGGGCTTGCGTTGCTGTGTAAAGATGAAACTGATGGGGTGTGTCAGTCCTGCCTAGTTCTCACTTATGTTTATGTTAAATATAACTTCTTGATAATCTCAGGGTATCACACCATTCATAAAAAGACCAGAGGCAGCATTGAAAAATTATGTTTCCATGCAATTAGGTAAGCCTTTATTGACATGGATAGTATCTCTTCTCTATACCCTGTTTATAAGCTTTGAATTATCATGTCCAAATTTATATGTAAATTTTACATTTCAATGATATGTTCTTGGTATTTTGGAGCTAATTACAGATCATTCTGCAACTTTGATAGATAACTTTGAAATCAGGGTCATATGAAAAATTTAAGATTTTGAAAATATCTTCTCAAATGTGACTTTTTCATAAAGCCATACTTTTTTTTTTAGCTGTGAGCTCTTTCTGAATTTTTTTAGTTGATGTTATCTCAAATATTTGAATATTTGTCTTTACCTATCTATTTATATTAGACATAAACACACCATGTACATTTTCCGCTAGCCTTTTCCAAATTAAAAATATCTGAGCATCTCAGTTAAAAAGATGAAAGTCCCCATCTAAAGTTTCTGTTGTCATCAGGAAACATAGCAGGGCATGGTTATACTGCTGAATGATGGATGCAGAAAATCACAACTTTATAAAAATACTCTATAATAGTCCTCAAATGGCCTTAATTTTAGCTCCCTCTCCCTGTATTTCTTCTGTCATTCCCCTCTTCCCTCCCCTCCTTAGTTCATGATTCCCTTCCAGTACCCGTGCCCTGTCCATCCATAACTCTATTCTATTTAGCTTTCCTAGGGAGATCTCACCACCCCCATCCCCAGTCCCTTACTCTATACCTGAACTTTGTGGTTCTATGGACTGTAGTTTGGTTATCCTTGACTTAACAGCTAATATCCAAATATAAGTGAATACAAACCATGTCTGTCTTTCTGGGTCTGGGTTACCTCACTTTTGTAGTTCTTTACATTTACCTGTGAATTTTATGAGATCTCTCTCTCTCTCTCCACCTCTATCTCTCCATCTCTCTCTCCCTCCTTCCCCTTTTCTCTCTTTCTTTCTTTACTCTGCTTTTCTTTCTTTACTACTGCTTACTCTGTAGTCACCCAACATTGGTAGAGGTAAGACTTCTCTAGTGACCTGGCTGCTTTGCTATTTTGGCTTTCATGTTGAACCCCAATTTCTGTCTCTGGGATTTTATTATTCATGTTGTTCCCCCCTCCCTCCCTCCCTCCCTCCCTCCCTCCCTCCCTCCCTCCCTCCCTCCCTCCCTCCTTCTTTTCTCCCTTCCTCCCTTCTTCCCTCCCCCCTTCCCTTTATCTCCTTCCATCCTTTCCTTCCATGACTGAGTAATATTCCATTGTGTAAATGTACCACATTTTTTGATCCATGTGTTTCCCAGAAAATTATCCATTTCTCTTAGACTTTCCAGTTTGGTGGAGTAAAGGTTTTTAAAGTATGTCCTTATGATTATCTGGATTTCCTTGATGTCTGGATTTCCACCTTCTCATTTCTAATTTTGTTAATTTGAATCCTTTATGCCTTTTAGTTAATTTGGCTAAGGGTTTTTCTGTATAACTGATTTTTTCTCAAAGAACCAAGTGATTGTTTCATTGATTCTGTGTATTTTTTATTTTATGGATATCGGCCCTGAATTTGATTGCTTCTTGCTATCCACTCCTTTTGGGTGTGCTTTCTTCTTTTGGTACTAGAGCCTTCAGGTGTGCTGTTAAGTTACGAGTATGAGATCCACCTTACCCCCTTTTAATGTGGATATTTAGTACTGTGGCCACTTAGCTTCTTTCTCAAATCTTGACCCAATTTTCATGCAGTAGAGAATTATTCAGTTTCTATGAATTTGTAAACTCTGTGTTGTTTCTATTGTTGCTGATATCCAGCTTTGATCCATGGTGGCCAGATAGGATTCAGGGTGTTTTTTTCTATTTTCTTGTGTCTGTTGAGATTTGCTTTGTGATTGAATATGCAGTCAGTTTTGGAGAAAGTTCCATGAAGGTTGAGAAGAAGGTATTTTCTTTTGTGCTTGGGTAAGATGTTCTGTAAATAACTGCTAAATCCACTTGGTTTATTTCTGCTAGCTCCAGCATTTCTCTGCTTAGTTTTTGTGAAGATAACTTGTCTTTTGGTGGCAATGTAATTTTGAAGCCACTCAATATTGGTGTATGAATTATAGTGTTTCTCTTATAAACTTCGGTGCCCTTGTGTTTGGTACATACATGTTAAGAATTGCAAGGTCCTCTTGGTGGATTTTTCCTTTGACGAGTATGGAATGTCCTTTTCAATCTTTTCTGTTAGTTTTGGTTTGAAATCTATTTTGCTAGATATTAAAATGACTAATCCACTTTCTTCTTGGATCCATTTGCTTGGAATATCTTTTTCCATCCTTTTACCCTGATGCGTGTTCCTTGGATGAGGCAGAAGACTGGATCATGTTTTCCTCATCCATCCTGCTAACTTGTGTCTTTTTATTGAGGAATTGAGACCATTGATGATGAGAGATATCAGTGAGAAATGTTTGTTGATTCCTGTTATTTTGTTCTTGTTTTGTGTGTGTGTGTCCTTCTTTGATATGCTGATCTGGGATTATCTATTCCTTGTGTTTTCTTGGCTGTGACCAACCTCTTTAAGTTGAAGTTTTCATTCTAGCACTGTCTGTAGGCTTGGGTTTGTGGGCACATACTGCTGACAATTTGTTTTATCTTGAAATGTTTTATTTTCTCCCTTTGCTATAATTGAGTGTTTTGTTGTGTATATTAGTCAGGTCTGGAGTCTGTGGTCTCTTTGAATTCATATAGAACATTTATCTAGGCAATTTTGGCATTTAGAGTCTCCATTAAGAAGTCAGATACTATTCTAATAGGTGTGCCTTTATATGCAACTTGATCTTTTTTCTTTGCAGCTTTTAATATTCTTTATTTGTTCTGCACATTTAGTGTTCTTATTATTATGTGCTGAAGAGAATTTCTTTTCTGGTCCAGTCTATTTGATGCTCTGTAGTCTTCTTTTACCTTGCTAGCTACCTCCTTCTTTATATTAGGGACATTTTATTCTATGATTTTGTTGAAAATATTTTCTGTGCTTCTGACTCAGGTTTCTTCTCCTTCTTCTCCTTCCTTTATCCCTATAATTCTTAGGTTTGATATTTTCATCGTGTCCCAGATTTCCTGGATTTTTTTTTCCTGTAGTGTTTTAGATTTAACACTTTTGACTGAGGTTTTCATTTCTTCTGTCTTGTCTTCAATGCCTGAGATTCTTTCTTCCATTGCTTGTATTCTCTTGGTGTGGCTTGCCTCTTAGATTTCCTGTTTGAGTTCCTAAATTGTTCATTTCCAAATTTTCTAAGTTTAGGTTTTCTTTATTAATTCTGTTTTGACTTTCAGGTCTTGGACAGTTTTATTCATTCCCTTCCACTGTTTCTTTGCATGGATTTCTTTAATGGATTTCCTCATTTCCTCTTTAAGGACCTCTGTCATATTTATGAAGGCTATTTTAAGGTCCTTATCTTATGCTTCAGCCATATTGCATTTAGCAGGGCCTAATGTAGTAGGATTGTGGGGCTCCTTTGGAGACATGTTGTCCTGTCTGTTATTGATTCTCTTTTTGCACTGGAGTCTAGGTGTCAGGGTTTGTCAAGATTATAATGGCAGGTGCTGATATCTGGTCTTGTCTTTGTTGAGCAGATGTTTTGTCCCTTGGTTTCAGTTGCCCTCTCTGGTCTTAGGAGAGTGTGCTGGACTGTATGTTGCCTAGTAGGGAATGCTTCTGGGATCCTGCCAGGTGTGGCCACTGTGGGTTCTGGGTACAAAGTGTTTCTAGGTATTGAGAGCTGACACTTAGATGTGGAGGTGGAGGAGGTCCACAGGAGGAAGAAAAGCTGGGTGTCCCACCAATCTCTTCATAGTTCCTTGGGAATGGGGCCTGAGAGTGAGGAGAGGCCCCAGAAGTTGGTCTGTTATGGAGCGGGGAATGAGACTGGAATATTGGATGTGGCAGAGAGGAGTGCGAGGTGAAGATCTGCAGTTAGCCCCTTGCTTCTCTAGTCTGTGTGAATACATTGTGTGGCTTTTTTTTTATGTAGAAGTTGACTCTAACTCTAGATAGTCATAGTTATAGATAAGAATATTTTCTGTGGGAAACATCTGAGATTCTCAGAAAAAGTCTAGCTTAGACAAATGGTTGAATTAATTGTGGATTGGCAATACTCAGTGATAGTATATTGATGTTTAAAATGATGAGTTGAGATTCAAAAATTTATTAATATTGATATTTGAAGTTATATTATGTTAGGTAAGAAAACCAAGCTGAAACGATTGTTGTATGGTATCTTTTTATTGATAGTAACTGAAAAACCACTTTTCATGTTTAAAAGTGATTGAGGAGCACTGAGAGGAACAGGGGAGATTGATTTTAGCTTCCTCACAAGCATGGGCTTGAAGACGCAGGAGATTGCTAACGCATTCTTTCCGTAGTTCTATACTGTTGACCCATTGCAATGAATCTGTATTGTTTTTGAAATAAGAAGTGAAATAAATGAGTAATAGAAAGCAGAGGCTATACCAATGGCCCCAGACGTAATTTTTATTTCATAAAAGTTAGTCTTCCAAGACCCCTTCAACTTTGAGATCCTTAAAGTATGACAAAGTAAATCCACAGGACCTCTAGGTGACCTCCCTATTGGGGATGCCTGTTGTCACACAGGTGAAGCATTTGATTAGTGGCTGAACAAAACACAATGGCCCTTGTCCTGTGGCTTTCCATCCTATGGAAAGAAATACTTGATGTCTCTAGTGGTCTGTCCTTTCAATTTGGCAGTAGTGATGTCTGTACCCATGAGGGTGGTTTGTTCCAGAATGGGAAACTTTGCTGTTATGACTCTACCAACCAGGTGGAAACCCCGCATAAAATCAGACCATTGCCAGGTGGTGGTGGTTCATGCCTTTTATCCCAGCACTTGGGAGGTAGAGGCAGGCAGATCTCTGTGAGTTAGAGGCCGGCCTGGTATACAAGAGATAGTTCCAGGACAGGCACCAAAGCTACAGAGAAACCCTGACTTGAAAAACAACAACAACAACAACAAAAAAAAAATGAAATCCAGGTCATTATGTAACCCAGCTGTTTATTTAAGCTAAGTTGAACAAAATCTTTTATTGTCTCTTCTATTCTTTGTCTTTATGACCTCGATGATTTGGAGACACAGAAGGCGATGCTGTGTGTGATGTGATGCCCTTTGGCTGTAGTCTGCCAGCATATGCCTGACATGCTTTGTCTGGCAGGAATATAATTTAAGGGGCATCATGTCCCTGGAAGCTTGTATTAGGAGACACACAGTGTTTGTTCTGATAGTGTTGACATTATAACTTTGATCATTTAGTTAAAGGATCATGTGCTGGGTTTCTTCCTGCTAAACCATGCTTCCATCTCTGATTAACCATTTACAGTTTGGGTGGGTTTGGCAGCATGGACCCATAAATCCCAGCCACTGGAAGGCAGAGACAGGGATTGTGCGTATACTGGCTATTAGGGTAGCTGAGTTGGTGAGCTCTGGGTTCAATGAGAAGCCATGCCTTAGTAAACAGGGAGTGATGGAAGGAGGTTCCCCGTAAGAACCTCTGGGTTCCAGGCACATTGATACACGTGTGCCTACATATGTGACAGCACACACACCACAGACTCATGCACACACATACACATAAAGAGAACTACAAAGAGATGCCTCCTCCCCGACTCTTCTCCACATATCTGCAAGTCTTCCTTTGGCAACCCTCTAAGGAAGTTAAACCTCAGACACTCTTCTACTCTTCTGCAGAGAGGGGGCAGTGACATCAGAGTGGCACGAATATTTACTCTGTGCCATGAATATGATGGGACTCAGCGCAGCACAGTTCCTTGTCCCATGAGGACTGTTCCATTACTAGTTCCCATTTTAGAGGTGAAGCTGAGGCATGGTCTTGAGATGGGAAAGGCTAAAGGACTCACCCTAGCAGGTAAATACCAATGCCAGAATTTAAACTAGGGATTTAGATTCCAGAGCCCACGACCTTTGAAATGTGATCTTACCTGATTTCCCCACCCCCCCAATGAATCATCTTCCATTAGATTTATTTCACGTACTTGCCAGATACAGAATAATGGAAAGTCACATACACACATTACTGATCAGAGAATGAAGTGAGATTTAGGCTTCTTTTGGCCCATTTGCCACAGCCCACCGGCCTTTCTGTTCCTGATCCAATGCCCATTGGAGGCATCCTCTCCCTGTGTTGAGACATCACCCTGAGTATTTAGCATCTGTGCTTGCTGAGTTCCCCAGCACCACTGGAAGCTGAGTGATTCCACCCTGAGTGGTGTCTTTGTGACCTTAAGCCAGTTACAGCTATTCTGGGCCCGGTTTCCTTGGCAGTGGAATGAACTCTGTTTTCTGAAACTAATACACATTCCTAGCGTGCTCCGGAATAAGAGAGCAATTCAAAAGTTTTAGCTCTCTCCTCCAGCTGTTTGGAAAACCTTGTGGGCACTGAACTAAAACAAAACTCACAAATGCATTGCAGGCAGAACCAGGCAGGGAGCAGATACGGGATCGGGATCGCTTACAAAAGCCATCAAACTGTAGAGAGATCCGCAGACAGCTGAAGCACAAGCCCTGATTA
Source organism: Chionomys nivalis (assembly GCF_950005125.1). NCBI lineage: Eukaryota > Metazoa > Chordata > Mammalia > Rodentia > Cricetidae > Chionomys > Chionomys nivalis. The sequence goes on along the minus strand of NC_080104.1, from coordinate 46,217,865 downwards.
GAGGACTCTGAGTCGCACTTTGAACGCTTGTGTGTCTGGGTCACATTCAGCCTACGGATGACGGCTTAAGAGTTTTGAAATAAAATGATGTCTAAGGTCTATTTCAGTGGCAGAGTGCCTTCTTCCTGCTAGCTGAAATAGTCCATGGCACTTTCTCCTCGGAAAGCCTCCTCCGTGTTGAGGTATCAAATGGGAAAAGCTCTAGAAAGTTAACACACTAATGAGTCTAGCAAAGATACTGAAACATGGAGTTAAATGCATTTTGTTTTGATCAAGCAAATTGCTCTTGCTGCAATCACAGGAGGATAAGGAGTATTTGCTTGGGACTTAGAGGAGAAATATAGATACGGAAAGGTTTAGTTCTCGGCTCTCAACAAAGAGGTTTCCTTTTGCAGCAGATGGAGGCGTTTATAGAAATCTACAACTATTCAAAACGCAGAGAACAACCGACGGTGGGGTGCCCAACCGCAGCTGATGCACCTGCAGTTTGACTCCTGAATTCAAGGCTCAGAAAAGGGACCAGAAAGCCTGTAAGAGCCAGCGGACCAGGAACTCTGCTGGGAGATTGTGCCTTCTAGCTATGTCAGGGAAGTTACACCATGAAATAGGAACAGCGGGCTGCTAAACGAGACCTGAACAAACACAATAGTTGACATCCCAATGTGTGTGTGGGGAATCTCACAGGGCCCCACCCCAGATGAAGAGCTACGAGCAATTTAAAATTCCCAAGAAAGCAAGATTTAGTGTTTGCCAATACTAAGAATCAGTCCAAGAAATATTTACTTGGAGGCAACACTGAATGGATTTAGCAGGTTATAATTATATGCTTATTCATTTATAGGTGCATGCCACAATAGCAGTTAAAGAAGAGGCTGTGATTTTAGAAGAGTTTTGGGAGGGCTAAGAGAGAAGAAAAGGAGAGAGATATTATGTACTTATATTTTAACTATTTTATTATTATTAAAATATTTAATGTTAATATGCAGCCATTCAGCTATCCCAGCAATGGGAATTTATTTAGTCCTTGTTTTTTTTGCCTCTTTATTTGTGTGGTTTGATGCTTGTAGCTAAATGCAAGGAAAATCACACTACACCTAAACAGCTTGTTTCAATTTTGTGAACACCGTTTCATTTTTTGCTACCAGCGGGGCAGTGTCCTGTTCATGTCTCACGAAAAGGGACAAGATAATAGGAACAGTAGCACTCTGGGCACGGGCCTTCGCCACAAGCGAGTCCTGACTGTGTGGAGATGGGAACTCAAGAGTTAATTTCAGAAAGCACTTAAAATCTGAGATGGCAAACTTCTCTCTGCAGAAAAAGAACAATATCCCGAGGCAAGCAATTATCTGCTGAAACAAAAACAGAAAGACAAGCCACAGGATAACAGCAGCAACCTCAAAGAACAGAAAAATTTATCAGCGGTAATTTTAAAATAAAATATAGAAAATTAATCTCAAGCACCTCGAAGATTTTTCTTTCAATTTATTTCTCTCTCTGGTAAATGTTCAGTCAGCCTGAGTTTGGACAATTTCACCAGCGATGCAGAAAACAAGGACCTCCATTTCCTGCTCCACAATTATCAGGGAAAATGGAGAGAGACCCAGAGTGGAAGCCCAGATGTGTTTACCTGGAGACACGCTGGCTCTCTATGACTGTCCTTTCTGAACGCTAAAGCTCTAAGAGGACGGGGTAAGAGAGCAAGGACTAATCATAGGTAATTGACGTAAATTGGAGCTGCACACCCAGGTAGCAGGAATAATTACCTCTGAAGACTTTATTGCTATCAATTTTGAACCCAAGAGAGGGTGCCAATGAGGTCAGTTTTCCCTGTACCAGAGTAATGCCTGGTGACCTGGGTTAAGACTATTAATGTCTGTGGGGTAAGGAGAGAGGAGAGAGAGAGAGAGAGAGAGAGAGAGAGAGAGAGAGAGAGAGAGAGAGAGAGAGAGAGAACACTGTTCCTGATTCAGACATTCAGTGACCATCAGAAGGCCCTTTAGTGATTCAAGATTATCTACTAGAGATCCAAAATTATCTATGTCAGGCTCTTCTTAGCACAGAAAAGGAAAGCAAAGCTTCCAAGCAGGTAAATGATGGGAGCACCATGTTCATTTTGATCTCCTGATTCCTTCCTGGGGTTCTCAGTAGTTCTTCTGGATGCTTCTCATGAGCACCAGTTGCCTCTTCAGATGGATGTGCAGTTAGAATAAAGAACCCAGCGAACTGCTGATACCTATCTGACATTCATGATGCTAAAACTCACAGGTGACCCGGACCCTTCCACTTTGGCTGTTGGACTGGCTTATTACCCAGGGCCGGAAGGAATGAACCCAGAGAGGCATTCGGAAGGGTACTAGTCTTTCTGTGGGATGCTGTGTCTACAATGAACTGTTATATGCCAAATAACTAAGCAAACTTTCAAGTGTGACTGTTAATGTGCTCTTGCTCTGGTCCTTCTTCCCCTCCCCGTCGACTTTTTGTTTATGATGTTTATTGAACGAATTCAGATGAGACAGAATGTGGTGCGGTAGAGAGGCAAGACTGACTTGAAAGAATATATATGATGTGTGTGTGTGGGGGGGGCAGAGGTCAGAGAGACTGATGTGCTCAGCTAGGCTTTATATTATTTTTTTCTAAAGTCTCTGAAACACACAGCTTTGTTGAGGGGTGTTTTTCTTTCTAAGTAATTGACAGGTTTATTTGTATTAGCTCTTCAGGGAGGGGGCAATGGTATGTCTTTGGTTTTTAACAGGAAGCTGCTTGCTAGATAATACCCTTATGTTCTTGGTAGCTCACCAAATTCACATCTACAGTTGGGTTCAGAGATTCAACTTAAATTCCCTCTTTGGACTAGCAGTGAAAGTTCTGCAGGGTTTTTATAAGCTCCTGGTTGTGAGGGAGAGGTCAGTCTTCAATGCTGCTAACGTCTGAGCAGCTGCCTGATGTAAACCCATGCACCAGCATTAAACCCAAGCCTCGCATCGGGATTGATATTTGGCAGTCATGCGTGTACAAGTGTGACCTGACCATGCTTCCCCCATGCCTGTCACTAGAACCTGTTCTGAGGAAACAGTGTACGTTCGCTACTCTCTAAAATGAAAGCCATGTTCAGCTGTATTTTCCCTCAGTTGCTTCTTGTTATTATAAACAAATACCAGACATTTATTTAGTGTAAAGTGGTGTAAGAATGCCACCTGGAAATCCAGGAGATGAGAAACCTTTCTTAGCAGAGACTTTTCTATTTCAGCCTCAAAACACAGGCACCATTTGCCAGCATCTACCAAGGAATGACGCAGGTGAGCAAACACGAAGTTCTCTTCGTTAGTAATGGAATTAGTTGCAAGGATTTGATGTCTTGTGTCCTGTGTGGTCATTGTTGATTCTGAGTTCTGCTTTTTAATATGTTAAACTCACATGACAGATGGCCTTAGGATTTTTGTTATTTGCTAGAATGAAAAAAAGGAAAACTAAAACCAGACAACTAAAGCAACAACAACAACAAAACTCCTGCAAAATGCAAACCCACCTAGTTTTTAATTGGTTCTCGTTTGTTCAGTAGATTAACTCAAAAAGTTTCCATCAGCAGGGACCAACCTCTTTGCAGTTTTGAAGGTCTCTACATAGGCAGCACCAGCGTGACTTTGGCGGTGTGACCCACTGGATTATTTTATATTTAGCACTGCAATTGGCTTTTCTTCTTTTCCTTTTAAATTGTATGAAATTTGGGATGACTCAGGCTGCTTGCCTCCCTTTGCAGGCTGGTTCCACTGAGATCAGAAATTCTACCCAGAAGTGAAAATTGGTCTGTGTGTAGTTCATTCTACTTGCTTCCAGGGTCCACCTCACCCACGGGGCAAGCTGGAAGCCACTATTGGTATGATCTGGGACAACCAACAAAAAGGGGTCCTTCAGCTAAAGTCAGCAAGAACTCACTCTGCTATGAGTTGGTCATTTTAAAAACTACACCGTGGACTGGGGAGATAGCTCCGTGGGAAAAGTGCTTGCTATGCAAATGTGGAGACATTGGCTCACATCCCCCCATGGCCCATGTCAAAGGCCAGGGATGTAGCATGAACATAGGTAATCTCAGCTCTCCCATGGGTACATGGGAGGAGGAATCAAGAGAGTCCCAGATGCTCTCAGTCAGGTACCTGCTGAATGGGGAGGGATGGAGGCAGAGAGTACAGGAGAGATGAGTGGAATTGGAAAGACAAAGAGATCTGTCTCAAATCAATTGAAGAGGCAGGGATCAACACTGGAGGTTATTCTCTGACTTCTACACATGCTGTAACACATGTATGTCTATACACACACACACACCACACACTAAAACCAAGACATAACTCTGAAATTTAGTTTCCTCACCTTATAATGGAGTTAAATCCTTCATTTTACGGATTATCTGTGTATAAAATAAAACACGAGAACTTTACATACCATAGGTGATTAATGAACTGTGATGATTGAAGCCATGTAACTACCACGGCTGATAATGTGTGGCTGGCCTTAGAAAGGTAGCGCTCTGACATCACAGTCTTCTGGAAGTGTCTCTCATTAAGTCTCACTGGTCTTTTGCTGATCCTTGTGAATTCGTCCAAACATCCTTTCAACTCAGTGATGGTGTAAAGGACCCAGGTATAAAGCTACCATCCAAAGGGCGGGGCAGTGCAATGCTTGCCAGGACGGCAGCACTTCACAATGAAGAATAGGAAGTGGTAAGAAAGACAGAGAGTCAGCTTTTACTGTGAGAAGGTCAGAAGGAGGTTGGAATAGATCTCTCTGAAATCGAGAAAATTCCGGGGAACATTCCTGGGACTGCAGAGAGCTGTGTGGAGGCAAAGTGGGAACTGAATGGAGACAGAGGTCTGCTCTGTCTCCTGAAGAGGTTCCTTATCTTTTAGGGTGCTTGAGACAGGTCCAACTGTGTCTTTGCTGCAGAAAAGAACCTCAGCACAAGACAATATGGTACAGGGTTAGAATATATTAAAAGACATTTAAGAATAGACTTTAACTGCAAGAGCTGTGATGATCAGCTTGATGGTCAATGTGTCACAATCTAGAACTACCTGGGAAGAAAATTTCAATAGGAATTGTGAGATGGGATTGGTCTGTGGGAGACTGTCTCAATTGTACTGATTGATGCGGGAGACTCAGCATCCACTATAGGTGGCCCCATTCTCTGAGTCCTCAGTTGTGGAGACAGCAAACTGAATATAAGATTTACACATATTTATTCTCTTGACTTTCCTGGAATTATCGACTAAAATATACCCATTCTCCGCTAACCTGCCTTTGGCCAGGGTATGTTTATCACAGTGACAGAAACAAAACCAGGACAAGCTTTAAGAGGAAGAGGTACCTAGGAAGAGAAGAGGCCACACCTAAGAGCACATGTGCGGACTTCTCCAGGAAGAGTTGTGCTTAAGTGTCCCCAGGGTCACTGCTTATAGATTTGGAGACATTTGGAATTTAGCTATTCAGTGGACTGTGGGCCCATATTTCGGTTTGGCACAGTAGCCATTAGCCTGGTCTGAGCTAGGCACATAGCTCTGCAGACAAGCTGTCGCCTCCTTAACAAAAGTCAGGATGTGCTGCTCCTAGTTTCTTTTGTTAGAATGTGGATTACCTGAGGAGAGATGTTGGCTAAAGCTGATGACTCGAGAGTTTCAGAGGTTCGGTGCTTCCTTCCTTTTGTAACTAAGAGGATGTCTTATAGAGATGCTAATTCATGGCCTACCTGACTGCTAGATGCGGACGTGACCTAAGCCCAGGCACCTGGTTGCCTTGGAGACAGCCTAATGTGTTTTTCCCCCACTGAATGGAGATATAAGATGTTCCGAGAATAAAGAGTCATTCTGGCCTTTTCCAAGATGACCTTGTAAGCTGTGTCGGTTTTATTCCTCGCGACTCCGTTTCAGCCGGGTTAGGGAATCTATGTTGGACCCACATGGGCTCCGACATAATGGCGCCGTAACGTGGGGCTGACGACTGAACCCCGAGAAAAAGACAACGTGGTGCTGGCTACTGAACCCCGAGACGAATGCCAGAGCAAGAAGTACGAAAAGGAACGTGGTGCTGACCGCCGAACTCTATGACCCCGGAGAAGGGACAACACGAGAGAGACAGTGAGTGCTGATCGCTGGATCCGAGAGGGAAAGCGGACTAACGACTGAGGAGAACGCGAGGCTGATCGGCGCTCCCCAAAAAGCAAGGAAGAGGTGACCAGACATGAGGAACCCGCGAGAAAAAAAAATTCGGTAGATGCGTGAGTAGTGAGCGCTCAGAAACAGAGACGTAGAACAGAGAAAGAAATGTAGAAAAAAAAGGGGTAAAATTTTAATTGGTAGTAAAAATTTGTAAATAAGTTAGATATGGAATAAGGAAAAGGTATTCGGGTATATATGTTGGCAACTTAATTTAGAGTGGAGCAGAACAATGACAGAGTTATTGAAAATCTGTAAGCAAGATAGATGCAGAATTGCAACTTTTATTGCCTGCTAAATTAGTAGGAAAAGATAAGAAAAAAATGACTTGGCCCAAGAATCACCAAGTTACTGCAGAGATTGAATAGCCACGTGCTCACAGCCAGTTAATCTAACCCACCTGCAGGTAAAAGACAAGCAAGAGCAAGAATAAGTTTAGAGAGCAAATTTGACCTCACACAGTCTATAGAACAGAGGAGAGGATTCAGAAATTCTCTTAATTTTATGATTTACAAGTTAAAATAAAAAAGATAGTTAAAAATCTGCCTTCCAGAGCTCAGAAACAAAGTCTAACAAAGAGAGCCTGTGTCCTACCCCCTGCCATGCAGCGCAGCTTCAACTGAAAGAAAAAAGCCAGGTTTAAATTAAGGTAGTCTCTGAGATAAGTAGGTTAAAATGCTTTTTTTCCATCTCACAATTTTGCCTTTTTTTCAAAAGTCTGTTGTTTATATGTAAGTGAATTCGTATGCAAGGTGGATTGATTCCAGTACTGTGGCTCTGTAGTAAAGTTTGAAGTCAGAGGTTGTGATGCATTCAGAAGTTCCTTGATTGTACAGGATTTTGGGATTGTTTAGGCTATTCTGAGTTTTTGTCTTCTCATAAAGTTGAGGATTGTTTTTTCGGAGTCTGAAGAATTTTGTTATAAGTTTGATGGACATTTGCATTAAATCTATGGATTGCTTTCACTAAGATTGTCAGTTTTGCTAGATTGGCACTGTTTTTACAAGAGAATAAAAGATCTTTACATTTTCTGATGCCTTAAATTTATTCAAAGGTTTAAAGTTTTTATACAGGTTTTTCAATTTGTGTGATTAGAGTTACTCAAAGATTTGTGGTATTTGTGGCTATCTCATTTATGATGTATGTAGAAGAGACGCATTTGGGTTGTTTTCAGATTCTATGCGTGATAAAGTAATTCTGCTGTGGACATGGTTGAGTACATGTCCTCGTGGTATGGTTGAGCATCTTTGTATATAGGCCCAGAGGAGGTATAGCTGACTTTTAAAGTAGTTTGTTGCCTAATTTTCTGAGAATTCGACAGCAATGGAGGAGTTTCTCTTTAAGTATAAGTTGTGAGCAGTGTTTTTGATCTTGGTCATGTTACAGAGATAAGATGGAGTCTCAGAGTTGTTTAGATTTGCATTTCTCCAATGGTAAGGGATGTTATATTTGAGCATTTCTTCAATGTCTTTTAGTCATTCTAAGTTCATCTACTGAGAGTTTTTAGTTTAGGTCTGTTGCATATATTTTTAGTGGATTAATTGTTCTTTTGGTGACTGATTTCCTTAGTCTTGTATGTTTTTGAAGTGGATTAGTGATTGGTAAAGATATTTTCCAGTTGTATAGGTTATTATGTCATGTTGATTAAGTCCTTTGCTATATAGAAGCTTCTCAGTTCAAGAGATCTTATTGTTTCTCTCAAAGTATATGCCAATGAGGCTGTGTTAGAGTTGTACCAGTGCATTCGTGTGTTAATTCTAAAATTTTCTTAAAAGAGGTTAAGTATTGTTGGTTTTATGTTGAGGTCTTAGAAAAGAGGAGAAGATGAATTTGGTTCATCTGATGCATTTTTGATACAGACTATAGGTCCTCAGAGACCAGAACTCACTTTGTTTATAATTGGAAAAAGATTTTCTGGCCTCCTGGATACTGGCGCGGATACTTCCATCATAACCGCCAGTCAGTGGCCTATTATTTTAGACTTGAAAGATTGTTTTTATACAATTCCGCTAGCGCCACAAGATTGTCAAAGATTTACTTTTAGTATTCCTTCAGTTAATTTCAGAGAGTCAATGAAGATACTTTACTAGAGACATATACGTTGTTACAGCAGTGTCTAAGCCATGCAGATTTAGTTATCGCTCCTGAGAAAGTACACAGGCACCCACCTTTTCAATATCTAGGTCATATATTATACCCCAAAGAAATTAAGCCTCAAAAGGTAGAAATCAGGAAAGATGACTTAAAAACTCTTAATGACTTTCAAAGGTTATTAGGAAATATACAGTGGCTAAGACCTTATTTGAGGTTTCCTACAGGAGCCCTTGAGCCTTTAAGTGAAATACTTAAAGGAGACAGTGATCCAAATTCTAGCAGGCAGCTTTCAGAAGCCGCCAGACAGACTCTCTCACAGATAGAGCAGGCTATACAGGAACAGCAGGTGTGCTATATTGATTATAGCCAAACATGGCAAGCATGTATTTTACCTACAAGGCTGACTCCTACAGCAGTCTTATGGCAGAACGGACCACTTTTATGGGTGCATCTGCCTGTATCACCAGCAAAAGTATTAAATCCTTATTTTGAAGCAGTAGCATGCTTAGCTCAGAAGAGCAGAATGGAATCTAGAAAATATTTTGGCAAAGAACCAGCTATAATCAATGTGCCTTACACTAAGCAACAAATTGAATGGTTATTTCAAAATAGTGACTCATGGGCAATTGCATTTGCTCAGTTTCAAGGTCAGATTAATAATCTTTTCCCAGCTGACCAGTTACTACAGTTTACACAGCAACATTCATTCATTTTTCCTAAAATAGTAGCAAAGAATCCCTTAAAAGATGCTTTGTTAATTTTCACTGATGGCTCATCTAATGGAAAAGCTGCTTATGTTGTCAATGGCAAAGGACATGTGGTACAGACAGAACCAGCTTCAGCTCAAATAGTTGAACTGCGGGCTGTAGCTTTGGTATTTAAGAATTTTGATAATAAGGCTTTCAATTTATATACTGATAGCCGGTATATTTATGAAGCATTAAGGATCCTGGAAACAGTATCATATATAGCAACTAGCAATGAACAAGTTAAAATATTGTTTCAGCAGATTCAGAAAGCCATACAATGTAGAAAGTTACCATGTTTTGTGGGACATATCAGAGCGCATTCAAGTCTTCCTGGTCCGTTAGCTGAAGGTAATGCTCTAGCTGACGAACTTACAAAAATAATTGCCATTTCTCAGGTTGAACTTGCACAGCAATCACATGCTTTGCATCATCAAAACAGCTTAAGTTTAAGAAAACAATTTAAGTTGACCAGAGAAGCTGCTCGGCAAATTGTTAAACAGTGTGAAAGACGCCCACAATATCTACCTGTGCCTCATTTGGGGGTAAATCCCCGAGGACTGCTTCCTAACCATATATGGCAAATGGATATAACTCATATTACTGAGTTTGGAAAATTGAGATATGTGCATGTGACAATTGATACTTACTCAGGATTTATAATGGCCACAGCACAAACTGGGGAAGCTGCCAAGCATGTAATAACTCATTGCTTAAAATGCTTTTCATGCATGGGAACCCCAAAGGTAATAAAGACGGACAATGGATCCGGATATGTTAACAAAGCTTTTCAAAGATTTTGTGCTCAATGGAATATCGTTCATAAGACTGGTATTCCATATGATCCTCAAGGACAAGGAATTGTGGAGCGTGCACACGACTCCTTGAAAACACAACTCCAAAAAATAAAGACAGGGGAGTTGTATCCTCAGACGCCACACAATGCCTTAAATCATGCATTGTTTACGCTAAACTTTCTAAATACAGATGTCCATGAGCAATCAGCCGCAGACAGATTGTGGCATAGTGGTACAAAATCCACATTTGCTAAAGCCAAATGGAAAGATCTGTGCACTGGGATTTGGAAAGGACCCGACCCCATCCTAATATGGGGTCGAGGGCATGTCTGTGTTTTCTCACAGGACGAAAACCAAGCAAGATGGCTTCCAGAGCGGCTAATTCGATGCACTCAGCAGAAGGACTGCGGAACTGAGGACAACGTGGCTGACAACCGCGCAGCAGAAGGAACAGAAAGAAAACGGCTCCAGGAGGAATCCAGTAACCCAGCCCACAGAGAGGAGCCTGATCCGAACCCGCAACTCGCAGGACTGCAAAGAGACTTCGGACAAAGAGATCCTGCTGAGAGGAGCTGACTGCAGCGTCTGCTGCTGGCTGTGGTGTGAAACCTGTTGCTTCAGAACTAAGATACAAACTGAACATTTGAGTGTTCTCGGTTTATGGGACAGAACTCATTTTGAATAAAGTATTAAACCTGAGAACTAAGACCTAAGCTTTCCCCTCAGGGAAAGAAAGATGCAAAATAAAGTATGACTAAAATCCCTCTTCATTTAACAAGGGGGCAGACTAAGGGTTTAACAGCCACACAGACTGAAAATGAGATTTAATAACAACAAATGGTATTATACTCTTAACGGTAATGACCTGATATTTACAGCTGCATATAAGGTGATGGGAAAAATCTGGTAATGACCAATGGTACGAAATACATCGGTAATGACCGAGAAGAATATAAATTTACGGTAAAGAAAATTATGAAATTATGAATAATTGGAGAGCTGGTACTGACCGGCCAAAAGTGAAATTATGAATAATTGGAGAGCTGGTACTGACCGGCTAAAGGTGAAATTCTGAAGAATCAGAGAGCTGGTACTGACCGGCTAAAAATAAAATTATGAAGAATTGGAGGGCTGGTATTGACCGGCTAAATATGGAATTATGAATAATTTGGAGAGCTGGTATTGACCGGCTAAATATGAAATTATGAAAATTGTGAGAGCTGGTTTTGACCGGCCAAATATGAAATTACGGTATTAGAAATTTAAAGATCGGTATTGACCGATGATGTGGAAAGATCATGATTGTGAATTGCTGCGATTGATAGTTGGCTGAAAGAGAGGTTGTGACGATGAATGTTGAGAGTTGATACGTATGCTGAGAAAGTAAACTCTGAATGTTGTTCTGTACCAGCGGAAGAAACATCTTCAACTCAGGTGATTCTACTCTCTTAAGATAGGAGAATACAGTCATTGGGAGCATAATTATTCATAAAGCATTATGATACATCCTGACAAGAGATATGGCTGATATACAAGGCCTGAAAAGTATATTTCTCTCCACTAATCTCTTCTTTTTACAGAGGTCGGCAGTCAATGACGGGTTTGAAGCTTCTTCTCCCCAGATGCCTAAGACAGGAGCTTGCATAATTGATGCCTGTTCCAATGACGGGAAAATTTGGGTAAATGAAGAGGACTTTGCCCAAACCAGACGCGGCGTGTCTGTCCTGTTGCAGACGCACAGGAGTTATTAAAATTAATAAGAGAGAGTGGATTGTGGGCCCATATTTCGGTTTGGCACAGTAGCCATTAGCCTGGTCTGAGCTAGGCACATAGCTCTGCAGACAAGCTGTCGCCTCCTTAACAAAAGTCAGGATGTGCTGCTCCTAGTTTCTTTTGTTAGAATGTGGATTACCTGAGGAGAGATGTTGGCTAAAGCTGATGACTCGAGAGTTTCAGAGGTTCGGTGCTTCCTTCCTTTTGTAACTAAGAGGATGTCTTATAGAGATGCTAATTCATGGCCTACCTGACTGCTAGATGCGGACGTGACCTAAGCCCAGGCACCTGGTTGCCTTGGAGACAGCCTAATGTGTTTTCCCCCACTGAATGGAGATATAAGATGTTCCGAGAATAAAGAGTCATTCTGGCCTTTTCCAAGATGACCTTGTAAGCTGTGTCGGTTTTATTCCTCGCGACTCCGTTTCAGCCGGGTTAGGGAATCTATGTTGGACCCACATGGGCTCCGACAGTGGACCTCCTCTCTTTCCATTTTATATTTCAGTAATTGATATTCCAGGGTCACTGTGGAAGTGTCTTATGACCAGGATCCAGTAGGGTTGCACAAGGGAGGAGAGACATGACCTTAAATTGAGATCTGCATGTTTCCTGCTAGAAATGGAGAAAGGCTTTTAGCAAATGCTATGTTTTCTAAAAATTATGTTAGAATTCTTTATTCTCAGCTAGAGAGATGCTTCAATCAGGATGGGTGGTAAGATGCTGTTTTCCTTCCCATGCTCCCTAATTTTCCATCATTCCATCCTGCTTCAGAACTAGGTAAGTCAATCACTAGTTCTAGGGGGCTGGAGTTGGTCAAGTGTTTTCAGGATCGGTTGCATCCTGACGCCATGGCTTATGAGGTCACTGAAATATTCCTTGCATTGTGGAACAGCCTAAGCTCACTGAGGCATGGGATGGCTGCTTTGTGGACAAAGGAACCAGCTACCTGCTAAGGCAGACAGTAGCCACCTATGAACAGACCTTTCTCCCATATTATAATGGTGACACCAGCTTTGTCCATGAAATTGCTGTTATTCAGTGTCCAGCAATCAGATCCAGGGTTTTTATATGATTTCTACTATATTCTTTAAACTAGAAATCATCCCCCTGCTTCCAGTACAATCAGCCATAATTTCCTTCTTTGTGAGCATAAATTAAGGGTGTGCTCCTATGTTTCCACTCATAGTTAAGCACTGATCAGAGATTTTCAGCCTCAGGGACTGCCGGCCTTCAGACAATGGCCTGATTAGGAAACGCTGTGACTTCGTGCAGCAATCTTGTGTATGAGGCTGATTGCCATGGTGATTCTAGATACAAACCCACACTTGTTATTGGTCAGAGAAAGAAAACAAACAGAACACCCCAAATCATAATTAAGGACCATAGAAAGCAGGCTGATGAGCTCTAATTTTAAGATGTTGGATATCTAGATCAATCAGGTGAGCATATCTGTGGGAGATTGTCTTGATTGTATGAATTGATAATCAATGTGATGTATATGTATGTACATATAAACAATCATATAAGTATAATGCACTAAGTAAGACTTGTGCTATGTGAGCGTGTGTCTATATGTCTGTGTTGGAATACACACATGTGTAGCAGAATTTCTTTTTAATCATGAGCTCCTATGGGAAAAGCCGGTGTTGCCTTTGAGTACATGGTTTTGAGTATAGTGCTGGCATATAATCACCAAAGGATGGATATTTGAAGATTTAATTGAGTATGTTCTACTTCATGAGTAGTTAATGAGAGTGAACATACTAAACAGTGTGTGTGCCTTACCTCATCCTAAGTAATATATGTATAGATGCACACATACAACTCCATATGTAAATGCATTTTAGTTGCACAAAAATGCTTCAAAGCTGGTGTTGTTACTATCATCTATTACAGTTGAAGAATCTAAAGTACAGAGAGGTCATGTGATCAGATGAAGGTTGCCTGGTCACCCACAAATGCGGGACTTCAGACTTTAACTGCTTCCATAACATGGTGATGAAGAATTTGATGGTAGAGAAATACTGACTTGGTCTGAAGGGGCCTTACAGCAATTTCTTAAAGCCAGTCAATGTCTTAAGTTCCATATGACTAAGAATTAGCTTAGGGCTGTCTATTACTTTCTCTTGTGAAAACATGCAGATGCCAGATATGGTTCAATTTAAAATATAACCTATGGGTCAGGCACAAAAGTCATCGTGGTGGCCCTGGGGTGGTGCTTCAAAAGTAGGCACTCAGCCGCCACGGCGGCTGAGACTTTGGTAGAAGCAGATACTGGGGCTGCTGACAGAAGTTCCATGGCTTACAGGAGTTGACTGTGAGGGCTCGGAGTGCTAGGAACTTTGTTAGGTGAACTATGTCCTTTCTGTCATCTAATTGCCTTCCACAATATCTAGAAGTCAATGCATTCAACTCTTTTTAAATGAGGAAATTGAGACGTGGCGGAAACCAGATGAAATGAATTCATATAGTTAGAACTATAGCTAGGACTCAAATGTGGTTCTTTGTTCTATCAGACTTTAGAGCCCAAGATCTCTCTCTCTCTCTCTCTCTCTCTCTCTCTCTCTCTCTCTCTCTCATACACATATTGGAGTTACATGGTTGTAGTTCTGCTTGGTATGCTTGGAAGAAGTGGTCAATATGAGGGAAGCTGAGTGTAGAAGGCAATAAAGTTTTTCATTGCAAACAGGACTTGGTAGACACAATTCATCCAAGATTCCAAATTTACGTCAGGTGTCCTTTTGGTTTTTCAAGACAGGGTTTCTCTGTGGCTTTGGAGCCTGTCCTGGAAATAGCTCTTGTAGACCAGGCTGGCCTCGAACTCACAGAGATCTGCCTGCCTCTGCCTCCCAAGTGCTGGGATTAAAGTATTGAACCACCAATGCCCGGCCCTCAAGTGTCCTTTTAAGGGGGACAGAGAATCTAGCCCACACCAAAGAGATCATATGGTTGATTCTTGCTTATAGAACTGTTACCACTTGGATAAGAAATGTCCTTGTGGTGGGTGCTATTGTCACTTTGATATTATCTAGAATCAGGTAGGAAACAAATTTCTGGGTATGAGGATTAATTAGGAAGTTTACAGATTGGGTTGACTGTGGGGCGATCCATGTTAAATGCAGCAGGCACCATTCAGTGGGCTGGGGTCCCGACTGAATTGAAAAGAATAAAGAGGGTTAAACAAAAGCATTCATCCTCTTTGTTCCCTGAATGTGAACACAATGTGACCTGCCGCCTTGTGGTCCTGCCACCTTGTGGTCCTGCCACCTTGTGGTCCTGCCACCATGCCTTCTTGTTCTGGTGGGTTATACTTCCAAACTCTAAGCCAACATTAACTTTGTTCTTTTAAAAACATTTTAAATTTTTTTCATACAATGTATTTTAGTCATATTTTCCTCTCCCTCCTCTTCTCCCAGATCCTCTGTGATTTCCTGCCCATACTATTTCATGTTCTTTCTCCCTCTCTCCCAAAGTAAAAAAAAATATAAAGAATTGAAATGAAATAAGAGAAGTCCAGCAAGACAAAAATATAAAATCAAAACACAACATCAAAAAGAAAACAAAAGACCTTAAAAAAATCATAGAGTTTGTTTCATGTCGGCCAACTACTACAAAGAACTGAAGAAAATTGATTTTTCCCTCTGCCAACAAGTATCAGTTATATATGACTTCTTGGCTAGGGGTGGGACCCCATGTTCACTTACTTCCCTTCCTCAGTGCTGGGACCAGTCTGGCTTGAAGCTGCTCAGGTCTTTTGTATGCAGCCACAGTCTCTGTGAGTTCATATGTGTATCCACCTTGCTGTGTGTAGAAGGCAGTTTCATTGGAGTCTTTCATCGCTGTTGGCTCTTACAATCTTCATGTTTCCTCTTTGATTAGATTCCCGAGTCTTCAGAAGGGTAAGCCTTTCATTTCTTAGGTTGCCATTGTCCTGCATTTTTGTTCCAGCAATGAGAAAACTAATTAGTGCCCCTAACCAGGTTTATGTGTTTGATCACTTGTCCCTCAGCTGGCAGTGCTATTTTGGGATGTGGTAGAACCATTAGTATATGGAACTAGCTGGTGGAAGTAGTTACTACTAGGGATGAACCTTGGGGATCATACCACCATTTCTCATTTTCCAGCTGTTTTTTTAAACTTTGTTGCATGTAATAAGATGCAGTTATATAAGCTCCCATGGCCACAGATAGAGTGGCCCAAGCAGCCAAGCCATCCCTGCCATAAAGAATGGTAGCCTCTAAAACCACGAGTCAAACTTAGCCACTTCTCTCTCAAGCTTCTCCTGTCATGCATTTGTAACAAAGTGACTAATAGGGCAGTCAAGTCTTGAAGCAGTTGAGTGATGTGGGGAGCAAGCATCCTGCCTCTCCAAGGGGACAGCTCAGTAACATAAACACAGAGAAAGAATCTGGTATAAGTTTGGACAGTAATTGCTGAGCTTGGATGCTGACAAAATTCATTAAAGATACGTTACTTCAAAAACTATGTAGAAACCTTCCTGATTATTATAGATATTCTTTATTATTTTTTCTGTACTGGAAATTGAGTCCCTGGCTTCATGAATTTGAGGCAAGTGCTCTGTTCCTGAGCCACGGCTGCAGCTCCTTCCCTTGATTATATTCGCAGAAGCTGGAAAGAGGTCCTAGGCGAGACTGCCCTAACCATCCCGCCTCTACCAGCTTGCTTTCACTTCTGCGTCTAGATACTCGAACCGAAATCATGTACTGGCGGAAGGGTTTGTTTGGATTTCCAGTTCCGAAGAATATGGCCCATCAGCATGCTAGGAGGAGCACAAGGTGACACGCCACACAGCAGCACAATTTGGAAAGCAGGGAGATGAGCAACGGTCCTCAGCTTGTCTCCTTCCTTTTTCCTTTTTATTTATTCCTGAACCCCATCCCAGTCTTACAAGGTGGTGCCACCCATATTCAATATGATTCTTTACTCTTCAGTTAACTATCCCAGGACATTCTTTCACAGATGTACCTAGAGGTATCCAAATCCAGTCAAGCTGACAGTCAAGACTAGCCACCCCAGTAATTTAAGAACTGTTGTCTAGGCAATGTGGGTTTTCCACGCTGTAAATTATGAGGGAATGCTGAAGAACAATTAAGAGGTGCCAGCCGTCCTTTGTAATGGACAGCAGTACTGATGTCGCCCAGCGTTTATTTAGATGCATATCCTATTAAATTCCAGTACCATCCATTCTGGTGTCAGCTTCTGCTCTTGGGGTTGAAAATATGACTCAGTAACTCTTGGACTTAGATCAAATCATACTTCAGAGGTTTCCATGGCCTTCGTGTGCATAACTCACTGAGCGCAAGGTTGATCCCCAGAGTTTGAAAGGCCTTGTATATTTGATTATAATTTGAAAGCAAGAAGGACTGACTTGCCATAATTTTCTCATTGTCCCTTGTATTCTCAACTGCACAGTCACTCTCTTTCCATATTCATAAGCGTTTGGTAATGCCTTTTCTACACATTCCACAGCATCCTCTTACTACTTAAAATCAGTGGCCGGGCCAGTGAGATGGTTTGATGGGGAAAGGAGCTTGCTGTAAAGCTTGACAACCTGAGTTCAATCCCCAGGACCCATATGGTGAAAGGAAATACCTGATTTTCCACAAGTTGTCATCTGACCTCCACGTGCTGTGCTGTGGTAGGTACCTATATGCGCACACACAAACACAATAACTTAATGTAAATTTTTTAAAATTTACAATGTAAAATCAGGTGACTGCCATAAAATGAATTAATCAAAATTAATATGCAAATATGACCCACTAATTAGAATTAAATATTTTGAAATATAAATTTAATCTAGTTTTCAATTGCTCCTCATTTTCTTTTGCTTTTGTTTTTCTATGATAAAGGAGGGTCCACCAGAATAATAGCTTTCTAAGTCTTGTAGCTTCACATCATAAAATATTATGACCAAACTATAGTGTTTATATGGCGTGATAAAGTACCATCTGGGTATCATGTTTATTTTCATCTAAATATTTAATTTGCCAGTCAATTTATGAGAAGTTAAAAGTCGTGGGATCACATTATTGCCCAGGATGCATGTGTGGCATGTCATGATGGAGGTGCCTACACAGATCCCACCTTTGGAATGTTTGACTATGGTATCATAAACAATTACAGAGAAAAACAATACAAGATCTGGAGAGGAGGTTTAGTGGTTAACGGTACACATTGCTCTTACGGAGGACTAAGACTGGCATTCAATTCCCAGCACCTACAACAGGCAGCTCCTAGTTATCTGTACTCTAGCTTCAGGAGATGCTGTGTGCTCTCTGTCTGCCACAGGAACACACACACACACACACACACACACACACAGACAGACAGACAGACAGACACACACAGAGACAGAGAGAGAGATAGAGACACACAGAGAGAATAAAATAAAACAGTTATTTCAAAATACATTTGTTAAAGCCTATATTTATAATAATTGTAATCAGTGGATATGAAAACTTAAGCCTCTAAACTTCTTCATTCTCCACATGCATTTAAAAATGTAAAATTCTTTACTTTCTCTGGCTATTACCATATCATCTTTGCTGCTTTTTAAAAGAGAAGTAGAAACTTAGGTATTTCTCCTGTCCCATTTCCTCACCCATCAACTAATGAGTTACAACCTGGCTTTAATCCCACTCATTCTCCTGACAAGGTCATGCATGGACTTTGAGCTCATAAAGCCGAATGACATGTTCTTCTTGGATTTCTGATGTCCTTCGGGTTTTAACAGTGGTGCTTTGCCCTTTTCAGTCACCCTCTCCTTGGTATGTGTATTGCCCTTCCCTCGTCTGGATGCTTGATCATAATCTCATTTATGGAGTTCAGTTTACTTGGCCTACCCTTTAAAACTTGATGACGCAGGCGATTCTATTCTTGCTCCTTTCCTCTCACTCCCTTCACATTCTCTTACTCTCCCCCTTTCCCTCATCACCTCTGCTCTTCAGGACTCTAAAAACTTCACTTATTTTTAGTGTCGCCTGAGGACCTTCTGTTAGATTATAGGTCTCTGTAACTTTGAGAAAAATCATAACTACAGCCCTATTAATTCGTCCCTTCACTTACCACCGCATTTCATATATTTAACAAAGTCATAAAAGTACCAAACTCTGCCTTCTGTCCTGATGCGCTATTTTTTCCCCATCATCTCTATGATGTTTGGAAATACCATTTCCCTAGTCAAACAAGACAAGGCTGTCCACTCTCTCCATATCTATTCAACATAGATCTTGAAGTTCTAGCTAGAGCAATAAGACCACAAAAGGAGGTTAAGGGGGATACAAATTGGAAAGGAAGAAGTCATACTTTTGCTATTAGCAGATGATATAGTAATATACATAAGTGACCCCAAGAATTCTACCAGGGAACTTCTACATTTGATAAATACTTTCAGCAATGTGGTTGAATATGAAATCAACTCAAAAAAAGTAGCCCTCTTATATACAAATGATAAAGAAATCGGAGAAACATCACCATTCACAATAGTCACAAATAACATAAAATATATTGGGGTAACACTAACTAAACAAGTGAAAGACTTGCTTCACAAGAACTTTAAATCTTTGAAGAAAGAAATTGAAGAAGATATCAGAAAATGGAAAGATTTCCCATGCTCTTGGATAGGTAGGATCAACATAATAAAAATGGCAATCCTACAAAAAACAATCTACAATTTCAATGCAATCCCCATCAAAATCCCAACCCAATTCTTCACAGACCTTCAAAGAACAATACTTAATTTCATATGGAAAAAAAAACACCCAGGATAGCCAAAACCATTTTATATAATAAAGAAACTTCTGAGGCATCACCATCCCTGACATCAAGCTTTACTATAGAGCTATAGTAATGAAAATAGCTTGGTATTGGCATAAAAACAGACAGGTGAGCCGGGGGGTGGCGCACGCCTTTAATCCCAGCACTTGGGAGGCAGAGGCAGGTGAATCTCTGTGAGTTCGAGACCAGCCTGGTCTACAAGAGCTAGTTCCAGGACAGGAACCAAAACCACAGAGAAACCCTGTGTCGAAAAACAAAAAAAAAAAAAAAAAAAAAAACAAAAAAACAGGTGCACCAGTGGAATTGAATCAAAGACCTGGATATTAATCCACACACCTATGAACACCTGGTGGTTCTTTAAGTTTTAAAGAACTTAAAATTGTACAATGGAAAAGAGAAAGCATATTCAACAAATAGTGCTGGCATAACTGGATGTCAGGATGTAGAAGAATGCAAATAGATCCATACCTATCCCTATGCACAAAACTCAAGTCCAAATGGATTAAAGACCTCAATATAAATCTGATCGCACTGAACCTAATAGAAGAGAAAGTGAGAGTGGACTTCAACACATATGAACAGGAGACTACTTTCTAAATACAACCCCAGGAGCACAGACACTGAAAGCAACAAGAAATAAATGGGACCTCCTAAAACCGAGAAGCTTCTGTAAAGCAAAAGACACAGTCAATATGATGAAAAGGCAGCCTACTGAATGGGAAAAGATTTTCACCAGTTCCTTATTAGACAGAGGACTGATCTCCAAAATATATAAAGAACTCAAGAAATTAGACACCAAAATATCAAATAATTCAATTAAAAATGGGGTACAGATCCTAACAGAGAATTCTCAACAGAAGAATTTCAAATGACAGAAAGCCACTTAAGGAAATGTTCAACAACCTTAGCCATTAGGGAAATCAAAACGATTCTGAGACACTATCTTACACCTGTCAGAAATGTTCAACATCCTTAGCCATCAGGGAAATGCAAATCAAAACAACTCTGAGATACCATGTTACACCAGTCAGAATGGCTAAGATCAAAAACACCAATGATAGATTGATAACTTATATTGGAGACGGTGTAGAGTAGAGGAACACTCCTCCATTGCTGGTGGGAATGTAAGCTTGTACAACCCCTCTGGAAGTCAGTTTCAAAGAAACTGCCGATTTCAAGGAAAATTGGCAATCAACTTATCTCAACACCCAGGTATACCACTCTTGGGCATATACCCAAAGGATGCTCAACTGTATTTAATGCAGTATTATTCATAATGGCTAGAACCTGGAAACAACCTAGATGCCCCACAACTGAAGAATGGATAAAGAAAATTTGGTGCACATGGTGGAGTACTACTCTGTGGTAATAAAACAATGGCATCTTGAAATTTGCTTGCAAATTGATGGAACTAGAAAAAAAAAACTATCCTGAGTGCTCTAACTTAGACCCAGAAAGATGAACATGGTATGTACCCACTCATAGGTGAATTCTAGCTGTAAAGCAAAGGATAAGGAACCTATTGTCTACGACTCCAGAGCAGCTAAGTAACAAGGAGAACCCTAAGAGATATTTACATAGATCCCACTGGGAAGGGGAAATAAACAAAATATCCTGAGAAAAATTGGGAGTATGGGGGTGGGGGGAGAAGGGAAGGTGGAAGGGCAGGAGGAGGGGTGAAGGGAAGGAGGGAGGTGGATTAGAGGGAGCGGGATGGTCAAGATGGGGAAAGGACAGAGATGGAGAACAAGGAAAGAGATATCTTGATTGAGGGAGCCATTATGGGGCTAGCAAGAAACATGGCCCTAGAGAAATTTCCAAGAATCCTCAAGGATGACCCTTGTTAAGACCTTAAGCAGTAGTGGAAATGGTGTCTGAACTATCTGAAATGTCATCATAGAACCTACATCTAGCAACTGATGGAAGCAGATACAGAGAATCACAGTGGAGCACTGGGCTGAGCTCCCAAAGTCCAATTCAGGAGAAGGAGAAGTGAGAATACGAACAAACAGCTCAACACCATGATGGTGATACCCAATTAAATAACTTACCTGAGCTAATGATAGCCTTCCAACTCTGTTTAGTCAGTGAGGGAACCAGTATAGGACCAAACTAGACTCTCTGAATGTGGGTGACAGTTGTATGGCTGGGACAGACTGTGGGGCTCCTGGTAGTGAGACCAAGATTTATTCCTACTGCTTGTTCTGGCTTCTTGGAACTCATTCTTCTGGAGGGAAAATTTTCTCAGCCTAGATATAGAGGAGAGCCTTGGCCCTGGCTCAAAGCAATGTGCTAGACTTTGTTGACTCCCCATGGGAAGCCTTGCCTTCTCTGAGGTGTGGATGAGGGAAGGTGGAGGGAGCAGGAGGAGGGGGAGGGGATGGAATATGGATTTGGCATGTAAAGATAGTTTTTTTTAAATAAATAAATAAATAAATGATACAAAAAAGAAATTAAGAAACTTAGTGATTGACTTTATCCATCTATGTGGAATCCTGGCCTTGACAGTTATACAGTTTCCTAGGTGTTTATAATCTACACCTGGGGCTGAGGCTCTGCTGTAGACCAGCACTTCAGTTCCCGCACACATAGCAATGAGCCTGCCATCTTGTTAAACTACAGTTTGATGAGTTGGGTCTGTCTTCTAGCCCACATTCTGCATTTCTGGTAAGGTTCCAAGTAATGTTATATGCTATGGTCCATGAGTAGACTTGGAGTATTAAAACTTTCAGTGATACTATGGAAATATTGCTAGATCTCCTGTTTCTGTTAAATATTATGTGGTGGAACATCTGCAACATTCAAAAGCTGAGTACAGGTTCTTCCACCCATGCATTTAGACATCCAATATATATCTAATTATATAAATTAGAGTTGAACTGAGCCTTGCTCTCTCATGTAGCACGTGCTACCTTTTCCGTCTCTTTTAAATACTTTTATCCATTTACTTATTTATTTTTCTATTCTACCTTGGGAGTTTTGCAGTGTGTTTTAATTCATTCATCCTCAACTCCTTCCAGAATCCATCCCTAAAAGGAGCATGTATACTGCATCACTTCTCCACGGCTCAGGAGAGGGTGTAGGAGCCAGAGGCACTGGAGGATTATAGGAAACATCTGGACACAGCAAGACAGCTTCACGTTTGAATTCAGGGTGATCGTGATAGCACAGACAAGACCTGTGCAAGCCCGAGGCAGACTAAATTTCAGTGTGGGGAGGGAATTGGGGCACTCAGTTGTGGAGCTATTTACAAGTATTGTATGCTACTTTTCCAGTAGGAATGTACAGGGACTTTGGATGGGGGTTGTAAGCAGTGCTGGAAGTGCGAAGTCACCTGTGTATAAAAGGAGCCTTTACCTCTGGCTTTGTTTTCATCTTCAACATCCACTCACCCTCTTCATTATCAATTCCCAACCCCATCTCCGCGTGCTGTCAGCTTTCAGGGCTCTATATTCTTATGCCTGTTTTCCCTCTACATGGAACACAGTTCTTCACGCCCTGTTCAGGTTGCAGATCACCCCGTTTCTTTCTTATTTGTGGTCCCATAATGCCCTTTATTATGTCTATCAAACACTCCTACCATTTGTAGCTTTGGGAATTCTCTGTCTACCTTCATATGCTCTTCAACGAAGGCACTGCCTTCAGGACTTAATGTAGTGTCTGGCACATCTAGAAAATCAATAACTTTCTGGACAATGAGTTGTAGTCATTGCTGTTGAAATTTAAGGTTGGTAAATTAATTTGCATTTTTATCAAGCCCTGGTATTTGAAGCCTTATTAGATACTTTTTTCCCCCTGGTCACAATCTGGTCAGAGTAGGTAGCAAACCTGGAGTCAATAAGGATTGCATCTGAATAGGGAAATGTAATTTCCCTCATAGTTTATCCCTTGATGGTCCCTAGATTATGAACTCAAACTTCTTTATTGATTTCAGTTCTCAAATGGAGTTTAATTGGTGAAGAGTCTTTTGCAGAAATGTCACAAGGAAAGAAAAGAGGCTTTAAAAAGACCATGAGCTGTTTCAAAAACATTTTTTCTTTTCCTTTTTTAATTATTTTTTTTTCATTTATTTTACATACAGACCACGGTTTCCCTCCCTGCTCTTCTCCCATCTCTTCCTCCCACCTCTCTTTTATCACCCCCCCCCCCAACCTCATCTGACTCCTCCTCCATTCAGAAATGGCAGTCAACATAGCATGGCACATCAAGTTGAGGCAGGACCAAACTCCTCCCCCTGCATCAAAGTTGGGCAAGGCAACCCAACTTGGAGACTGGGTTCCCAAAAGCCACATCTAAGGCCATACCACCCTGAAAGTGCCTGATCTCATCTGATCATTTTTCTTTTCTAATCAATGTCCACCTAGTATGAATAAGTAATGGTTCACTCCTGAATGACAATGGATCCTCCACTTCTGCCTCTTTGAGTGATGTTCTCAGTCACAGGCATGTCTGGCATTTGACATACCGCCACCTGACGTTGAACTTGGCTTGAGAGCTCCATCTCATTTCACACACTACAAGCCACCATTAGCCCGAATAATTAAGAGTTGCTAAGTATTCATCTTTCTCAGATGCTGCCATGCGCTTGAAAGATTTAGAGAGAATATAAGTTATTTGGAACACTGCAACCCTTGATATAGATTGGATAATGTGCTAAACAAAGATGTTCTTTACTGAAACCATGCACAGTTTTCAGAATGGTTTCTCGTAGGAACAACTCTCAGCTCATTTTTTCTTTTTCACCTGATATCACTTCTTACTGAGACATCTCCAAGAACAATATATAGACATTTAACTTTTGCTCATGTCCCCATACTTTCCATCACTTAATATCAAGATCAATACCTTTGGACATAGGGACTGTCAATTGCCAAAAGCCTGAGGCAAAGAAAAGAGCCTTTGAGGGTTGTGTTTCATTTGTTTGGGTGAAATTTAATTGGCTTGAACCAAACTAAAATGCACCTGATAATGTTTTTTTTGTTCGTTGAAAAATGGAACCATTTAATTGTTGACTTTTCAAGTTCACGAGATAATGCAATTCCAAAGATTGAAAATTTTCATTTAAACGCCACCACCTAGTTTTGTAAGAATTGAGAAAGCGAGCCGTACTTTTTGAGTTCACAGGCTTCCAGGTGCATTGTATCCTGGGTAGAAAACCTTACTGCACACAGAGCCCGTTCTCACAAGAAAATGGCTCTGAAAAAGCCCTTTTCTCCGTTATAAACATAAACTCCTCATGATTTCAGTCCTTGGATGTTTTTGTTCAAAACTCTATTTGAGCTCAAGAACAATGTCTGGTAAATTTCAAGTTAAGGAATGCCAAGTGCAAGCGTGTGTCTTGGCTCCCGACTCCAGGACACAGTGGAAGCAGCCATTGTTGATTGACTTGGAGAGCTTCAACACAGCTCACCCCAAGCCTGTTGTTCACTGACTGACAATCATAAAACAGAGGGGACTCCTGTATTAGGCAGGGTCCTCTAGAGGAGCAGAAACAAGAGCATGGGTGTTTATTCCCAAGGGGATTTATTATATTGGCTTCCATTATAGATTGGGCAATTCAAAAATGCCTGTCTGAATTCGTGGAGAGGCTGAGAACCTGCTGGTTGCTCAGTCTCTGAGGCTAGATGCCCTGGCAGTTACAACTCAGTGCTGAAAAAATGGGAGGTTCCTGGCGAATCCCCTGCTCTTCAGCTCACAATGAAAGGCCTGGGAAACTGAGTTCCTTTGGTGAAGGATGCAAGTGCTGTAGAGCAGATGTGCTTACCAGCAAGATGCAAAGGTGAGCAAGCAAAAAGCAGCAGCTTCCCCTTGGAATTCCTTAGGTCTGGACTACACCCAGAAGGTACCTCTCTCTCATCCCACTCCCCTTTCTTTCCCTTCTCCCCTGTGTGTATCTTGCTCCATGACTCAGTCCTTCTAGATCCTAGAATTTAGAATGCCCTTATATATGTAACTGGAGGTGTGTCACTCAGTCAATTCCAGACCTAGCCAAGTTGACCATCAAGATTTCCCTCCACAGTTCCATTTTTTTCTTTTTAAAATATTTTGTTCAACTCTTTATAATAGTCCCATTTGTGGTCCATTTGCAGGGCTCTCCCCGACATCATCAGCACAAAGTCCTTTTGGTATTTGCCTGTGTACCTCAACATAACTTGCACCAGTTTTCATTTTTTTCCCTCCATAGTCCAAATAAACAAGTCTTTCCTTGACTATAAAGTTCACGTTTCTCTTGAAGTTCCATTTGGTTCTTCTAAAAATAGTTTCTATTTCCTTTCTCACTCTGTTCTTGTTTTTTTCTTCTTTTAAAAATCTGTGAACATATTTCTAACAGCTGTGCTAACACCCTTGCCTGACAATTCCATTATCTTGATTATTTTTGAGTCTGTTTCTACTGGCTGATTTTTCTCCTGGTTCTGGGTCAGATTTTTTCCCCTAGCATCTTCACAGTTCTTTGAGTGGAAGCTGCAGACTGTAGACTTGACACCATTGAATGTGTGCCTTATTTTGCTTTCTTTTGAGGACTTTCCAGCCTTTGTGTTGTTTTGGCAGCAAGGTATGTGTGGGCCTGTCTGATTATTCTCAGATTTATTTCAAGGTTTATTAACACAGATGGAGAATCATCCTTCTAATGGATGGCTTAGTCTAGTACCAAGATGGATGTCAAGTCAGAATGTTCTTTTAGCCTGCCATGTTCCTCTTTAGGCTTCTGGGTTTGACACATTCTGATTTAGATCTGCTTTCTTCTGGTCTATATTTCTATCTCATTTTAAACTTCATCCTTTTCAGTGAAGTGTGTGGGGCTGGAGAGATGGCTCTGCAGTTCATAGCAACTTGCTGCTTTCCCAGATAGTGCCAGTTCAGTTCCCACAGCCATGTTGGGCAGCTCATAAATGCCTATACCTCCAGGGAATGTGACTCCCTCTTCTGGTCTCCTCGGGGACTCACACCTATGTGGCACACATGCATATACATAAATAAAAATAAAAATAAAAATGAGATTTGGTGTCTGATTACATATTTAACAGCTGCTGTTTCATTCGAGACTATAAGGTTTGTGGTAACAGGAGGATTAACAATGATGGTTATTGCTTCACACCTAACAGGAGATATTTTTCAGGACTTGTGTGGAGATCTTTTGCCTAAATGATGTTGCTCAATGGATAGAGGATGCAGCCAGTCATCTCTAGGCTGGAGATATCACAGTCATTCAGTTCCTCTAACGATTTCTTCCCCTCTTCTATGTTTTCTTTGGAAATCTCTGCTTTTGCAGATCCTGCTGAAGAAGCAGTGACTCATCTCATCCCAACCCCAGACGGTGACTGGACAGCATGAGGATGGACAGGCAACCTGAGGGAATCCGATTATATATTCTTGGCTGCAGAAATACAAACTAGATGGGAGTTTCTTCCCTAAAGCAAAGCTCTCCTTGTACTTCTGCTAAGCCACTGGGCAACAGGCCCAGCAGAATTCTGAGCTGTCTGCTAAAACATGACACCCAGAGTGTATGTTTAAAAAGATGAGTTGTACATGGCAATAAGGCTCAGAAAGGGCTCATAGCTAGCTGTAGTAGACGTAGGCAAGCCAAATCTGTGAGCAAAAAACAAATCTGTACAATGTCCACGTATGTTCTGATGATTGAGAAACTCATTCCATAAGTGACCATGTCCAGTAAAGGGTTCCTGGGTAGACTTCAGCACAAGGCGATAATTCCTAATTCTCCATGGCTGCAACAACCAAGTGCTACAAACTTGGTGGCTTAAAACACATGGAAATTTATGGTGATAGTCATGGTTTTGGAGGTCAGGACTCTATAGCCCAGGGTCTATAGGGCTGGTTCCCTCTTGGGACTCTGCTCCATACCTGCCTCTTGACTTCTGGTGGCCGATGGCATCGTCATGCAGCATTGCAGGCTCACGTTCATCTTGGCATGGCATTTCCTCTGTTTCTTCTCTCCCTCTTTTCCAACCTGGCTCTCACTTGCCATTGGATGATGGCTTACTCTCAGTCCGTCACGATCTTACCTTGACACTCCAAATTAGGTCTAGAAGATGCTAAGCTCAGATACGTTCACCTTCACAGGATGGGGTGACTAAGATGTAGGTATAGAAGGCTTAGCTTGTACTCCATCCATTGCCTTGGGTTAAAGATTTCACCTGAGGTATAGAAGGCTTAGCTTGTACTCCATCCATTGCCTTGGGTTAAAGATTTCACCTGAGGGATGAAGTCACACATCTGTAATAAGAAAAGGAGTCTAATTTCAGGAACTCAAGTCCAAGGTGACAGCAGGTCTAAGAGTAAATGGAATGGAAGCTTAGTGGGTGGTCCAGGGAGGCCCTTAGTGTTCTAACGGGTTCTCAAACAGCTTTGGACAAGGATTAATCCATCCACTGTAACAGCAGGGATGGTGTGGGAGCCATAATAACAGAGATTTTCAAACAGGGCTCAGGAAGATATAGACTCAGTGAAATTAAACAGAATCTTTATAGGAGCTCACAGTTTAACCTTTTGCTTTTAGTTACCAGTTTACAAAGCTTGCAGCTAGCTCTTTCATGATCCTCATTTGTCTCCCATAGATAACTTCTCCCATGAGAGTGTGAATTCGCCTTCTTCCTTTCATTATGTTTTTAAGTAAAGGAAACATAGCAAAATAGATACAGCAAGATGCATATAGTAAAATGTAGGTATCACTTCCCAGTTAGCCTCATCTGGGTCATGCAAGAAAACGGTCAATAGTTTTATTAAACTACAGTAATTTTCACTTCTTTCTTTTTTTATAATTTCACTAATATTTGAGTTATTTAACATACAATGAAAGTCTATGTCACAGACACCACCATTTTTTTCCCTTTTAAAAACAGAGGACATTTATGAACAAAAATATCCTTAATTCCACTTTCAGAAGATTTCTTAGACAATGGTGTCTTGCTTTTAAAGATATTAAAATGTGTTCCAGCACATTCAGAAACATGTGCCTTGTCATTCCAAATCTGGCCTCTTCTCCATCCTCCTTACTACCTAAAAATGAGGGTAAAACATTGATGAATAGCTCCGTGTGAGTGTGTGTGTGTGTGTGTGTGTGTGTGTGTATGAGTAGCATAAATTGGAACAAACTGGCTATTAGCAGGCCTCTGAATCAAGGGCTGAGGGCTCAGAGGCTTTGCTCAGAGTTGCAAAAATTACTTCTTCAGAACACGATGACATTTCTGTGCCCTTGCGTATTCAAATGGAGCACACTTGGGCATGACAAGTACGTTTGAGTGACAGGCAAGCTCTCTGTCCTTTAAGAGCAGAGGACTCTCTATGGCTTTAAGGAAGGCCTTCCTTAGTTTGATGATCCCAGGCCTGCAGCGTCCCTGTGTACAGAGTGCAGCTCTAGGTGGGGTTTGGCCAGGTTCCCACTGCCTTCAAAATGACCAGCTACCTCTTGACAGGGCTTCAAGAGGCAGGTTTCTCTTGACTTCCTGGAGGCTAACTACTCTAATAAGTGCCGTATCTGATTGGTTCATTGGTGTCACCACCAACCTTAAGTCAAAAAGACAGAGGCTTTGAAGCCTGACAGATAATCAAAGGGTCGCCTCTTCATCCCTGGTATGTTGATAAGAAGGGAGCCAAACAAATGGGCACCTCAGAGAGTCTGCAGCCTAGGACTCGCGTCCTTTCGATAGTCTCGCTCGCGAGAGACTTTAGAAGGCTTTTTGGAAAATACACTAATCTATTCCAAAGGTCATTGCAACAAAGCTTTCTGCTTCACTGCTCCATGCTTGGCCAGACTTTAAAACTTCAATCTTTATGTATTTTTTTTTTTTACATCAACTCTTAACAGCAATGAATGAAAATTGCGTGCTCAAGTCTGTAGATGAAACCGTGAAGGCCCTTCTCTGCATACATTAGATCATAGATATATAGAAACAGAGGCCCACATTTCCTGAATAGAAAATCAGTCCTGCTGAATGATAGATACGAGTCAGTTCATGGGGACAGAGGAAGAGAATATTTGGAATAAAGGATGCTATTGATGACCTAGGGTATGTGTTTGCTGTGCATATGAAGACTTGATTTAATTTTTGTTTAGTGGAGCAACCATGAGCCCGTGTGTGTGTGTGTGTGTGTGTGTGTGTGTGTGTGAGCTCATCACCTGGGCAGAGCATTGCTGGGTGTTAGTGCTTGATTTCCTTCATTGGCTTCAGCATCAATGTTAGGGGTACATAATGAAAGGCAGCTCTCAGTGGTACCACATTTCCTTAGCTAACAATTAATAATGGGGAAGCACAAAGGCTGTTTGCTAATCAAATGTAATGAGCAGGTTAATAAAAAAACGCATTCCAACTTCACCTAAGTAATAATCTCGCCTGTCTCTCTGGTCACCAAGGATGGCTCGGCAAGTTTGTGACTTGGGGTGTTCAGGGATATGAATTGAGTTAATTTAGTTCATTTCCCTAGGATTTCCTTCCCAGGGAAACTATACAAACAATGATTATCATTTGGAGCACGGACTGGATTTTTCAAAATTTGAATGTTATTACAAGGGTGAAAACACACTCAGGGAGATAAAGAACTGCTGAATAGAGTTTTCATTTTATGAATAGATACTTCATTTTATGAGGAGATTAATAAAAACTTTCAGAAGCTATGTGTTTTATTGTTGGACCAAAGGAATCATATCTGTCTTGCTTTTAGAAAAAAAAGTTCCTCAGGAAAAATAACTTGGTAATTACACTAATGTATGTGGATAGATTTCCGTGAATGATTGCATTCAGTCCTCTGCCAGTGGGATTCACAATAGTGTCACTAAGTTTTGGGTATTGAAGCTAGTGATCTGACAGGCTAACAGGTTTCTTCATGACCATGCACCTGAACTGTAGGACCAAGATGTGAAGTTGAGCATCTTGGATGTATTTTCTGATCTGCTCTGATCCTTAAGCAACAAGTCTTAACCTTCATGGAGACTGCAAATGATTGTAGACTTTCCATACATGACTTTTGTGATTCGTGTTACTGCAAGAACAGTATACTGTGTCCAACAATAAAAGTGCCTTGCCAACAGAAAGATTAAGAAATATTAAAATGAACTTAGGTTTTTAGGTTTTGCTTTAAGACATCATTTCAATCATGTGCTCAGAATAAAAGGCAGAGCACTATGAAGGGAACGGGTGTTTCATCAAGTTGCTTTGTAGACCTTGGAATGTGTGTAGAAAACATACTACCAGGAGCTACTCCAAATGTGTGCCAGTTGAACAGAATAAGACTTCTCCACAGTCACGGTCAGGAGAAAGATGAAACACAAACATTCATTTATTTTTCTTAAATTAAGGCATTTTCTTAAGCAATGTCTCCAGTCAAACAATTTTATGGGAAGTTTGGCTCCTAAAGAGTCTAAGTGTGGCAGTTTGTTTTCAGCCAGAGGTTGAAGTAAGTGTCAAAGGATTTACTAATTAATTGCTTTTCTCTTCAGGGAAAGCAAACATATTTATATTATCCCAACAGGTTCACTGGAAACTTAAAAGACCCTGGGGTTCATCAACACTTGCTCTGATTTTGTCAGGAAAATTTAAGCACAATTTTTCTTTGTTCTGGAATTTATGTATTTTCTGTTTATTCCTACTCAGTATTTTTGGTGCTGACGAGTATGTATTAATTGTACATTCTTACAGACAATGCGATATGTCAATAAATGTATACAGCTTGTGTGGATTGAATCAGGGCAACAAACACTTCCATTTCCTTATTATTTGTGTATGTTTGGATGGAGCCCACGAATCTTTTTCTTCTAGTAATTTAAAATATATAATAGGTTACTGTGAGCTGTAATCACCCTACTGTGCTTATCTCTCCTAGCTCACCGTACTTTGACTCCATTACCCAGCATTCCCTTATCCCTAATCCTCTACTTTTTCCAGATGATAGAAACCACTGTTCACCATTCAAACAGATTTTCTTTCCCACCCTCTTCACATGCCACAGACCGAAACGTTTATCTTTCTGTATCTGGCTTCTTACAATGACGTGGGGTCTCTTAGTGCATTCCATTTGGACGGAAGCAACAGGATTGCCCATCCTGTGCGTTGTCTCTCCACTCCGTTGAATTTTCTTCTTCTGTGTAAATATTAGTTTCTTGTAATCCCATTACCCCATTTTTGGTTTTGTTGCCTGTGTCTTGGGGTCTTTCTCCCCGAAGCATTGGCTATGGCAAGGTCTTGAAGCATCTCCTTTGTGTTTCCTTCTCGCAGTTCTTTTGTACCTTGTAAGAGACAGATATCAGTTTATAGTTTTGAGGCATGGGTATCGTTTCCCCAGCACCATGTGAAGCAAATGTGTCCTATCTCTGTCTCCAGTGTATATCTGTGGTACTAGTTCTTCATGTCTTCCCACCAGACTCTTCTCGTAACTCTTGTGGGAAAGTCTCTTGTGACCTGTGATGGGTGAAATATGCTGTTGACCAGGAGACATAACTCATCCGTGACCTTGAGTGTGCTTTCTCATCAGGCTGAAGCAAATGCAGCCTTCCTCCTCTTGATTATCCAGAGTTGACATTGACATCCTTTCCCTGAGAGTGCTTCAATACATTTTCCTTTCCAGATGGATTTTTTTAAAAGCCGGTGTTGGCAGCTGTGAGAGGTGACGTCTGAGCATCACAGGCCTGAGCTGTGGAGGGATGGCTTCAGGGACACATTTGCTTTGCATTTGGAAAAGCACACCAGTGGGCTTGTAGCACACTCTTTTTTAGGGAGTTCTCATGCAAGTTTTGATGTTCCTCTCTGTGATGCTGTAATTGTAGGTAAGCCCCATTTCTTGTAGATAATAGCTGTATTTGCAGTTTCATATTATTATTTTTGAGAAGAAAGCAGTGACTTCTGGCATTGTAACAGTGACAGTTGGCATGACATCTGATAATTAATGGGACAAAATTTAAAAGATGATCTATCAAGACTACCTTGGAAAATTCACAATGCATTTTTATCATATGTTCTAAAACTCAGACACACACACACACATATATGTATATATATCATGTCTAGCATTAGCAATAACAATAAATAACAATAATAAAAAATGCTAATACTACTGAAATCTTACTACATACTAAATACAAGCACCTTTAATCTGTATAATAATTCCAAGCAATAGTATTATTATTATCATTTACACTTGGCAGTTATAGGAGCTGAAATACTAGGGAGCAAAGAATGCTTCAAACTTACTCAAGTTAGTATTTGAACCCAAGAATGGTTTAATGGAAAGAATAAGCTCTTAGCTAGCAAGCCGTACTGCCTATAAGAACTAGATATTGGTTATGCAACCAAAGATCCATTCCTGAGAGCCGCTGCCATGAACACTTTAAACTCTGTAATGTGCAACATGTTGTTAGTTATTTCTAGACTTACTTTAATTTTTAATTATGGGTATGCATGTGTGTCTGTATTGGTGTATGTGTGTTATGTGCAGTTGATTGCAGAGGCCAGTAGAGGGCATTGGATTCCCCAGAGCTGGAGTTAAAGATGGTTATGAACTTCTTGACCTGAGAGCTTGAAACTCAACTCTGGCTCTTTCTCCAGCCCCTGTTCTTTTTTAAAATTTTATTTATTTATTCTTTATTTATAACAATTGCATCCTAATTCAACTTGGTGATTCAGTGAGTATGATTGGGGATACTAAATAAATGTTTCATTTAGGAACAATTTTTGATTTATAAGGAAGTTGCAGAGATATTCTTTTCATGTTGAATCTGCTCAGCCTACAGTAGAGAAGTCAAGTCACATAAATTATAAAAAAATCCCTCCCTCTTGTCAATCAGTGTATAAATGGTATGACTGAGCTTCAGATGCAGGCAAGGTTAGGCATTTGGATCATCAATATCTGCTGATGTTGAAACAATTTGTCATTTATTGTTTATAGTGCCCATGGAAGGCAGAGGTAAACTTCATGAGTGAGCTCTCTTCTTCTTCCACAGGTTTCTGGACTTGACTGCAGGTGGTTTCTCTCACTGAACTATCTCATAAGCCCCGAAGCCTATGATGGAAAGCAAATCTCAATGAATGCATTCTTAAATCCACTGAAAAATCACTTGCCTTATAATGTTTACATACAACTCAAAGTGGTCTCAAAAAATCTCTCGTCTATCAGTTAGGAATCTGGGATTAGAAATTCTTTCATGCTGACTGCTGTCTAATCACAGAACCCACAGCCAGCAGAGATAAACTTCATATCCAAAGAAGGTCACTTGGGTTACTGTCTTCTGATCTCCATTCCCCTAATGTCCTCTAAAATTGCACAAACAAGGAAGAACAGAAGTGTTCCAAGACCCACCGGCAATGACCACATAAGTTGACACATTTCCCTCCAATATGTTAGTACATATTTAACATTTTTATTGTTTCTCTGTAGTCTTCTTTTGTTTTTCTGGTTGGCTAGACCTGAGCATCAAACATACTGGCACTATGTACAAAATGTAAATATATTGTGTGATTTTTATTCCTTGAAGGAGAATACATTTAAAGCAGCTGTTGATTGTGGCCCAGCAAATTTCAGATACATGTGTGGGCATAAGCAATGAGGCAGGGCCTAGACAAGTGTTCATCTCTGGTTGTCTTCAAGTCAGTGTTATAATGTGCTATTTTGTAGCTTGAGGAAATGGAAGATGGAAGTGCACAAAATTAAGGAAGTTATTTCAAGGCCAGTTGCAACTGAGGTGCAAAGACGTGTGCTTTCTAAGGACTCTGAAACCACATCCAGCATATTCTCTCTCTCTCTCTCTTTCTCTCTCTCTCTCTTTCTCTCTCTCTCTCTCTCTCTCTCTCTCTCTCTCTCTCTCTCTCTCTCTCTCTCTCTGTGTGTGTGTGTGTGTGTTCGGTGAGTGACAAAGCAGGCATAGCTAGTAAGTAAGGGACATAAAGAAATCACCTCAGTGTACTTCCTGCCAAAGACAAAGCTTCTGATGCATTGTTATCTGCTGTGAGGTCAGGCACTGTGGCCTTTGATCATGTGTCTGTTAAAGTGAGGTACAATGATTGCCTTCACCATGATAACTCTGAGTCACTGGGAGAGAGTCACTCTCTACATTCTATTTTATAAAAGCTTTGGCGTGCAAAACCAAATGCTTTAAACATACAGCTTATGTAAAACAATTCAGTTCTAGGAGGCTCTGGGCATTTTGGTGGCATCATGGTATTCCAACTGGAATTTACTTTCGAGAGGTTGACTTATGTACTATCCTTTAAAATCACTTCAGGTTAACAATGTTAATTTTGAGCCTTAATCTCTGGTCCTGTTATAGAAAATGATCCACTCCATTCATTCCTCTGTCCCCACTCAATTTATGAGCTGTGCTAGACTCTTTCAGTGGGTGGCATAGATGAATGGTTTGTAAAAGAGAAGAGGGCATTTTCTTGCTTTTTCTTAATTGTCATTATTTAAAGCTGCAGATTGAGTTCCACCCAAGATACCTAAATAATTCTTATTTTGTCATTACCCCAAAGAAATTATTAATGATGCCAGCTCTGTTTGCTATAGCTTTTCATTAATATATTAAAACAACATATGAACCCTTGTTCAGGGAGAAATTGGAAGAGGAGTAAATGTGGTCAGAACACATTGCCTGACATTCTCAAAAAAACAATAAAAAATTAAAAACAAACATATGAAAACATCTGTCTAGAATGCTGATAAAGTATAACCCTGCAGTTATTCTCATCAAACCCTTTCTCATTACAGTACAAGGTAAATTGCATGTTTATCCCAGTTGCCAACAACAGCCTGCTTTGCCTTGGATCTACAATCCTGGTGGTATAGTTTCAAATGTATCCAGCTAATTAGGTAACCCCTGTGTTTAAATCTTTCACAGCCTTCTCACTCAGCTTGATGGTCTTTGAGGAAGCAGTTGGAGATTTCTATAGAAGAAAACAGGTTTCAGTATAATATTATTAAATTTCTTTTTTTAAAAATCTCTGCATGTCAGTAAGATGTGCTTTAAGTCGTTTTAAAGACTTATACATGCTGGACATATGACATTAAAATAAAAGCTGAACCATTCACTTACAAATATTAAAGTATTAAATATTAAAATTGATTTACTGACAGGCTAAGCATAAAAGGCAGCAGAAATAATCAGTGAGAAGGAAAGTAAATTGGATTATATTGTTTGTGGTTTGAGCTGACTGAGTTAGAAATATTGTCACTTCATAAAAATAAAACAAAGACAAACGTTGACATTAATTGTCCTAAATCGTCAGTAAAGAAATGATGTGACCATGTAGAACAATTAGTGGAAATAAATCTCACAGCATCTCTGTGGGTCCTTCATGTACAGTTGGGGGAACCTGTTAACTTTCATCCAGAATAAAGGCATTCAAAACATTCGAATGAGTATTTGGAAGTCACTCAATCAACTCAAGAGATAAACAGGCTCTTAGCTAAAGTTTGAAATGCCAGGTCTAAGTACATTCATATGTTTCACATTGGTATTAGAAACTACTACTCCAAATTCAACAAAAATTATTATCATTCCTATTCCAAATACCATTATCATAAATTTTGCTTTTATCCATCTGATTCCAGTTGTTCTGTGCCTCACTTAACCAGCATAGTCCTGGCACTGTCTGACACCCTCAACTCTTTAGCTATGACCAAATCTTGACTTTTTGTACCTGATTGTTCTCATCCTTGAGATCTTGATCTCTTGTGTTTTGTGGTCAGAACAAAGAAAGTCTGCAACACAGTGGCTTAGCCATGTGGAAGTTTCTTTATTTTTCATGGGAGAGCTCAAAGGAAGACGAGTGCTGCAAGTTTGGGAATTAAGGCAGCAATGTTCACACCTGTGTTCGAATACCTTCGTCTAATGTCCCCATGTGTGCATTCTCCCAACAGCTGGCATGGGAAACAAACCAGAGCAGTGCCTTCACTGTGTTGCTAACACCCAGAAATGATGTTGATGGCTTCTGCTCACATTCCATTCACCAGAATTTAGCCAAGAGGCTCCTCTTATCTGTTCTTAACCTGAGAAATTTGATGCTTAACTTGGGAGCATGGCAAGCAGTGACATAAGGGCCCAGTTATCCGAGAGCAACTATTAGGGCTTAGTTGAGTTGTTGTGTGGTAGACTGAATGTAATTGGCCCCCACAAACTCATAGGGAGTGGCTCTATTAGGAGGCGTGGCTCTGTGTCACTGTAGGGATGCGCTTTAAGGCTTCCTGTGCTCTGGATACCATCCACTGTCTCAGTTGACTTCCTGTTGCCTGGAAGATGTAGGACTCTCACCTACTTCTCCAGCACCATGTTGGTCTGTAGGCAGTCACGCTTCTGCCATGATGATAATGGACTGAACCTCTGAAACTCTAAGCCACCCCATTAAATATTTTCCTTTATAAGAGTTGCTGTGGTCATGGTGTCTCTTCACAGCAACAAAAACTCTAAGACATGTTGTCTTTCTAGAGCAGCTTCCATTGGCAACTACGTGTAAACAAGACTTTTATTGATTGATAGTCTGCTTTATCACTGAATTTGGTCATTATTTCTATCAGTTATCATGTTCAAATTTTGTATTTGTGGAATTAAAATTTAAATTAGCCTTTCCTTTTCTTTTGACCCTGAACTCCTTGAAGGTAGCACTATTTGTTGTTCTTTCTATATGTCCTTCATGTGCCTGACATAGCTGATGTACGAAAGAGGTATTGGAGGTGATAAAAACTGGTAACTGAATAGATGGAACACTAATTGTATGTCCAGATGTATAGTTCATTGGATGGAATGGATTTGTTGACCGAAAGTACAACACATTAATAGAAAAGGCAATGAAGTTTGCATGGTATTGAAGAGGCAGTTCAAGACAGTGTTTGCTAAAGTACGTAACGACTTGTTAAAAATCCCTTGATTGAATCATCATTGACATCTAAAAGGAAGGAAATAGCATAAGAGTGAGTAGACAGAAGGAAGTAAGAATGAGAAGCAACCCATAGGACATTGTATACGGTTAGGGTATGGATATAGGGGAGTAGCCCTCGGCAAGGTGACCATGGTCTTCTCCATGCTCCCGCAAGCAAATAATTGAGCTCACTGGTTTACAAAAAGTATTTCTACTTGAATTATGTGTGATGTAAATATGAGAAAATTCTGGGTCACACAATAAAATACAGTTTTGTCTATGATTGATATGAAGAGTTTGGCTGTCACTGCCTATCATATTCAGATGAAAAAAGCTTTAACACAAGGCACACAGGGAAAACTGATCACAGAGCTTAATGTGGCCTGCCTTAGAGCCTGACAAATTGGCCTCAAATGGTTGCTCATCTCTGGCAATTCCATGAGATTTGATTCTTTAGCTGCATCTTTTCCAGCAACACACTATCAAAGAGTACATCAAACGAAAGTGGAGTATGAGTTTCAAAGCATTGTTTCATCCTACCAATCACAGTGGGGTATTCTCTTCAGGCTTGAAAGCTCCAGAGATAACTTTGAATTATAGTTCAACTTGAGAATATCTTTTAAAAAAACCTGTAATTCCGATATGCCTTGGAACTTGTTGGAGATCAGTTGTCTTCTCTAGGGCCTGCCACGGAACACCCTGCGGTTTATTTGGAACAGAGATCATCTATCTTTACCGAGTTTTCTTTTTTTTTTTCCTGCATGGTATTGTGTTTCTGGTTTTAAATGTCCTATAATTGATAGTACCTGTTTTCTTTCTCCTTTTCCTTCTTTCCAATGCAATCTGCATGAGAATACCATTCATCTACTTGACCTTATTAACATTTTAATCTTGTATTTTATTCTCCTTTAAAAATCAATATAGTGTTACTTTTCTGGCTCCATCAGTTTTCACAAGAGACCTAACAACTCCCAGACACTTTATAAAAACCAGTTCAATGAATTATATCAGAGCTCGAAACAAGAGATTAAACCTCTAAAACATAACGTGGTCACATCCTAACATACTGGAGTACCACAGTGTAGGCATAAGCCAATAGACTGCTCTATGAAAGACCTGCCAAAAATATAAAATCAAACAGAAAGTTGTGCCTTTCAAGTCAGTTTCCTTAGCTATCCTACTAGACAAGGACGACCCTAGATAATTACTGATTCAACAGAACTCTGAAAAAGCCTCCCTGGTTTTTCAAATGCACTTGGTTCTCCCACTCACTTGCCTACGCAGAAGGGGTGAAAGTCGGCTTCCTCTCTGTGGGTCACTATCACCAGAAGTCAGCCAGGCTACTGTCAACTTGTGTGTCTTTTGCCTTCTGCTGTCCTTACTGCTCAGACCCTCATCCAGTATTAGTGCCTCATGTTTGTTTAGGGTTTACTATGATTCAGACCTTATACTATAAAACCTTTGCTTACACAATCTAACCTAATCTTTTCTACAACGCAGAGTAGTAGTTCCCTGAATCGATTATCAATGATGCATGAGAACCCCAAAATGTCATGTCTTGAAATTACAAAAAAAAAAAAGTCGCTCTTTCTCAGGGTTAAGTGGTTCCCAGTGTCTAGCTGGGTGATTCTGGTTGGAGATCATCGGAAACTGTCAATATTCTGTACCCGAGGCTGGAATCATTTCAGGCTTTCTTTGTTTGTTCTCAGCTACATGGTGTGTGGGCTTCAGAGTGAAGGCTTCTCAGGCATGTTTTGATTTCCTCATGATCTCTTCAAATGGAATCTCCAACATGGTAAGTGAGTCAATCGGCTTTAAGTGAACTGGTCTGTTGCTCACTGTAGGAAAAGCCTCAGAGGATGCTAGAGATATAAGATGATAAGAGGGGACTGGAGGTGAGAGCTGTGATTGCCATATTCAGAAACCATGCCCATGGCAACTTTCTCGATGGATCTGCAGAAGGAGAACCTTCGGATGCCCAGCTATGGGTTTTCACAAATTACAACTGCTGTGACTTTATACCTGTAAGGTGCAGGATTCATTTCTCCCAACAGAAAGCCCAAACCACACAACTAGAAATAGACAAATCAGACTGCCTCATATTTATTAGAGACTTAATTAGCAATTCACGACCTTTCCATAAAGAAGACACCAAGTCCAGATGGTGTTTTTACTGGTGAATTCTACTACACATTTGCCACAAGATCTTTAAAAACTTTGAAATATTTAACACTTCCCAGTTCATTCTCTGAGACCAAAGTTACCCTGATTCTAAAACCAGATAAAGATATTTCAAAAAAGGAAAAATGATAGGTTAGTTGTTTTTCATGAACATCAATGCAAATTCCCACAGTCAAACACTAGCACTTTGGATCCAAAGATGAATTTTACTGTTGATGAGCAAAGGTAGCTCATTCAGATGCATAAAGGAAATTAAAGCAAACAGAGTGTTAAGAAGGAAATGAAACTGTCTTTGCTGATACATGAAATGGTTTTCTATGTGGAGAACACTAAAGACTCACCAAGAATCTATATAGAAATATTGCTATAGAAACATAGTATAACCATAAATACCATATTATTCATCAGAAGGCAATTGTATTGGTATGCACTGCTAAGAAACAACTGGAATTTAAAATCAAAATGTGATAAAAGTATTACACAACAGCCTGAAGCCATGTTGATGTCTTTTGTCCCTGCTACTTCAGGGGATCACACTGACTGAGTGGCCCAAGCTGTCACTTGAGTTCCTGGTGAAGTCCATGCCTGTGCTGATGCCAAGGGCCATGTCTGGGTCTGTTGTTCTATTGGAGCTGGGGTCTGTGTTGATGTCTGTGGTCCATGAAAACCACCAAAGGCTGTGCGATGTCCATTGTCTGGGTTGCCACCTGAGGCCATGCTGATAGTAGTGATCCAGGGTGCCTCTGAGGGCTTTGTCTGGGTTCATGGTCCTACTACAAAAGGAGGGACAAGTTCATGGTCTTTGCTGTCACCAGAAGCCGTGAGGAAGCTCATGATCTGAGCTCCAGCTGTCTGTAAAGAGCAATAGCAACCTTAAACATGGTAGGATTCTTTGACAGCCCCTATTTCCTCTCTGGCCCCCTGCCAAAGTAATGGCCTGAAAAGGAAGCCATCAAAAAGAACTCTTCAAAAATGTGAGACCAACGCTGGCTGTTGTGTAGCGTCCACCATTGATGGCTCTGGCTGGAGCGCAGGTGGGAAGGACTCAGTATGTGCTTTCGTAGGGGGCTGGGCTACTGGGAGTTTGATCATGCTCCGGAAATTATATAGACATACAAATTGTACTTGTTTTTGGTTGTTTGCTTGGGGGTGGGGATATTACAAGTGCGGGGGACCAGACATCGGAGGGCTGGAAAGTGAGTGGGATTGGGTGTATGATGTGAAGTTTTCAAAGAATCAGTAAAAATATATTTTCCAAGAAAAATTATATAAAATAAGATACATATAATAAATAGCAATGTAGTAAAAGTCCCTGAGCCAAAATACCAAAAATCTAAATGAGTGGAGGTATTTAGTATTCATGGAACAAAAGATTCAATGTCATTAGGATTTTAATTCTTCTCAGCCTGTCTTACATATTTCAGCCAATTCCAATTCCAGTCCTAGCAAGCTGTTTTGTAGACATTGACAAATTGGCCAAGAGCAGCCAGCAGGATCCCCCACAAATAAAAATCAAAACTAGACAAAAAGTTGTTAAGAGTACAGATCAAGATAGATGATAATGAGAGGGCAGAGAGAAGGAAGGGAATAAGGAAGGACAGATAGATAGGATAGATGATAAATAGACAGACAGACAGACAGACAGATGCAGAC
This sequence comes from Chionomys nivalis, assembly GCF_950005125.1. Classification (NCBI taxonomy): domain Eukaryota; kingdom Metazoa; phylum Chordata; class Mammalia; order Rodentia; family Cricetidae; genus Chionomys; species Chionomys nivalis. The sequence continues at coordinate 46,176,763 of NC_080104.1, read as the reverse complement.
AGACAGACAGATAGATAGGTAAGTAAATAGATAGGTAGATGGATGGAAAGACAGATAGATGATAAATAGATATATGGATGGATGGACAGAAAGGCAGATAGGCAGATAGACAGACAGACAGATGTTGGCCTTACAATAAAGCAACACAGAGTAAGTAATTTACAAACGACAGTAACATTTCATTTCTTCATTTTCTGGAGATGTGAAGGCTGAGGAGACATGTCTGCAAGCAGTTTGGTATTCTGGTGAGAGACTCTTCCTGGCTGTGGACTGCTATTTCTTGCCGTGTCCTCATATAGTGTATAGGTAAAGGGCTAGCTAGAGCTTCTTGGGGTCTAAACCAAAAACAAATAATAAAATAAAAATGAAAGCAAATGACAGATGTTAGGGTGCACTTTTGTTACACTACCATAATGCAGATTCATTTTTTTAAAAGTCTTATTTTATATTTTGATATACATAAAACAGAGTCTGATTACCCAATACCTTAACCTCCAACTTTGGCATATTAAAATAGGATAGATTGGGTGGGAGAGATCTGTTAGCGAATAGAAGTACTTGTTACATTAGCCTGAAAACCTGAGTTTGTTTTGTAGAATCCATGGTGGAGAGACAGAACCAACTCCAAAAAGTTGTCCTCTGATTTCCATACATGTTCTATGGCAAGTATATGTTCTCAGTCACACATTTACCACACACACACACACGCACACACACATTAATAATACATCAAATTTAAAATAGGAGGGTTGACCAGAGTGCAAAGGGCTCCCTGAATAACCCTTTATAGGTAAGTTTATTTTTTATTTTTTACTTTAAAACCTTCTCCATTGGACTCTCCTCCATCCTCATATCTCAGTCCTCAAGACTTGGCCATTTGTATTTTCATTCACTCTAGAAATACACTATGATCAGTTCTGCTTTCTTCTGCCTGAAATCCTGTCTCCTTGCCATCTATGTCAACAGGACATTTTCTTCTTGTTTCTACTCAGTGACAGATTGGGTAAAAGTAAGATGGACCCAAATGAGAATCAAGATCAAGGCTCACTCTGGCATAATAAAAATCTGATATACATATATGGAGAGAAGATCTAAGCTATATTATTAATAGTAATTTCTGAGGTGTGTAAGCATGGCTTGAACTTTGAAAATGAGTTAACTTTTAAAAAAGAATAAAATCTTGATAATAATTCCCAGAACTGAAGTGCTCTAAAGTTTATTTAGACCCCATCTTTGCTACAGACCTCAACTTCTTAAACTATGATCAAGCCTCTCTCCAGCCGAATACGAAGGTTGCAGGAAATCTGGCAATAGAAGAGGTGTCTGAATGTGCAGCAGCCCACAGTTCATTTAACGTCAAGCACACCAAGAATCTACTAGAGTTACTGAACAGGTACAGCAAAGTCCTACAAAATTATTATTCAGACAACAGTTGCCTTGATGCACATCACAAGTAAAGAATTGGACTTTGAAACAGAAATATGCTTCTGGCATGTTGTATTATGTGACTTCTGAACATGCAACACACATATTTTGCCTTGTGCATGCTTTCACAGAAGCAATGCTGATGAACACTACCTGAAATGCCAGCAAGTGCTCATAACCGATGAGCTACCTCTAGCTCTGTTGTGGGAGCTGCAGGCTGCGTTCCGGTCGCCCCGGCTCCTGCATGGCTTCCCGCCACCCAGCTATTTTTCCCCTGAAATAATTTCACGGAAACTGTATTCTTTTAAACACTACTTTGCTCATTTCTATTCATGTGTGTAGTACCCCAAGGTGCGCTTACCAGGAAGATTCTAGCCTACGTCCATCCTGGGTCGGAGCTTCATCGCATCTGCTCCAGAGAGGAGAGTAAATGGCATCTGAGCTCACTTCCTCTTCCTCCCTGCATTCTGTTCTGTTTACTCCACCCACCTATGTTCTAACCTATGAGGGCCAAGCAGTTTCTTTATTATTTAACCAATGACCTTCCTCCATCATAGCTCCCGTGCAGAAGCCTGATCCTTCTTTTCAAGTTTTTGTAAGTCTCAGTCAGGATGGGTGCATAACAATAATTATGAAATTTCTAGAAACTGACTAGGTGTACTGCAGGTCTGCAGGTGCCCAGGAAACACAGAGATTGTGTTCAACACAGCACAGCATTGGACATGTTAATATTAGCACCTACTTATTCTGATTTCTAAGATTACCCTGACTGGACCTCTCTAAAATGAGATTCAGGAGGCTTTCCAAGAGAGTGGGGTGGGGGGACTGGCAAGTGTGGATCACTCTGTGTCAGTTTCTCTGTAGCCCACATTGGCTTTGATCATGAAATCCTACTTCAGTCTCCCAAGTTCAGGACTTGCCGCTGAGCACCCACCCAGCTCTCTCTTTTGAGATCTACAGACTGTCCACCCTCTAGATTCTGCATTGTCAGAGTTATACATCCTCCCTAGATGCAGACATCTCCCAGGGGCTGGTGCTGTATCAAGTGAGTGGGAGAGGAGCGATCCTGCTGTGTGTGAGGGAAGCTGAGGACAGGGTTGGAAATTGGGGTCAAGGATGGTTGGCATTCGAAGCTTTGGTGGCTTCTCTAGTTTTTAGTTTTCATGGAAAGAAAAGGGGTGACTCTTCTAACTTCTAGGTCAGGTAGACTTCCTCCTTGAAAGATTGCTATGGTGCTACTTGATCTTGAAACCAAGAATGTCCTCCGAGGACTATTTTTGCAGGATCAGTAAGATGGCTTCATGGGTAAAAGTACTGCTGCTCAAACCTGATGATCTAATTTCTCTCCCCAGAATATATGGTAGGAGATGAGAACTGACTCCTGAGCATTCTTACCTGTTGAGTGTGCACCAGTGCGAACACACACAACACAGACATATAATAATAGTAATAGTAATAATAATAATAATTTATAAAGAAATCTTTGCTGCAGGAATGCGTCTAATTTCATTTTTATCCACCAGAGACAGAGCAGTGAGCACCCTCCTTTCATGGTATCCCAGAGGCTTGATAAGCATAGGTTGTCCTGCGTCAAAAGCAAAGGACTTCTCACTTTCATTTGTTCTATATCTTTGTTGCTACCTTGGTATTATTGTGGTTAAACATGGTTTTGCAAGCCCCTTTGAGGTTTGAGTTCTTCCAATAGGCCCATTCCATCACTGAATTTGGTGAGGGCCGTCTGCTTTGTGCAAATATTTGGTTGAGCTTCATATGATCCATTTCTTATGATCTCTCTTGGGGAGCATGAGGCCTTTCACAGTAACACTTCTGTTTGTCATAGGGACTTTGAGGCACCCATAACAACACTACAGATCGTCATGGAAAAGGCAGCAAGGAGGATAACTTGATAATGGTCATATGCAGGCAAGCAGAAAGAAAGGAATGTTTGTGTCCACATGGGTGTTTTCAGATTTCTGTTTATGCTCTTTCACTGAGTGAGCTGAGCTGTCAGTAAGGATAAGTGGGGTGTAAAAAATCAAAAGATCTCCAGAGAGAAGAATGAAGCGGTGGGGGAAATACCTAATCGTGCCCTGTCCATATTTGGAGAATTTCCTTTATCAAGCTGAATCCAATCAACAGTGTGTGTGTGTGTGTGCGCGCGCGCACGTGTGTGTTTGTAGAATAGGAGGTTACTCTAGTTTGGGGTCTCCTACCAGTTACAGAGTCATCGTTCATATACTGCAGAGATGGTGACCACTATTTGAAGTATTACCTCAGTTATCACCATCCTGGATTATTGGCTCATGATCTGATCTGGCGCTCAACCATTTGTGTAAGAAAAGATGAATCATGGCTTGAAAAACCAAGTTTCAGGTTGACAGCATTCTTTTCTGAGTTGTTTTGAAACCTTGGGAACCTTCAAAAAAACTACAAAAGATTTCTCAAAGAGTTTGTTGGCTTCTTGGATGACGTCTTTGGATATTTTGTATAATTAACCATATTTTTCTTAGCCAAAATGTAAGTCGAACTTCCCCTGTTTGTGTGTCTCCTCAAATGAATGGGAGCTGACAGGAGTGACAGTTTCCTACCTCCCACTGTGTATTTTGTTTTTTAGACCTTGCCACCTTTTAAAAAGATTTGACTTTTTTTTTGACATATTCTAGGTTTACTAGGAAATTTTTGTTTCATTAAAAAAATCCAGCCTTCCCTTTCATGCTTGCTACTTGTTACTTCCTGCATTTATCTCCATGCTTCTGTATCCTCGATAATTGAATCCCATTTTCTCCAGGGCTTGCATTTTCACTTAGATTTTGAGAAAATAATAATTTAGGTGAACCAAGACCTTTTTTCATTAAATATGAAACAATTAACTTTTAAGAAGGCAAAATCTTTTAAACTGAAAAGCTAACTTTTTTTTTCAAACCAGAAAGCCATAGTCAAATCAAAATGAAGTTTGTGGAGCCTAGTCTCAACTGATAAATCTATAAAACACTCCTACAACTAAGGCTCAGGGAACATTTGGGAAGAGGACATGGAAAGACTGCAAGAGCCGGAGGATCAGGGAGTTTGCTGTGAGACTGTGTCTTGTAGTAATGTTAGAAGCTACAGCCATGAAGTCCTATCAACAGGACTACCTAAGCATGAGCTGGAATGGACAACAAACAGTGGACATCCAAGGGATACAAACTAGAAAGGAAGAAGTCAAACTTTAGCTATTTGCAGATGATACGATAGCGTACATAAGTGACCCCAAAACTCTACTAGGGAACTCCTACAGCTGATAAACACCTTCAGTAATGTGGTAGGTTACAAGATCAACTCAAGAAAAAGTAGTATGCCTCCTATATACAAATGATGAAAGAACTGAGAAAGAAATCAGAGAAACATCACCCTTTACAATAGCCACATATAGCACTAAATTTCTTGGGGTAATGCTAGCCAAAGAAGTGAAAGACCTGAATAAAAAGAACTTTAAGTCTTTGAAGAAAGAAACTGAAGAAGATATCAGAAAATGGAAAGATCTCCCAATTTCTTGGATAGGTAGGATCAACATAATAAAAATGGCAATCCTACCAAAAGCAATTTACAGATTCAATGCAGTCCCTGCCAAAATCAACCCAATTCGTCAAGACCTCTAAAGAACAATACTCAACTTCATGTGGAACAAAAAACCTAGGACAGGCAAAACAATTCTGTACAGGAAAGGAACTTCTGGGGGCATCACCATCCCTGACTTCAAGTTCCACTATCGTACTGGGATTACAGACATGAACTACCTTGCCTAGCTTGGAATGGGAGTTTTGAGCAAGCCAAAAGAATAGATGTTCACGTTAGCCTCTTGTTGAGTTGTAGCAATAAATTAGCGCACTGGAGGCTATCTGTTTTTTCATTTGTCACACAGAAACACAATTTTTCTTTCTGTCTTCTCATAAAGCTATTAATGAGATAATTTTAAATGAGCTGCCTCAATAAGTGAGATAATGAGATATCTCTAAATTGTATCTAAAAGTGACAACACATGAAGGCGTGGGCAGATTGCAGCAAGAGCAAATTTTAATTCCACCCGTGCTCTTTGAAGTACACCGTATAAAGCATCTAGCATTCTCACCAGGATTGTGCTTTTCAGCCTCAAAAGTGATAGCTTGTGTATTCAGTTCTTTGTACTTTAAAATTCTTAAAATATGATAAAAACCTTGGGTTTCTAAATTTTCAAGGAGTATGTACTCAGCACATGCATATTTATTGTGTCATTTTGTTGGTCTACTACATACATAAAGGGTAGTAGGCCAAATGCTTTATGGATAAGTGCATTTATCTCATTAGCATACTAATAGTAAGAAGTTCACCAATTACTGAACTTTCTGAAGTGAATGCATCCATATTTAAACTGGATTGTAACAATGTTGCATTGTGGTAAACAGTGTAGAGGCTCCTCAAGAAATTAATGTAGAACCATTGACTGTTAGCAGTCTTCCGAATTTATATAAAAAAGGATTGAAACCACAATGATGGTGATGTACGCACCTTCCTGTTCCCACTGCAGCATCATTCATAACAGTGAGGGTTGGAACTGACCCGAGTTTCTTCCTAGATGAGTGTGATATGTTTTCAGTGGAATTCTATCTGGGCATGAAATCCTATTTTTTCCCCCAGTGGTGTACTTTACGGTTGGACCTAGAGAAGTTTATGGTATGTAAAGAAAGCCTGTTTGTAATGTATGTAAAGAAAAACAGTGTTCTATACATTTACCTTTTTGAGAAATTGTTTTAACTCAAGTCTAAGTGGATCAAAGACCTCAACATAACACCAGTTACACTGAAGCTGGCAGAAGAGAGAGTGGGAAGTAGCCTTGAGTACATTGGCAAAGGAGACCACTTCCTGAATAGAACACTAGCAGCACAGACAGACTCTGATAGACAATGAATAAATGAGACTTTCTGAAACCAAAAAGCTTCTGCAAGGCAAAGGACACTGTCAATAAGCAACCAACAGAATGGGAAAAGATCTTCACCAACCCTACATCTGACAGGAAACTGATATCCAAACTATAAAAAGAACTCAGGAAACCAGATATCAAAATACCAAATAATCCCATTAAAATGGGAATACAGATGCAAACAGAGAATTTTCAACAGAAGAATCTCAAATGGCTGAGATATACTTAAAGAATTATTCAACATCCTTAGCTATCAGGGAAATGCAAATCAAAATGACCCCGAGACACCATCTTATACCTGTAAGAATGATTTAGATAAAAATGCTAATGACAGCCTATGTTGGAGAGGATGTGAAATAAGGGGAACACTCCTCCACTATGGCAGGGAGTGCAAAATTGTTCAGCCACTCTGGAAATCAGTATGGCAGTTTCTCAGAAAATTGAGAATCAATCTACCTCAAGACCCAGCAATACCACTCTTTGGAATATACCCAAAGAATACTCAATCATACCACAAGGATAAACTATATTCATAGCATCATTATTTGTAATAACCAGAACCTGGAAACAGCCTAGATGCCCCTCAACCAAATAAGGGGTAAAGAAAATGTGGCACATCTCCACAATAGAGTATTACTCAGCAGGAAAAACCAATGATATCATGAAATTTGCAGTCAAATGGATGGAACTATAAAAAAAAATCCTTATTGAGGTAATCCAGACCCATAAAGACAAATGTGGTGTGTATTCACTCATAAATGTATATTAGATGTAAAGCAAAGGATAACCAAGCTAAAATTCTCAGCCCCAGAGAAGCTAGGTAAGAAGGAGGACCCTAAGAGGGATGCATGGCTCTCCCTGGGAAGAGGAAATAGATGAGATTTTCTAGATAAACTGGGGACAGGGTGTAGATGGGAGGGGTGTAGGAATGGGAACATGGGGTATTTCGATGGGCAACTTGGAGGCGGTACAGAGCGAGAGAGTAATGAAAGTGATATCTTGATAGAGGTAGCCATTTTGAGGTTATGGACAAACCTGGTACCAGGGAGACTCCCAGGAGCCCACAAGGATGACCCAAGTTAAGACTTCTAGCAATAATCAAGAGGGTGCTTAGACTGGCCTTCCCCTGTAATCATATTGGTGATGACACTAATTGTCATCATAGAGCCTCCATCCAGTAACTGATAGAAGGAGATGCAGAGATCCACAGCCAAGCACTGGGCCAAGCTCCAGTGGGAGAGAGGGAGGAGGGATTATATGAGCAAGGAGGGGGGGCAAGATCATGACCCCGACATCCACAGAGACAGCTGACCTGAGCTTGTGGGAGCTCATGGACTCTGGCCTGACAGCTAGACATTTGGATGATAGCCACCTACGTCCTCTGCATATGGGTAACAATTGTGTAGTTTGGTCTTTTGTGGGGTCCTTAGCAATGGAATCAGTACCTGTCTCTGATGTATGAGTTGGCCCTTTAAACCTATTCCTTATGTAGAGATGCCTTGCCCAGCCTTGATGCAAGGTCCTGCATCAACTGATATGCCATGTTTTGTTGACTCCTGTTGAAGTCAACAAAGTCCTTCTGAATGGAGATGGAGGTGGAGTAGAAGGGAGGTGAGGGGAAAGAATGGGAGGAGAGGACAGAGGGGAAACTGTGGTTGGTATGTAAAATAAAGAAAAAAAAGATTTCGAATGAATTCTCTGTCAGAGTATGCATCTTGTCTATCACAATACATTGACATTGGTTAAGAATCTCATTATTGCCCACTGTGGCTAATTCTGACAAAATTTCTGCAAAGGGGTCTAAGTTCTGTTGTGGTTGACATAGCATTCAATATATGTCAATAGGTCAGCTTAGTCAATGTTTGCACACAATTTTTAAGTTGCCTTAGGGTTGACTTCTTTTTAGTTGTGTCTCAATTTGCTCTCTTTTGTTTTGAGACAGGGTCTTGTTCTGCAGCCCAGGCTAGCTTTGAACTTTTGATCTGAATGTCTCAGCCTCTCCAGTGTTGAAATCAGCAGCATGAGCCGCCACGATGGCTTTATGGTCTGCTCTATTGGTTTTGCCACTGTATTATTCAATCTTCAAGTTTAGGATAATTATATTTTGGTAAAGTATTAACTCTTTTTCTCAAAATGAAATGCTCCTTTTTTTTTGGTGCTTTTAGCCTTAGAGTACACTCTGCTGTTATCACAACCACAAAAGCTGTTATCTATATATTTCTTTTTAACTATCAATTTTCTTTTCACTGGAGATGCCTGTTTGGAGGTTCCCCCCAACACCCTGTTCCCATACATCTACTGGTGATGAATTCTGTTTCTATTAGGAAACTTCCATTTTGAATGATGTATTTCCTGATTCTAGAATTCTATTCTCTTTGAGCAACTTCAAATGTCATCCTGTGCTTTGCTCATGTTCACACATGAACATGTGTGTTCCTTTTTTAGGGTTCTCTCTTTGGCTTTGGTTAAAGGTGTTTTATTCTAACATGCCTCTCCTTTATGGATGACTAGCACTTCCTCAGGAAGTGGCTAGATATTTTTGCAGATGTTGAATATTCTTAGACTCTTCCCATAGGTCTTCTCTCTACTTACTTCATTCTCCTGTCCTTAGGGTTTGATTGTATTTTTTTTAGTTCTACTAGATTTCATACATTACCCAAATTATTATCTCCTCATATGGTCAGTAGAAAACATTGTGAAATATATTGTCCACCATATTGAGCAGTCTAGTTTTAAGGTTGCAATCATTTCTCTACTACCTTCTCAAGTTTAAAGACTTATAAAGAAGTTTAAAGACTTCTGAAGTTTAAAGACGTGTGTGTGTGTGTGTGTGTGTGTGTATGCATATATACAGACATACTGTCCTACCCACCTATATAATCTAGTTTCTGCATATGAGAGAAAACATGCATTTCACTGCTAATTTAGTTGTGTCTGATGAAAGACTACTGGGCTATATATAGGTTTGTATCTATGGATCAAAAGATCTCGTTTTCTATAGAACCTATTTGTCACATTAGAATAATTTTTAGTTGGCTTTTCCACTCAAAGTAGGACCAAATACAGAATATTCTGATGGCCCTATGGGTCCTACACTGATCCACCCTTTCTCTTGAGAACATTTCAATTAGAGTAGACCAGATCAGGGCTACAATTAGAGACAATGCAATTTAGTCTCTTCTGGTGGTTTCCAGTCCTCTGAGCATGTGACCTAGGAGTGTTAGGCATCTCTTAGTTCCCTGCTTTGCTGTAGGGTGCTGATTTGTAGACTTTACTCTATGCCCCCAAGGCCTATACAGCTCCACTCCTTCCCAGTTATATCCCTGTTGACGTGTTGCCTTTCTCAGTGTACAACTTAAGTATTTAGCATGTACCTGGAGAGAAATTCATTGCTTGCCGGTCTTACCTTTTGGTCCTTAATTTTGTAGGAAACCTGGGACTCTCAAGACCAGTCCAAGTCAGCCTTCCTGAACACTAATTTTGTCTGTTCACCAATCAAAGAGTTCTGCATTCTCTCATTTTCTCATATCCATCATCCTTTTTCTTGGGGTCTTACTCCCTCAATTAAAAAAAATGACTACCCTGAGGTAAGAAGTTGGATATAGAATATTATATTCATCTTAATGAATTTCCTTCTCCTGTGGATTTTGACTTACCAAGTTTTCATTTTCTCAACAGCAATCCAATTCCTTCAAACAGTTTACTCTTATGATGTTTGGCTTGAATTTTCATGTTGTTCTTAAAGAGAATGTTGTTCTACTAGCTCCAGGGTAATCAGAAGTAGAAATTAGTTTTCCCTTTCTTTCCCATTGTTAACCCATTCACTCATTTAGCTAGCCCCTTTAATGGTTGTGCCATTTACATGACTAAATAAATAATTTACATGCAGTAAATGTATAATCTTAAGTATATAAGCTCTATAGACTGACATACTAACTTTTAGCTGTATTTTAGGGCACCATTATTTTATCTTATGGTTACATCTCAGTTTACCTCCTGTAATTTCTATTTTTAAAGCTTTTTAATATATTGATTTTATTGTCTTACTAGTATGTGTCTATGTGTACATGTCTCTATGTGGGCATGTACATGTGAGTGCAGGTAACTGGAGAGGCCAGAAGTGGGTATCAGATGCCCTAGAGCTTGAGTTACAATGGGTGGTGAGCCATGTGGTGTGGGTACTGGGAACACAACTCAGGTTCTCTCCAAGAACAGTGTGTCCTTTTAACTGCCGAACCATCTCTCCAGCCAATCAAATTCATTATTAATGACAGCCTATCATGTTGATAGAAATATAAAATATTGTTTTCTCTAAATATAATCCTTATGAGTAGGTGGAGGCTGTTTGGTTTTTTCCCAGCCTCCCAGAACCGAAATAATCACACAGAAACTGTATTAATTACAATACTGTTCAGTCAATAGCTTAAGTGTATTTCTAGTTAGCTCTTATATCTTAAACTAACCCATTTCTATTATTTTATATTTTACCATGAGGCTCGTAACTTACCGGTACCAACATGTGGGCATCTTTTTCCTCTAGTGACTATATGGCATCTCCCCGACTCTGCCTTTTTTCTTCCTCTATCTGCTTGGAATTCCCACCTTACTCAATTCTGCCCTGCTGTAGGCCAAAGCAGCTTTATTCGTTAACCAATGGTATTCACAGCACACAGAGGGGAATCCCACATCATTTATGTTAGGGAATTTAAACCTGAGTTGGTATTCTGACTTATATACACATATGAGGTCTTTTATTTATTTTTTTATTTTATCTGGATGATTATATTAACCACATGCTGACTTTCTTCTTGGGTATGTAGGACTGAATAAGAGAAAAAAGCAAAGGGTCAAGCTGTTGTCTTGTACCTACACATTGAAAGGGCAAGGCCTTTAGTTCAGGTAGCCTTTGTTTTTCCTATTTATGTGCTGAATGGCACAGAGACTCTAGTATCATTATGAGAATAGCATAATGACTGTAAGGACTGATTCAGTAATATGACCTTTTATACTCATCTTTACTTAACAGTTTTATCATAAGTTGACTTCTATTGCCCCATTCCTTTCTCACTTCCCCTGAACCCCTCCCTTCTCTTCTTTGTGACTATGTTCCTCTGTGTAATAATTACTCTCTCTGTTTCTTACCCATGCCCATGTGTGTGGAAGACAGTAGCATCCTATTACCTACAAGGGTTTGCTACAGTCTCCTCCCTCTCTTTTCTAAGAGTTGGTTGGGCACCCTTTGTGATGTACACTTTGGAGTGTAATGTGATTTTGGAGGAGTAAGAGGAGGTCATATAAGCACCCTTTGATTAGAGAGCTTGTCTCCAGTCAGAAAGAATGGCATCCTTTTTACAGAATGTTAATCTTTCTTCTCCCCCTTATTCTGAATGTCTGAAGTTTTAAATTATCCAGCCTCTTTGCCATTTTTTCCTTTTCCTTTCTAGATGAGGCTCTGATCAAACTTTCTGGTCTGAGTCTACACCTGGAGGGTTTGGGGGGTTATTGTAAGGCATGCATTTTTAGTTTGGTGAAATTACGTCTCTTTGGTTAAATCTACTGTGAAATTAAAACCTTGACACAAACCTGACATTTAATAGACTCCATTTAAAAGTGGCCTGAGTTTACGTGAACTCAGATGGCAGCAGAAAGCTGTAGGTCCATCTTAAAAAATTTCAGGCTTAGCGGCTTGATGACAGAAGCAATACTGTCAGAAAGAGCACCTTCTCACATGTGGGAAGAGCAGGCGGAGGGAGATGTTCAGGGTGGGGAATGTTATTTCTTTGTGCCTATATTTTATAGCCTTTTGCTAAGCAGCTATTATATGTGTAGCAACATATTATTGAGTTATTTATATCAGGACTCTGTTGCCACTGTACCTTTTCTCCAAAATGACATTAAAATTTTATTGATAGTATTAATAGAGGCAGTGCTGACGTCCTATCAATATTTTCCCTTTGATGCAAGCTCTTCCATTTGCTTTGTATGAACTGCTAAGCCAATTGCATTTGATCTGTTATTTGCTTTCTTTAGATGCAAAAGGTTAGTATGCTTAAGGAAAAATTTAATTGATGTTGCTTGGTTAAGACAGCATTTTCCAGGTAATTTGGTTAAATAAACAAAAGATTTATGTCTATCTAAATAAGGTTGAATTTCAAACATTAGTAAGGACAGGTATGTTTTAACATAGATCTTTTAAATTTCTTAATTGATTGTTTATATTCTGCCTCTGTGATATCAGGCCTGTGTCGGTATTTTAACCATAATTCTTCTTATTTTTCACCCTTCACAAGGAGTTAGGAGCCTTGGGAGAAGGTTACTAGAAAAACATGTTCCTAGGTCATCAACTTTAAAAACTTTATTTTAGAATACTTCCAGGCTTAGAGAAAATTTCTAAGAGAAATGCAGAGCTCTCACACACCTGGTTTCCAGCTGCTTTTATTCTAGTACCCTAAACGGTGCACCTTCACCGCCCATGAGTAACACTGGTACAGTGTTATTCAGGAAAGTTCAACTCCACCCAGAATTTATTGCTTTTCATTTTAATATCATTTTTGTTTCTTGTGGATTCCACACAAGCTATTGTATAATATTTAGTTGTTATTTTCAGTATGGTCCTCTTGACTGTGAGCATTTTAGAGTAGACCATTGCGTTCTAGAGTTAATCCCCCAATCTTCTCAGCCTTTCTAGCTCATCTCTCCCCACTTCCACCCCTCCTCTCTTTCTCTGTGCCGACTTCTCGACACATGAGCCTTTCATTCTTTTACTCTGGCTTTGTTTCTTCTTACCTGCTCATTTGGGATCTTCCCCCCTTTTATGTTTTGCTCATTGCTGGCTTCCTTTAGTGTCTCCCTGTACTGGACTTCCTGTAATAATATATTGCTTTGCCGGGCGGTGGTGGCGCACACCTTTAATCCCAGCACTTGGGAGGCAGAAGCAGGTGGATCTCTGTGAGTTCGAGACCAGCCTGGTCTACAAGAGCTAGTTCCAGGACAGGCTCCAAAACCACAGAGAAACCCTGTCTCCGAAAACCAAAAAAAAAAAAAAAAAAAAAAAAAAAAATAATAATAATAATATATTGCTTTTTAGGAGACTCCACTGACAGATTATATGTGTATTAAAATTCAGCTTTTTAATTCTTTTTCTTCATTTAGCATTTATTTAGAATCTGGAACAGACAAATATTTGATGGGGGAATTAAAATAATAAATTTCTTTAGAGACAAAGTCTTAGATTTGATCCCCAAAACTATATATGCTGAGTATGGAGGTGCCTGCCCACAATCCCATCACTAAATGGCAGGGGAAATCAGAAGTTTAGGATTTTCCTTGACTACCGAATTTCAGGTCAAATTAATATACACGAGGCTCTGTCTGAAATAAATCTCTGAGTTGACTCAGTTTTTCTTCAAGGCACATCACCTCATGCATACTGAAGTGCTCTTTTCTCCATCTCTCCAGGGTTGACCAACTGACCAAAACGATGAAGATATGTGAGCCGAGCCTCTGACTGTTGAGTTCTAATTTCTATTGGTAATGGATAGTAATGAGTAGAGTATTTGTTTTTGACTATACAAAGCCCCAAATGTGTCATTAAGTAGATTAATTTAATTAGTGGAAGAAAAATTAAGGAAATGAAAATGCCAACAGCATGTTTTGATAGACATAAATGCCAAATGAGAGTAGCCTCCGGTCTACATGGAGGTTCCTTTGAAGGCATTATCCTAAAATAGCTTAGTGGATCACTTGGATCTGGAACTCTGACTCAGGAGAAAGCCAGCTGCAAGAAACTGAATTTTAATGAAAATAGAGATTGCATGTTGCTGCAGTGTCAGAACAAAATTTAGAAAGAATTCAATATGTTCTGATTCATTGTGGTCCACCCATAAGAGTAGAATAAAGTCAGTTTTGAACAATTTATTGTGCGTGTTTTAAACAACATTCTAACTCTTAACTCTACTTCTAATTGAACATGCTTTTCTTGTCATTTTTTGTTATTTATTTATATTTTGAGACAGGGTCCTTTGCAGCCCCAGATGACTCTCTATACAAATGAGCATAACTTGAATTTATGATCCTCTTGTCTCCATTTCCCACGTGCCATGCATGGGTTATGGGTGTTGGGAATTGAACTCATGACTTTATGTCTACTTGGCAAGCATCGACCAACTGAGCTACATCTAAGCCTTCAACTGATGAATATTTTGTCTTTAGAAAATTAATTGTTCATCTTGCCATCACTTTCATTTTTCATCTTCGGTCTCCATCCAACTGTATTAATCCTACTCAAACCCTTCACTGGGCTGCATAATCTCCTATATTAAGCCATCTTATCTCCCGCCTGAGAAGTTTCTAAAATTTGCCCCTTCCCTTAGGAATATTCATCCTGAAATGCAGTGAATTGTTTTAAGGTCCCAACTTAACTTGCAGGACTGTTGCTGTCCTGTCATTGCTCTTTGTTAAACCTTGATACACCCTGCTCTGTGCCAATGGTGAACACATATGCTTTGATTGACAGCTTATAAATAATCATTCTCTCAACATGAGCCAGTTCATCGTTTTAATCCACTGGTGCGCTATCATCTGGGTGCGATGGATAATTTAATTGGAACTCATACAGGGGAAGAGAGAGACAGGATGAGTGTGTCATGTGCCATTCATATTTGCCTTCCATTTGCACCTTCTGTCTACCAGCTGTGGGACAAACCATCCTGTCATCTTGCCTCTTAAAGCTGCTGCTCCCATTTTTCTTTCTTTGAAGGCCATTAGCCTGTGAAAAGCCTTGGTCTTTTCTGTGTTCTTGCATCTGCGGGAAGGCACCTGATGCTTCCTTTGGGACTGTTCATTAAGGGCCAAAGGGAGCCTATTAGCCATTTCCTCATATTGTGTGGTAATTGTTGAATCCTGTCTTCAGACACAGAGAAAACAAAGGCACTTCAAATTAATATATATATATATATATATACATATTCATGCATTTTAAAAGTTTTACTTTATTTTTATTCCTGACTGAAAGTGGATGATTCTGCTAATATAATAATAACTTTCTTGTACTAATTGGGTGGTGTGAGTTTAATGTTGATTGTCGTCTATATAGGACTAGACGTATCAAAGAGTCAAGTCTCGGGACTGCGAGGAATTATCTAGATTAGGCTGTCTGAGTTGGAAAGACCTCCCTTCAGCACTATTCCCTGAGATAGGTTCCTGGTCTTAAAAAGCAAAGAAACAGGAGAAAGTGTGCTGATCATCAGCCGTCTCTCACTGCCTCCTGATTGTGGATGCAGTGTGGTCAGCAGCCCCCACCTCCTGCTGCCTTGCCTCTCCCACCAAGATGGCCCTATCCCCAAACTGTGCCAAAACAAACCCCTCCTTTCTAAAGCAGCCTTTGTCAGAGTGTTTTATCAGAGTAGCATAAAAGTAACTAGAACAGACACTTCCTGTAGGTTGTGTGTTCAGGACCCAGCTGAATCCTCTTAAAGACTCTCTGAGGTGGATGCTATATTGTCAGCATAGCATAGGAAGTCAACATTAAAGAGAAAGTGGGGTTCAGGGAGTTTAGAAATGTTGTTCAGGACCACAAATAATGGTGAGCTTGCGATATGAATTCAAATATCTCTGCATCATGAATCTTTATGTCATTTGCATCTATTTTTGTCATTTGTTATTGCGATGCTTGGGCCCTGGAATTTGTGGGAGGTGTGTGCCTCGAGAAGGGGAGTTACTAATTCAGTTCAGTTGAGGGAACTGGATTCAAATTGCTTTCCCTGTCAGGGTCTCCTTGGCTTAAGAAGGAAGTGAGGAGCAAAGGAAAAGGCGAATGCACAAGGGAGTAGCAGCAGCAGTGACTTTAGGAATGAGGAGACCTAGAAGAAACTGGAAGGAGCTGGTACTCCATCATGAAGTGTTAATACACACTTAATACTGGTATTTTTGGGAAGGTGGCCACAGTCAGGAGACATGGCTATAGTCAGCCAAGAACGTGTTTAGGAGTTGAGCCTTGGCCAGCTTCAGGTGTCTGCGGCTGGCTTTCTGTACTTAGGTTCCGCAGCTGCTTCCCATCGCTTTTCACAGTCTTTATTTCTCAGTAGTGAATCTGTGCCATCTCTGGCTCATTCTTTGTACTTTCAGTCCAATGGTGAAGTGTGAAGAGTAGAACATTGCTTGTCTGATTACTTTTCCACCTGGGTTTCGACTCTAATTTCTGTGCTAGTGTACTAAGCATTAACTATGGACCAGGTGAACGTCATTCTGTCTCCCCCTCAATGAAGCCACGATTCTAGAGCACCTTTGGTGAAGAATCAACTTCCCTCTGTTTCTGAACCCGTATATATTATGTTTCAGGCACCCTAGACACGAAAGGTGAGATCTCCCAACTCAGTTCCCATATATGTGTATTCTGTGATCTTGGGAAGGTTAAGTTCCCGTACATAACATGTGGATATAATGATAATAATAGTTGTTTACTGCATAGGTGTGTATGTGTGTGTGCATGTGTGTGCACATGTGTGTGATGTATAGTGGGTTAGTGTATGCATGGCAACTCTCAATATATGAAGTGCAGCCATCCTAATGTACTCCATACTCTGCTGCCTTTTGAGGAGTTTTAAGTCTTTTACACTGAGATATAATTGTTCTTTATCTTTGACCACAATGGTAAACATTTGCTCAGCCTCTACTTTGAAATGATATACCTTCAAGTTTTTTCTTCCTCTACTTATTTCTTTTCAGTTTGTTTCTACCTATGGTCTAGCTTCTCATGATACCCTTAATTATCTTATCTATCCTCTTTTGGATATTCAGTGGCTGACTTGTTAAGTGAATACCAAGTAGTTATCTCAACCAAATGTTTTGTAACTGATAGAATTTTGCAGCCAGCTACTTGCCATTTCCTCCACGAATACATATTCATACACATTGGCTCTTCATCTGAAACTTCCTCTTTTCACACCAATAATTGGTCTCAGCAAACAAACAAACAAAAAAAAATGGGAACCTCTCCTGTGTGTCACCATTGTGCAGATGTTGTGGAAGTTCAAAGGGTGGTGGGAGATGCCCTCTGTCTCTTTAAAGCCATGGTGTGGTAGAGATAAGAACACTTAATTAAAAGCAAAGAGCAACATAAAACTTCCAAAAACGACCAAAAATAAGCTATAAACGTTTTATAGGGAAAAAAGAGAAGACTTTCAGGATGAAAGAACAAAGAATTCCTAACGAGTATGTAATATTCAACTTCCAAAATATTATTTTTCAAATAACAGCTCAACAAGAATGAAGAAATTAGCACATTATTATTAGAAAGGGTGCGGAAATGAGTATTTGCCTTCATCTGCTGTTGTCATTAGGAATACATTATTACTTCTGGAAAGTAATCTGGCTGTGTTTTATTACATTTAAAATGTGCACACTATCTCTCCTAGTAATTCACTTCTGGGAATTGATTTGAAACAAATAAATAATAAGCTATAAGGATTTACCTATAAAGATGTTTTTGAGCTTTGCTTATAACAATTGAAAAAGAGAAATAGACTGAATGCTCACTTATGATAATGGTGGAATAAATTAAGGACGATGTATATATGTAGATGAGGCAATTATTAATATAGATGAAGCAGAGCTTTATAAATTGAGGTGAAAGCATGTCTATATAAACTGTATGAGAAAAGTTAGTTGCAGAATAATGTATATGCATCGATTATATGTCATGCACATAATAGTATCTTTATGGGAGCAAAATTATTAATCTAACATATATCATTGTGTAACCTTAAAACAATTTTTCAATTTGTGGTTATCTTTTTATATTTTGCATGTGTGAATGTGTGTGCACATGTATGTGTATATTCTTACCTCTGCATGTATATAGAGATCAGAGGATAACTTTCAATGGTTGACTCTCTTCTTCCACCATGTGGGGCCTTGGAATCAAATTCAGATCCTCAGGCTTGGCAACAGTGACTTTGCCCATGGAGCCAGCTCACCAGCCCTTAATAAAGACAATATTATAACTTTTTAAAGAATGCGTGCATACAATGTCTTTTCAGGATATTCATTTCCAGTCCTCATCAAGCCATGTCCAGTATCTCAGACAACTTCCTGTTTCCTGCAAGTCAAGATGTAGGACAGTCCTTTACATCTCCAGCACCACATCTGCCTGCGCACCATCATGTCTCACCATAATGATGCTGGACTAAGTCTCTGAAAATGTAAGCCACTTCAATTCAATGTTTTCCTTTATAAGAGTTGCTGTGGTCATGGTGTCCCTTCACAGTAGAGTTTCTATTGCTGGACCTTGGGAGAGGGTTGAAGGGGAGAGGAGAGACAGGGAGAGGAGCAGAGAAAAATGTAGAGCTCAATAAAGATCAATAAAATAAAAAAGAAACTCAACAAAGACAGTTGCTTAAGGAAACTATTCTTGAACCCCCCTTCTAGTTTGTTTTCTTTGTAACATTTCCCATTATTTTTAATTCTATAGTGTGATTTAGGTAAACTCTTCTTCCATCAATCTAAGCTCCTTGACAGTAGGGATTCTACATCAGTATCCCCAAATGCCACGTGTCCAGTACCCATTACTATACCTCGATAATGTGGTGGATGTGGTGTTTCTATTGAACGGATGGCTGGCCATGATGAATCACACGGAGAAGACTAAGCTATTTGTACACACTCATGCCCACATGACTAGTGCTCTACCTCAACCTGAAGCACCCCATTTTGGCTAGGTTGTCTGGTCATCTAGTGAGTTCTCCTGCTCCTCCCACCCTCTTAAGCTGAGGTTATATGATGGCCATGTCTGGGTTATTATGTGAAGGTGGGAAATTGAAAGTTGGATATTTCATGATTGTACAGCTACTCCTCTTACCCATTGATTCATCTCCACGGCCTCCATCTCTAGAGATTTTATTTATTTTCTCAGGGGCAGTGCTTGGACATGAGTCGACTTTCAATAATCCAGAACATTCTAATGCGATACGACACTAGGGAGCACAATGATTGGCCTTTGACAGTCAGTCTCTGGGAAAGCTGAGGGAGGGCAAACAGGGAGGAAAGCCAGGCTTCTTCATAGTATTGCATGGTAAATGTAAGTGTTGGTGGCAACAGTCTCCTTAGTTCTATTTCTAGAGAATTTTGGCTTTGTCTAGATATGTATAAACTCAGGCAAAGGCTTTCAAACACACATACTGCTTTAAAAAAATCTTTGAGAAATGAAACCTGGAGATAGAATGTAATTTTCTCTCTCTCTCTCTTTTTTTTTTTGCCCCAAAGCAAACATAACATTGAAAATTTGGAAGTGGGGATTCAAGCTGTAGGTGGGATAAGAAGTCATTTCTTTCTGTGAACATTTTGTAGAGACGGAGCCCTAAGGATACTGTCTTCCCCTGGGACATAACAAACATTCTTCATCTGTTTTTTTTTCACCTCATCTACTCTCAGATCCTGTAGGAGTCTTGATAAACCTACTCAGAAAAACTCCTATGTGGTTTTCATATTTCTGAAAAAATAACCATGAAATCCAATTGTTTAACATCTTTTATACAACATATCACAGAACAAGTAAGTTTTTAATGCATATGTATATTTGTGTGAGAGTATGCCTCTGTGTGTGTGTGTGTGTGTGTGTGCGTGTGTGTGTGTAGAAGCCAGAGCTTGACATTGGGTACCTTCCTTAGCAACTCTACAGTCTACTTTTGTAGACAGGGTCTTTCACTCAACTCTGGAACACCTCATTTCAGCTAGACTGGCCAAATAGTAACCTCTAGGGATTTTCCTGTCACTGCTCCACCCTACGACTCGAGTTACAGAACCATGCCACCACACTGGACTTCTAAAGGGCCCTGAGGGTCTGAATTGAAGTCATCGTGTATCTGTTGCAAGCACTTAATTGACTGAGCGATCTCACATGAACTCATGTTTCTATTGAAATTCTGTAAATAATAGTTGCATCCATAGAACTAACTCATCCCAATGAAGTGGTCATGACCTGGAGTAGGAGGCTTTGGAGAGGAGACAAAGGAGATGACAGGAAGGGACACGATGGATGGAAGAGACTTTCCAAGAAGGCGCTGGGTGAGCAGTCATTTTGACAAGCCCTGGAAATACCACTCAGTAGGAAGAAGGGCAGGAGATGCGTAATGAAGAAGAGAAATTGGTTGGCAAGAAGTGATGTGTTTGAGGTAGAAGGTTCAGAAAACAGGATAAATTTATGAAGTGTATTAAAATTAGAACATGCCATTTGAAACTTCTGCCTGAAATGAGAGGATAAAAGGATGGGATCCATTATCCCACCTGGCGACAGCCCATACAGTTCTTTAGCTAGTGAAAATATCATTTTAATCAGTCACAGAAAACAACTTTCCTCATGTCCCTAGTAATAAAAAGCTTTGGTGTGACAGATGGAGAGTGAGTACAGTGTGGGGAACACTCCAGAATATTGGAAATCTTTATACTGCCATTTACTAACTTGACTTATTCCCTTAAAAGTTCCCCACAGGAACAAACATTTATGCAAATGTTTTAGATTAGGCGGTTGATGCTTTCTCTCAAGAGCGTTTCCCCATGTGATGGATGTACTGTAATGTGTTGTGTCCTAACCTTGTGATCATGAGTCAAGGCAACTTTTCAAATTAAGTGGATTCCAACAATCAAACAGTATCTGCCCTTCATTTGATATTGAGGATGGACTGTGGCCTGACTAATTTTTGTCAACTTGACACAAACCTAAGTAACCTAGGAAGAGAAACTTTAGTTGAGGAATTGGGTTCGGCAGATTGGCCAGCGAGCACTCCTGTGCAGAATATTCTTGGGTAATGATTGATGTGCGAGGGCCCAGTCCACTGTGGGCGGTGTTATTCCTAAGCAGGTGGGTCTGGGTTACATAACAAAGCAGGCTGAACAAGCTTGAGAGAGCCAGCCCATTAACCAGCATTTCCCCCATGGTCTCTGCTTCCATCCTGCCTCCAGCTTCCTGCCTGACTTCCAACCCTTCTCCCCTAGGATGGTTTTATTTGGTGTTTTCTTATAGCAACGGAGAAGAAAACTAGGACAGACCGTGTGGTCTCTGTGTTTGTACCCTATGGTGGGAAGGGATGGACAAGCTGGAAGCTGAGAATAGAGATTCTTCAAAACGAAGAGCATGTGCCATTAGTCATATCTTCTAATAGCTCCTGGTCTCCCACCTACCCCGCCTACTCCCATGAAACTGATCATTAAAGGGAGAACCACACTTTGGAAACACTTGCTTTCTGTTTCCTATCTCTATTGGCCAGTTTTTCAGAAACTTTGTTTTTTTACTTGAAAGTCTTGCCTGTGTAGCTGTTTTTGGGGTAGTTAGAGGAAGTGATTCTTGGCAGACAAATGCCAACTATTTTGAGAGAAACCCAAAATTTAGATTTTTCCTTTTGGACCAGTGTCAACCCCCCTCTGTGTTCTAGAGCCAACGGAAATTGACTTTTAATAAATGGTGATGCTGGATAAGGGTGCTGCAGCTGACTGAGTATTTGTGCTCTTCTCTTTCTGCTCATTCCCATGTAGAGAACTAATTTTCATGGTGATATTTGGAGGCAAAGCCTTTGGGAAGGTGGAAGTTTCATTTACTTTTCAAAACGGTAAACCGGCCAGGTGGTGGTGGTGCACACCTTTAATCCCAGCACTTGGGAGGCAGAGGCAGGCGGATCTCTGTGAGTTTGAGGCCAGCCTGGTCTACAGGAGCTAGTTCCAGGACAGGCTCCAAAGCTACAAAGAAACCCTGTCTCAAAAAACCAAAAAGAAAAAAAAAATTGGGATGTAAAATGTTCTTTCACAGAGTCACGTGTTTAAATACTTAGTACACAGCTGATGATGATGCTTTGGGAGGCTACGGATTCTTTCGGAGGCAGGTTCTTGCTGAAGGAAGCAAGTCATTAGGGGTGGGCCCTAAAGTTTCTGGCTGACCTACTTCCAGTCTCAACTTTGCTTCCTGGTCCACTTAGACATGAACAAGGACCACTTACACTGTTCCTGTCAAGTAGTCACTCACAGAGATGAGACGAGAAACTAAGATGACTGGTACCCGAAAGCCGAGAAGCAGCAATGCACGCATGCCTGGCTCTTGGCTTTCTCAAAAAGAGAAATTCATTTCTGTTGTTTATCATGCCACCCCTGGTATTCCCCTGGAGCATCCTGAAAGAATATGACAGGCGTCAAAGCGCATGGGGTGACAACCTTCATTCCCTGATGTAACAGGCGAGCCTATTTCTTCGGCTTCCTCTGATTTCCACAGAAATGTCTTGTGGTCTGGTTTTCACTTCTGAAGCTCTGTCTCCACTGCTTAAACTTTTCAAAAGTAATTTCTGACCATTTGCTTAAGATTAAACTACAACAGGAGCCCTCCTTGATGGAATGGAAGAGGGATGCACTCGATCTATAATTAATTTCTCTTCCATTGCTGGCTATGTGGCTTATACAAGTAAGCCAGTGTCTCCCAGCCTCCATTTCCTATCTTCATGATGGAGCGGATGATGTGTAAACTTGTTATTATTGTTTCAACAGTTAGATAGTGCACATATGTGCTACCTGTTGTGTCTGACCCATGGTGACCATCACACACACACAAACACACACACCCTAGCTATTTACTGCTATCGTTATTATTGTCCCTGTTGCTACAGGTTGATCAGTCTATTGCTTTAACCTGCTTTTGGTACTGTATGTTTTTGTAGAATAAGCCAACTGTCAATGGACATACAATAAACCATTCAGCTGACTGTGAACCCCCCATCAAGATAGGATGAACCAGAATGGTAGATTGAGAAATTAGACTTAATTAGATTTCATCATTCCAGTAAGGATATTTCAGTGTTCTTCAATGTTCTTTAGGTCATTCATGGAGACTGTATCATCAACAGTTGCAATGACAGGTGCCAATCATGGTGGAGTCACTGAGGGCAAAGACAAAGGAGGTATACAGTATAGTACTGAAGTAACTATGGGGCTTGTGTCAGAGACCCAGGTCTGTGACCTAATGCTGCCTCTCATGAAAGAAGTGATCTAAGCAAGTCACCAAGCTCTTCTGACTTTAGTTTCAACATATTAGAAGTTTAGGTAGTAATAGATGCGTATATAGTTTTGTGAGAGTTTGTAGGGAAAGTGTATCTAAGGTGTCTAGGAGAATGATTGACATATGGTAAGTGCTCAGTGCATGGTGTATGAACTAATCTAACACCAATGTTAGTTGCAACAATGATATTGTGTGTTGGTGGGGAGGAGACATTATAGGAGCTGAGATGCAAATTAGCTTTTCTAAAGTAGGTAAGGGAGAAACAGTGTATTTTAACTCACAATTGTGGGTTATAGTCCATTGTTGCATGGAAGTCAAGGCAGGAGCTGGAAGCAGCTGGTAAACTCTACAGTGAAGAATGGAGAGAAATGAGTGCTTGAATGTTTCTTTCTCAGTCATACTTCTTAATTCATATATAGTCCAGAACACAAACATATGGGGTGGTGCCATCCATGGTAGACTGGGTCTTTGTATATCAATTTTTCATTAATTAATTTTTAAAAACAATTTTTTTCTCATTTTACATTCCAACCCCAGTTCCTACTCCTTCCCCACCTCCCACTCACCCCACCCCCATCCAGTCCTCGGAGAGAGTAAGGCTTCAATGGGAAGTTAGCAAAGTCTAGCACATCACTTTGAGGCAGGACAAAGGCTCTCTCAAGTATATCTAGGCTGAGCAAAGTATCTCTCCCAAGGGTATGGGTTCCAGAAAGCCTGTTCAAGCAGTAGGGACAAATCCTGTATATAAATTTTTACAGTCAAGACTATCTATCACAAATAGGCCTAAAGACCAACCATATTGAGGAATCCCTCACTAAGACCCTCTTTCCAAGTGACTCCACATGATATAAACCTGACAATTAAAATCTAACCCTCACAGTATGGAAGAAGAGAAGACATACAGACATGATGGAGACTGTAGCTAAAATTTGTAAAAATAAGTTAATGGAAACAGTAGAAATGTCCAGAGAAAAGCTGGCCTTTGTGTTTATGAAGGCTGGCCATAGAAGGCATGGGAGAGGAACTTTAACGCACTGTGAATTTTAACTATGAAGATCACTGCATATTTTAACTATGAAGAAGAATTCCTGCATCCCACCCCTCTCCTGGCTGGAGTAATCAGTGGTCCTGAGGCAGAGTATGAAGATTTACATTTTAAAAAAGGCCAATGAAGGTTATAATGCAAATACTTGCAAACAGGTTACAGGTCACAGTGTGAGGAATACAATATGAAGAATTGGTGAGTTATCACAGGGGAGGGGGAGCTGTATACTAATGAAAACTGCCTTATATAGCAGTAGTCAAACTCTATGCTTAGTTTGGGATTGCATATTGAAACACATTACTCTAAAATTTAGGACACCCAAATATAGCATACACTGGAATAAAAATACTCCCACCAATAAGAAACAAACAAACAAAATAATGTTTATTGAAGGATAGAATTCTAATGTCAGGATGAAAAATTCTACTTAAATCATGCTCAGGCACAATGCTAGCTAACATGCGGTTTCTGATACCACTAATAATTAGAAGTCAGGATTAAAGGTGTGGCTCAGTGGTTAGAGAGGGTGCACTGTTCTTACAGAGGCCCCAAGAAGGGGTTCAAACACTCACTTTAGGCAGCCTACAACCCTCTAGACAGCTGCAGGGCATCCAACTTTCTCTTCTGGCATCCATGGGCACTTCACCCATGTGCACCATTCTCATATATACACATAATTAACAGTGAAAATGAAATCTTTAAGAGAGTAGCTAGAGGGTAGCTTCCACACAAAGGATTATGAATGAGAATACTATGATAGGCATACCTATCACATTTTACAGAGATCCTCTTTAGAACTAAGTTCAGATTGCCTGGAATGAGAAATTGTGTGATAGCTACCAGCGTAGCCTGACCCAGCCCTCCATCTCATTTCCTTCATTTCGACCTAAGCTTGGTAGGCTCTTCTCCAATATTACTGGTACCCCAGTCCCTGCTCCAAGATCTCCTTCCCGGTGACCTTAAGATAAGAAGACCAAAACACTATGTTTAATTCTAAAATATAAATGGAATTCTTGTTTCCTGAACTACTTGTAGCAAATTAAATTTTCATCCATTTTTAAAGGCAACTGTTATGGAAAAAAGGTCATTTTCCAGGAGCTGAGAAGTGGGAATGAATTGACAAACTCCTGGGATCACTGAACCCCCTCTCTACCAGTTTGGTTTAATGGAGACCAGGTCACCACTGAGGGGAGAGCAGAAGGAAACATGCGTTTAAATTTAACAATGAGTTCACATTTTCTAACAGCTAATTTATTCTTCATTATTTTTGAACGTGTCAGTACTGAATTCTGAAGGTGAAGAGCTTGGGCTTGAGAGAAGTCTGTGTTGTTGAGGGATTTTAGGGGCTCATTGTTCCCTTTAACGGTGACCATTACAAATCCTAGAAGAAGACACACATCCTATTACCTTACTGAATGTTCAAAGAACATAACAGACTGTATAAGAGTTTGTTCTTAGTGGAAAATGTCAATGTTCAATGGAAAGTAAGATTATAGTTGCTGGGTCCTCCTTCTATGATTTATTATTAATATATTGCCATGTTCTTAGGACACATTACTTCAGAAAACTATTCTCATGCTTCTATATTTTATGAGAAGACAGCTTCATTAGCTATGGAATGTCTTTTCTATTCTGCTATAGAGGATCAGGAACCTCAAATCATAATTGAACCAGCCCATTGATATAGTTGCTTAGCAACAAACTTTTATGTAAGCAGACTAATCATTTTCTTAACAATTTATTACTTTAAACTTTTGTACTTGATTTTAGAAGATCACCTCACTGTAAAATGTTCTTTTTTTTCCCTCCATGATTTTGAGTGCATGTTTTTATCTGGGCTGCATGTTTCATAGATCATGGCCACAAATCTGAATTCTTCCTGTGGTTCTCAAACTCTCTAATGTAGTAATGTAGTGAGTGCTCTTTTAATAGAGTTCCTCATGTGTGGTGACCCCAGACCATAAAATTATTTTTGTTGCTACTTCATACAGTTGTGCTATTGTTATGAATCATAATGTAAACATTTTTGGAGATAAAGGTTTGTCAAAGGGATCCTGACCCACAGAGTGAGAAAAACTGCTTTGAATGGTTT